>NC_080385.1:34999035-35339319 GCF_014773155.1 Arachis stenosperma | reverse complement strand
AAGTGCGTTATGTGCCATGAGCTGAAGGGTTGTATTTTTTGATAAATTGGCTGGTTCTGGATTGAACTATGAGTCGGATGGCTGAGTTATTGCTGGATTATAGCAGAGCCATTGTGATTTATAGCCGAATATGATTTCATGTATATGCGTATTGAATAAAATGTGAATGTTGCACTTTTGCTATCTGAGATATGAGTTTCCGTGGATGAAAGCAGTGGCTAGCCACCACTGCTCCATTAGGGACAGGCATTTATCATATGCATATTATATGAATTGTTTGGAGTTTCCTAATTGACTGCATATTACTTGCTAATTATCTAAATTCTGTATTTGTTTCCTATTTATATATCTCTTGTCTGATATAACTGTGTTTGCCATATTATACTCCTACTGGTGGTTGGGAGGTCTGAAAAATTTGGAAAGGGAAGTAATAGATAGACTGAAGAATCTTTAGTCAGTTGCTAATTATGGTTTAGCCTGTTTATAAGCTTTGAATTTATCTGGTGGAAGTTCTAGGATTGCCTTTGGCTTCCCAGGACGTTACATGTTAGATATGTGGGTACTGTTACCATACTGAGAACCTCCGGTTCTCACCCATGCGGATTTTGTGGTTTTCAGATGCAGGATGAGAGGCTTCTCGCTGAAGCATGCTGGAGACTTCTGGATTAGCGAAGATCCTTTATTCTCGGGACTCTATTTTGGTTTTCATGTTTTGCTTAGATACTTTTATCTCCATTAAACAATACAAACTGTGATGACTTCTCTTATAGGAGGTTTTGGAGAATAGGTTTTCTGTATTTATGTCCCTTTGGCTTTCCTTTGGGGTTTCTCATTTTATTTACATGTATATATGTTGCTATGCTCGGACCAGTTATCTTCGCAACCAGATTTTGAGTTTTGATATTACTCTTTTTGACATTCTTTTGTACATATATAATCTCGCGTTAGTTTATCCTTTATTCATTACGCTTTAGATCAAAGTGTTGTGCTTTCAAGTTACGATTTTGTTTTACCCTTTTCTTCAAAGGCTCTTAGTTATAATCATTTTTCACACTACTATATGTACTAAATTTTTATTTTAGAGGTCGTAATACCTTGCCATCTCTGAATTATGACTTAAGCATAAGACTCTGTATAGTAGGGTGTTACATTATGGTATCAGAGCAGTTCGTTCCTACAGAGTTTGGGGGACGGACTGACTATGCTTCTGTGCATTCTCTGTATTTGTGTTATGTGCTATTAGTATATCTACTGGATATAACTAGCATAAACGTTCATGAGCATGCATTTGGGACTTTGAAGTACTAAACTTCCGATATTGAGACTGATCAAATTGATATCGATTGTTTGGTATGTATAGGAACCAGATGGCGCCTTGTGGACACGATAGAGGCCGTGGGAGAGGTCATACGAATGCTCGTACGCCATGGCATTGGAGAACATGGCTGTTGTTATGCAGGCCACTATAGAGGCTCTTGGGCAACAGATGAACAACCATGGCAATGAAGGAGGTAGAGCTCAGGGCCCGATGACACTGGCAAACTTTTTGAAGGTTAATCCACCTAAGTTCAAGGGAACTACTAGCCCGAATGAAGCTGATACCTTGTTTCAGGCTATGGAGCGAGCACTGCAAGCGCATGTGGTACCTGAAGGGCAGCGTGTTGAGTTTGCTACCTATTTGCTCAATGGGAAAGCATCGCATTGGTGGCAAGGAATCCGACGTCTCCTACAGCAGGGTCATGACTATATCACCTGGGATGCCTTTCGAGAGAAGTTCTATAAGAAGTACTTTCCAACTTCTGCCAGGACGGCCAAGGAACTTGAGTTGCTGCAGCTGAAGCAGGGTACTATGTCCGTATCAGAGTATACTGACAAGTTTGAGGAGCTATTCGAGTTTTCTCGTATGTGGTAGGGGACTCCGGGAAACTGTGAGGAATGGAAGTGCATTAAGTATGAAGGAGGACTCCGGAGTGATATCTTTAGCTTAGTTGGACCGATAGAGATTAGGACTTTCTCAGAGTTTGTGAACAAGAGTAGGATTGCTGAAGAGTGTGTGAAGAAGGCAACTACCGAGAGAGGAATTTACAAGGGATCATTCCCACAGAACCGAGGGAAGAACTTTGCACATAGAGGTCCGCCTTTCAAGCGGGGAGGCTCTTTCAGGAGGCCCAACAACAATAACTCCCAAGAGAAAAGGTTTGGAAAGTAGCCTCAGAACGAGCAAGCTTGTGCTAGGTGTGGAAGTCACCATCCAAGAGCCCCATGCAAGGCCGGATGGGGTTTGTGCTATTCTTGCGAGACATAAGGCCGCAAACTGTCCGGAGAAGCAGAAACAAGGTGCAGGGAAAGCACAGCAGGCTGGTCGGGTGTTCACCACCTCAACTATAGGTGCCGAGGGATCTGAAACACTTATCCGATATAACTATGAAATGGCTGGTCAAACTTTAAATGCTTTATTTGATTCGGGAGCAATGCATTCATTCATTGCATTCGAAAAAGCTAGTGAATTAGGCTTGAAGATTATAGTTTTAGGTTATGACTTAAAGGTGTATAATGCCACCCATGAAGCCATGACAAGTAGTCTAGGATGCCCGCAAGTTGCATTTAGGGACAAGCAACGTGACTTTGTCCATAATTTTATCTGCTTGCGATGATCGGTGTCGATCTTATCTTGGGATTGGACTGGTTATCTGAGAACCATGTCCTGCTTGATAGTTCTGCAAAATCGGTGTACTTTATGCCAGAAGATACAGAAGGACCGGTTGTATTGAATAGTTATTACTTGAATTCGATGATGGTGAATTGTTCGGGAACCGAATGTCAGGGTATCTTGTTGTTAACTGCCGGTGTTTCGGGTGATGATCAAAGATTGGAATAAATTCTTGTTGTATGTGAGTTTCTGGAGGTGTTTCCAAATGACATTGAAGAATTTCCACCTAACCGAGAGGTTGAGTTTGCTATTGAGTTGGTGCCTGGGGCTGTACCAATCTCGAGTACTCCTTATAGAAATGGCCGAGTTAAAGTCTCAGTTAGAGGATCTATTGGGTAAGAACTTTATCCGACCAAGTTTTCCTCGTGGGGCGTGCCAGTGTTACTGGTAAAGAGGAAAGATGGGAGTATGCAGCTCTGTGTGGATTACAGGCAGCTAAACAAGGTCACAATAAAGAATAAGTATCCACTGCCGAGGATTGATGATCTCATGGATCAGTTACAAGGAGCTGGAGTTTTCTCCAAGATCAATTTGCGATTCGATTATCACCAGATAAGGGTGAGGGGTGAGGCTATCCCTAAGGCCGCTTTCAAGACTCGTTATGGTCATTACGAGTACACTGTAATATCTTTTGGGTTGATAAACGCTCCTGCAATGTTTATGGATTATATGAACAGAGTGTTTCATCCATTTCTGGATAAATTTGTTGTTGTCTTCATTAATGACATACTGATCTATTTCAAGACTGAAGAAGAGCACGCAGATCACTTGAAGACCGTGTTGCAGATACTAAAGGAAAAGAAACTCTATGTGAAACTGTCTAAATGTGAATTCTGGAAGAAGGAGGTGACGTTTCTGGGTCTTGTGGTGAGTAAGCAAGGGATAGCAGTACACCCATCTAAAGTGAAGGCGGTAATAAATTGGGGGTGGCCAACCTCTATAACTGAGATAAAGAGTTTTCTGGGCTTAACTGGCTATTACCGAAGATTCATCAAAGGCTTTTCGCAAATAGCTTTGTATTTGATGAAGTTAACCTGCAAGGACATGCCATTTGTTTAGGCTCCTGAATGTGAGGAGAGTTTTTAGGCGTTGAAGCAAAAGTTGACCACTGCACCTGTGTTGGTGTTACGTGAGCCAAATGAATCATTTGGGGTGTATTGTGATGCCTCACTAAAGGGTCTAGGGTGCGTGCTGATGCAGCATCATAATGTGGTGGCGTATGCCTCACGTTAGTTGAGATCTCATGAAGTTAATTACCCTATGCACGATTTGGAGCTCGCTGCGGTTGTGTTTGCACTAAAGGTGTGGAGGCATTACCTCTATGGGGTTAAGTTCCAAGTTTTCTCTGATCACAAGAGCTTGAAATATCTCTTTGATTAGAAAGAGCGTAATATGAGACAGGGGAGGTGGATGGAATTATTGAAGGACTACGACTTTGAGTTAAATTACCATCCAAGGAAGGCGAATGTAGTGGCGGATGCATTAAGTCAAAAGTTGTTGTATGCGGCTTGGATGATGCTCCGAGAAGAGGAGTTACTCAAGGGATTCGAAAGTCTAAAAATTGGTGTTCAAGAAGTGTCTGGGACTCTGTGTTTGAGTCAATTACAGATTTCCAGTGATTTTAAATCCAAACTCCTAAAGGCTCATGAAAATGATGAAGCGTTATGGAAGGTGCTACCAGCTATGAGTTATGGAGATTCAAGGGTAGGATCATTGTGCCGGATGTTGGCACTTTGCGGCAACATATCTTAAAGGAGGCACACAAGAGCGGATTCTCCATTCACCCGGGAAGTACTAAGATGTACCATGATTTAAAGGCGATGTTTTGGTGGCTGGGTATGAAGAATGATGTGGCGGAGTATGTCTCAAAAGGTGAAGATTAAACATCAAAGACCTTCCGGGACATTGCAACCTTTAGAGGTTCCGCAATGGAAGTGGAAGAGCATTGCAATGGACTTTGTGTCGAGATTGCCAAGGACTAGGGCCTGTTTTGATGCTGTCTGGATGATTATGAACCGACTGACGAAGTCAGCTCACTTTTTACCCGTTCAGATGACTTACACCCATGAGGAGCTAGCACGGTTATACATAAAGGAGATTGTGAGACTTCATGGTGTACCTGCTACTATAATCTCTAATAGAGATTATCGTTTCACTTCCAGGTTTTGGGGTGCATTTCAGAAAGTTTTCGGAACCCAATTAAGCTTGAGCACAGTTTACCATCCTCAAACAGATGGTCAATCTGAGAGAACGATCCAAACCTAAGAAGATATGTTGAGGGCTTGTGTTTTAGATCAGCCGGCGAGCTGGGATCGATATATGCCGTTAGTGGAGTTTGCGTACAATAATAGCTACCATGCGAGCATCAGAATAGCTCCGTCTGAGGCTCTATATGGGAGAAAATGTCAATCTCTGCTATGCTGGTATGAAGCTGGGGAGAAAGGCTTGTTGGGGCCGGAGATGATAGCTAAGACCACTGAACAAGTCAAGAAAATCCAAGATAGGATGCTTACTGCTCAGAGTCGTCAGAAGAGTTACACTGATCAAAGGCAGAAACCCTTGGAATTTGAGGAAGGAGATCATGTTTTCCTTAAGGTTGCTCCAACCACAGGAGTAGGTAAGGCAATTAAAGCAAAGAAGTTGAATCCTCAGTACATTGGTCCATTTCAGATCCTGTAGAGGGTTGGACCGGTGGCATATCGAATGGCTCTACCACCTCATCTTTCGAACCTGCACGACGTGTTTCACGTGTCGCAGCTTCGAAAGTATACTCCTGATGCTAGCCATGTGTTAGAACCTAAATCAGTTCAGTTAAAAGAAGATTTGACGCTTCCGGTGGCTTCAATCAGAATTGATGATACTAGTATCAAACGGTTCCATGGAAAAGTGGTTTCGTTAGTCAAAGTGACATGGAGTCGAGGCGGGGTTGAGGAACACACTTGGGAACTTGAGTCGGAGATGCGCGCTGACTACCCGCACTTATTCTCAGGTACTTGAATTCAAATTTTGTGGGAAAAATTCCCAATTAGGTGGGTAGAATTTAAAACTCGGTTAATTAATAACTAATTAGCCCATAAATGAGAATTTATTCTAGAAATCCAAAAAATGTGATTTTTATGGCTTAATATGATAGAGGAGATTGAGACGAAAATTTTGGTACCAATTTTATAGGAATCGGACCAAGATTGGACCAAACAGGCCAAACCGGGCCAACCGGACCCATATTGGTCCTTGGTGATGCCAGGGCATTTTGGCCAGTTTTACTGACCTTTTCTTTACTGTTTTTAAGGTAGTTTCATGCATTTTCTTAGGAAATAAGCGAGTTTTGGGTAGATATTCACTTACATCTTGATTCAAGCATACATTGTGCACTTTACATGATTTCATGAGAATTTTGCATGAATTATATGATAAATTAGATGATGCATGATCCCATGATTAAGAGCAAGAATTTGATGCACTTTGTTTGATTGATTTCAGGCCAAGAAAAGAAGAGAAGAGCCACGTTAGTGGCTACGTTAGTTACACTAACGTGGAAGGAAGGAAGTGGCATTAACTTTGAAGAAAGGAAATTGAGCCAACGTTAGTGACACTTAACATTATCACTAACGTTGGACCAAGCTCATAAGTGGCCACGTTAGTTGCCACGTTAACTTAGTTAACGTGACCTCTAACGTTAAGAAGAAAAGGGGACGCCAACGTTAGTGACATTCAACTTTATTACTAACGTTGGCTAAGTCACAAGAAGCCACGTTAACTCCCACGTTAACCTAGTTAACATGGAAGCTAACGTGAAGAAACAAGGTTGTCGACAACGTTAGTGACACCAAACATTGTCACTAACGTTGGACGAAACCCACACTATCCCCAAGAAGCCACGTTAACTCCCACGTTAACTTAGTTAACGTGAAAGTTAACGTGAAGAAGAAAGGTGATCGCCAATGTTAGTGACACCCAACATTGTCACTAACGTTGGAAGGAGCCCACACAAGCCACAATGAGCCACGTTAACTCCCACGTTAACTTAGTTAATGTGGTAGTTAACGTGGGCAAAAGTCCCACCTGGCAGCCTGACCATGCTTTCTTCAAACACGCATAACTTGAGCCACAAAGCTCCAAATGAGGTGATTCCAGTGGCATTGGAAAGTAGGATTCTAGAGCTTTCCAAGCATATATGGCACTACATTGTTGACACTAAATTTGAGGGAGAAAACCTGCCCCAAAAGTGCAGTGATGAACATGGTATCAACCTGTATTAAGGCCAACTGACCTCTTCACCTTCCAAGAAGTGTAACTCAAGTTGTAGAGCTCCAAATGATGCGCTTCCAATAGGCATTGGAAAGTAGACATCCAGGGCTTTCCAACAATATATAATAGTATGGGGTGGACACTAAGTTTGAACTTCAGAAACTGGCAATAATGAAGCCCTGGTCGCTAGCGTTATTGGCACTCAAGTTTTTCATTAAAGCTAGCGACGATGCCAGCTACCATGTCCACTTCAAAGGAGCATAACTTGAGCTAAAGAGGTCCAATTGAGGTGATTCTACTTGCGTTAGAAATCTAACATTCAGAGCTTTCCAAAGATATATAATAGTTTATAGTGGGCATGAAATTGGAGCACAAACAAGAGGCATCTTTTAAGCCCCAAAAACACCAACTGGGCAGCATTTCACCATGGGCCTCAATTGGATCACTTCTCTCTCAAGTCCACTTCAAAGCTCAAGCAAGCAAGCCCACAATTGTCAACCAATCAAGGCCACAAGAAGCATCTAGAATAGGAATTTTCATTTAAGTGTAATTTGCTTTCATTTTGTAATTTAGGAGAGCCTATATAAAGGCCTTAGTTTTTACATTCAAGTCATTCTAGAGACGAGAGAATTGAAGGAAGGGGGAGAGAGTGAAGACCAATTCGAACTTCTGTGAATTGGCACACTCCAAGGGGAGTGGGTCTTCGGACCCCTCCCCTCAACCACTCTTCTTCCTTTTCTTTTCTTTTCTTTTTCTTAGTAGTAGTTTAATTCTAGTTTGTACTTTTCATTTATGAATTTTGAAGTTTCAATTTTAGTTTTAATCTTCATCCTTACTTTTCTGCATTTTCTTTCTTTTCTCTTTTGTTAGAGCAATGACCAACTAACTCTTTTCATTGGGTTAGAGAGCTCTATTGTGATTCAATGGATTAAGTGTAGTTCTTATTCTTCTTCTTCTATCTTTTCTCTTGATTTTGCTTGAAAGCTTTCGATCTTCATCCAATTGGGTAGTTATCTTAGAAAAGAAGCTATTCATACTTGGATCTCTTCTGAACCTTGGAAGAGGAATAAAGAGATCAAGCTAGAAATGCTTTCTCATGATGGACCAAATTGGGTTTGGATGGATATGTGACTATAATCCTCTCAATACTTGATTTGGAAAATGCATGTGGTATAATCAGTGACCACACTTCATCTCTTCTCATGAGCAGTTGACCAAGGAATTGGCTATTGATCAAGATTTGAGAGATTGAATTGCAAGAAATTGTAATTCAATCAATTAAGATTGCCAAGGAGATCAATGAATGATTGAGGAAGAGATGAGAATGAACTTGATCCAGAGGATTGCAATATCTCTTGATCCCAATGTTGATTTTATTTTTAGTTCTTACATTTACTTTTCTTGCCATTTTACTTCTCTGCACTCTATTGCTTTCTTTAATTTTCTGCCATTTACATTTCTTTGTTACTTATCACTCCAATATGATTCGTCTAACTAGGATAATCAATTAACCATTGATTGCTTAATCCGTTAATCTCTGTGGGATTCGACCTCACTCTATTGTGAGTTTTACTTGACGACAATTCGGTACACTTGCCGAAGGAAATTTGTTGAGAGACAAGTTTCCACCTGCATCACTTGGCCTAACTAAACTAAACCTAATACCCTAATTTTTAGCACTCTCTCTCCTCACAACACACTAAACACGCTGAAATAAGTATGAAAAGGGTAAGAATACTCTCTCAAGTTCTAACCCTTGGTCGATCTTCAAACCACCATAACTTTTGATCTAGCGCTCCGATTACCACACCATTTGTGGCCACGCATTCACCGCAAAGCGCTCTACAAAACCCACTACTTTATTCTTGAGGTAAGCAACGAAATCATTTCAGTTCTTCATCCCAAAATTTCAAGTTTCATCGAGAAATGTGTTGATATTTTGGGCTTTTTGATGTTATCGGACCCAACTCTCTTGAAGAAGAAGATTAATCTTGTCTCCTTCAACCTTGGGTGTGGTAAGATTCTCAACCCTAGTATAATTTGTTGTTCTATGATGTTTGGATATTGAGATGTTGTGTTTGGGTATGATAATTGTGGCTTAGGTAGTGTGTATGTGAATATTGAAGCTTGATTGGGATTTTGGAAAGCTTGGAATAGGGCTTTGGTGTGCAAAACTCTGTTCTTAGGGGTGTTGAGACCTTGAGAGCTTGTGGAAAAGTGGTTTGGAAGTTCTCTGGTTGAGCGTGAGAAATCGGCTAAGGTATGGTCTCGGTTTCCTATATCTAAAATGTAATGTGGTGTGAAAACTTAGGCTAGAGGCCCTAAGATAGGTATTTAATTGTTGATGTTGTTGAATGGATGAGATATATGATGTGGTCATATATGTGATTATGAAAATTGATGCCTTGATGGTGTGATATATGAGAAAAATGCATGTTGTGATATATGCTTGATAAATGATTGAGGTTGATTGATGGGTGAAACCATGTTGATGGTGAGTATGATATTGATCATGTATAATGATGGTTGATTGGAAATGGTATTGTTGGAAATTGGGATGAGGAAGGATGTATGACATGTTAATGTGTTGGTAATTTAGCCATTTAAATGAGATAAGTTAAAATGGTTGGATGGTGGTTTTGTGAGTTTTGAGTAAATATGTTAATGTATGAATTAAGGTGGCTTGAGGTTGATTTTTGGTATAATTTGATTGATTTCAAAAAGGGATGAAATTGGTATGTTTTGGTTGATTTTGAAAACGGTTGAAATTGGTTTGTTTTGAAAATGGCACTTTGTGGTTTTGTATGAAAATATGTTTTTGGGCATACTTTGACAGAGGATAACTTAGACTCCAGATCCTCGTTTTGTGCCAAACTTGTTTAGAAATGAAATTGAATCCGGGATGTTCACGTCGTTTGAAAAATGGGCGAAAAATGATTTAAAATGAAGAAGTTATGTCCGTCGAAAGATTGGGGGTTGAATCTGTGAATTCTGCAGCTTTTAACTTAGAAAACTTTTTGGCAAAATGTGCATCTAGGCGTAGGCATGACCGACGTGTACGCCTCATTTTCACTACCCACGCGTGTGCGTGGCCGACGCGATGCCCAGTCTTTTTCCCGAGAGTTGTGCGAGAATTGTGTCAGTTTTGTGCGTGGGGCACAAACGCACCCACGCGTACGTGTGACTGACGCGTACGCGTCACTTGGCTATTTTTTCCATCCACGCGTACGCATTACTTGGCTATTTTTGGCCATCCACGCGTGCGCACAGATGACGCGTACGCGTGACCCTATTTTCATCATAAAGTATATTTTTGAGTTTTAAAACACAAATTTTATATTTCTAAGCCTCCGATCTCACCCTTTATGTCTTAAATCATTATGATATGCCTAACAATGAGAAATGAGCTAGGGGATGTGGTAACTTGTGAATGAAGCAAAGGGAAAATTTATGATCAATGATGATCAAAGATGATTATATGAGATGCGGAGGATGGCGGTGGAAGTGCGTTATGTGCCATGAGCCGAAGGGCTGTATATGTTGATAAATTGGCTGGTTCTGGATTGAACTATGAGTCGGATGACTGAGATATTGCCAGATTACGGCGGAGCCATTGTGATTTATGGCCGAATATGATTGCATGTATATGTGTATTTAATGAAATGTGAATGTTGCACTTCTACTATCTGAGATACGAGTTTTCCTGGATGAAAGCAGTGGCTAGCCACTACGTGCTCCAGGTGGAGACTCGATATTTTGCTAACCCTATGTCGTAAGTGTGGCCAGACACTGTGAAAGTTCCGGATGAGCTCGTCCCCGTGAATATACACCAGTGAGGGTGTTGGATATAGATTATGATTATGATATGATGATGATCGAGGATAACTCGAGTTGGGGATGCACGACAAAGGGACAGTCCAATGTTTAGCTACCAAGACTTGTCGGGTTGGCTATATAACCGACAGATGATATCATCGGCCATTAGGGACAGACATTCATCATATGCATATTATATGAATTATTTGGAGTTGCCTAATTGACTGCATATTACTTGCTAATTGTCTAAATGCCGTATCTGTTTCCTATTTGTATATCTCTTGTCTGATATAATTGTGTTTGTCATATTATACTCCTGCTGGTGGTTAGGAGGTCTAAAGAATTTAGAAAGGGAAGTAATAGATAGACTGAAGAATCTTTAGTCAGTTGCCAATAATGGTTTAGCCTGTTTATAAGCTTTGAATTTATCTGGTGGAAGTTCTAGGATTGCCTTTGGCTTTTCCATGACATTACATGTTAGATATGTGGGTACTGTTACCATACTGAGAATCTCCGGTTCTCACCCATGCAAATTTTGTGGTTTTCAGATGCAGGATGAGAGGCTTCTCGCTAAATCATGCTGGAGACTTCTGGATTAGCGAAGATCCTTTGTTCTCAAGACTCTGTTTTGGTTTTACATTTTTTGCTTAGATATTTTTATCTCTATTAAATAATACAAACTGTAATAACTCCTCTTATAGGAGGTTTTGGAGAATAGGTTTTCTGTATTTATGTCCCTTTGGATTTACTTTGGGGTTTCTCATTTTATTTACATGTATATATGTTGCTATGCTCGGACCGGTTATCTTTGCAACCGGATTTTGAGTTTTGATATTCCTGTTTTTGACATTCTTTTGTACATATATAATCTCGCGTTAGTTTATCCTTTATTTGTTACGCTTTAGATCGGAGTGTTGCGCGTTCGAGTTACGATTTTGTTTTACCTTTCTCTTCAAAGGCTCCTAGTTATAATTATTTTTTACACTACTATATCTACTAAATTTTTATTTTAGAGGTCGTAATATCTTGCCATCTCTAAATTATGACTTAAGCATAAGACTCTATATGATAGAGTGTTACATACTCGAAGTAAACTATTAATAAACTATAGGTGATGAATATATAAAAAATACAATAGTTTAAACTCAAAAATATTAAACTTTAATTGATTGGTATTATTGTAGTTCTCTGAAAATTGTGGAACTTTTGAATTTTGTAACAATTATTTCTTTTTTAAAGATACAACAATATAGTTTGACGGCTAATGTTAATACACTTTCAAAAAGACGGATTGTGTCAAAAATAAAGGTTCCGATCCTTTTTGTAAAAATTAAAATCTTTCGAGTATTAAAATAGTTGTTTAGAATAGTTATTTTGACAGTTGAAAATTGCTGATTTTGACATAATAGACTCTAACTTTTGTTTTAATAAAATAATCCTCAAATACCAAGATCCTTTTGACAAAATGAGCATCATTATGGACGTTTATGCCATTTTGTCAAACAAAGCTAATATTTGGAGGTTTGTTCTGTTAAAAATAAAGATTAGGATCTATTTTGTCAAAATCAAAATCTTTCGAGTAAAATGATTATTTACTCTATTATTTGACTTCAGTACCAAGCATTAATCTTAATTGTTAGAATGAGCACCCAACCTGACCTTTGACTCTTATCTCGAAGGACAAACTTCCCATAAGAAAATAAAAAAAGTCCAATTTAGTCCCTGTTGTTTAACACTATGACACAACATGATCTTTCTGTTGTGATAAGGATTGTTGTGATAAGGATGAATGATGTGGATGACCATTTTCTATGAGACTTAGTTTACCAAGGGTGATTGTATTTAATCTAGTTTGAAAAAGTAAAGCCTTGCACATGTATAAATAGGTGCATAGGCTGAAACTTTTACACACACAAGCAATAAGAATTCTCTCTCTCTCTCTCTTTATATTGTCTATATACAAAATTCTTCCTCTCTTTCTTTCTTTCATACATTAATACATACATGTAAATATATAAGTATCATATCTTTTATATTGAGATAGTAATTGTGGTTAATATTGTTATCTAATCATATTTCTTTACTTTATGTTGGTTACTTCTTCCTTATTTATTTATTTATTTAGTTATTTTATAACACGTTATTAGCACGAAGCTCTAATGAAATTTTAGGAAGACTCCAGGTAACAAATTTTCATTATGTTGAAGCTCTCTCATCTTAAATTTAATGCTCTTGATATATTTCGAAATAATTTTTTATCATGGATATAGATGTTAAAATCTATCTTGATTTAATGGATCTTGGAGATACCATTAAGGCTGAAAATAATGCATCCCAGAAGGATAAAGCCAAAGATATGATTTTTCTTCGTCGTCATGTTGACGTATGATTGAAAAATGAATATCCCACATTAAAAGATCCTGCAGATCTGTGGAAAGACCTTGAAGAAATGTACAATCATCAAAAGACGGTTATACCTCCTCAAACCCGATATGTTAGAGAAAATTTTCTCGACCTTCCATATCTTGATTGTGCTCCTGCAGCAGCAGTATTGAGAAAAAGAATTTAAAAATGTTCTGAGTTAATTTCTTGCTTTCTTGTTGCTGAACGCAACAATTAGTTGCACTTAAAAAATCATGAAACGCGCCCAGCTGGCGCTGCCCCATTTCCTGAAGCAAATGCGGCAAATTATAACCCCAGAAGAGGTAAATGACAAGATTTTGATAACAAGAAAATTATGGAAGGAAAAGAAATTATGCTCACAAGAAAAGATCTCACCAGAAGTGGGATAAAGAAAGAAATAATGGGTAAAGTCATTGGTCACGTACCTGTCGTACCCCAAGGCACCTAGTTGATCTTTATCAAGCATCCTTGAAAAGGGATGACAAAGAAAAGGAAACAAATTTTGTTTCAAATGATGAAAATTCCATCACTCATTATGATGTATCTAATTTCTTTAAGGATTCTGAAGGAGATATTGGCTATTTGATCAATGATGGAATAATTTGATATATGTATGTGTTGTTAAGTATTCATGTGAATAATTTTACTGTGCATGTACTTTTACTCATATTATTATTATTATATTTGTTTTTGAAGAAAATGGTAAGGATATATTCTGAAGATATCTGCCTTGCGGATAGTGCAAGTTCGCACACTATTCTTAAAAGTGATATATATTTTACCCATCTTGTGCCAAAAGAAGAGTATGTTAATACTATTATTGGCTCAGGCAATGTGATAGAAGGCTCCGGAAGAGCTATAATTTTGTTTCTTGGAGGAACAAAATTTATAATAAATAATGCACTATTATCTACCAAGTCTCTGAGGAACTTGTTGAGTTTCAAAGATATTCGCTGAAATGGATATCATGTTGAGACAATGAATGAGGGAAATCATGAGTATTTATGTATCACAACTCATGATTCAAATAAGAAAGTTATATTAGAAAAGTTACCTTCACTTTCATCTGGATTGTATTATACCAAGATTAGTGCAATTGAATCACATGCCATTGTAAACCAGAAGTTTACTAGCCCAAATGAATTTGTAACTTGGCATAATAGATTGAGTCATCCGGGAACAACCATGATGAGGAGAATTATTGAAAACTCTCATGGACATTCACTAAAGAACCAGAAGATTCTTAAAACTAGTGAATTTTGTTGTGCTGCATGTTCTCAGGGAAAGCTAATTTTAAAGCCATCACCAGTAAAGATTGGATTTGAGTCCCCTGAATTCCTAGAAAGGATTCAAGGTGATATATGTGGACCTATTCATCAACCATGTGGATCTTTTAGATATTTTATGGTCATAATAGACGCATCTTCGAGATGGTCACATGTGTGCTTATTATCTTCTCGCAACCTGGCGTTTGCGAGATTACTGGCTCAAATTATTCGATTAAAAGCACAATTTTCAGAAAATTCAATCAAAACAATTCGTCTTGATAATGCTGGTGAATTTACTTCCTAAGCATTTGATGCTTATTGTATGGCTAATGGAATAAGTGTTGAACATCCAGTAGTTTATGTTCACACACAAAATGTGTTAGCAGAATCACTTATTAAACGCCTCCAATTGATTGCTAGACCTTTGCTTATGAGAACAAATCTCCCAACCTCGGTTTGGGGGCATGCTATTTTACATGCCGCAGCACTTATTCGTTTGAGGCCAACGAGTTATCATCAATTCTCTCCTATGCAATTAGCTTTTGGCCAGCAGCCAAATGTTTCCCATTTAAGAATATTTGGATGTGCAATATATGTTCCCATTGCACCACCTAATCGCACCAAAATGGGACCCCAAAGAAAATTGGGGATATATGTTGGATATGATTCTCCCTCTATAGTGAGGTATCTTGAAATACAAACTGGAGATGTATTTAAAGCCCAGTTTACGGATTGTCATTTTGATGAATCAAAATTTCCAACATTAGGGGGAGAGAATAAGTTTCCTGAAAAGGAACTTAATTGGAATGTATCATCATTGATGCATTTAGATCCTCGATCAGGGCAATGTGAACTAGAAGTTCAAAAGATTATACATTTGCAAAGAATAGCAAATGAATTGCCTGATGCATTTTCCGATACAAAGAGGATAACCAAATCTTATATACCAGCAGAAAATGCCTCAATTCGAATTGACGTCCCAGTAGGACAAGTAGCCACTGAAGCAAATTTACGCCAGAAGCGTGGCAGGACGGAAAATGCCCCAATTCGAATTGATGTCCCAGTAGGACAAATAGCCACGGAAGCAAATACATGCCAGAAGCGTGGCAGGCCTGTCGGTTCCCAAGATAAAAATCCTCGAAAGAGAAAAGAGGTAAATATTCCTGTTGAAAAAAGACATAGTAAAGACACCTGTAGTTGTCCAAAATTCTGATATAACGCCAGAAGACATTCAGGTACCTGAAAATTGTGAAAATGACGAGATCTCGATAAATTATGTCTTTACAGGAGAGAAATGGGACCGAAATAAGACAATTGTCAATGAAATATTTGCATATAATGTGGCATTAAATATCATGCATGAAAGTAAGGATCTTGAGCCAAGATCAGTTGAAGTATGTCGACAAAGAAATGATTGGCCAAAATGGGAAGCAGCCATGAAGGCTGAATTAGACTCACTTGCAAAACGTGAAGTCTTTGGACCTGTAGTCCGTACACCAGAAGATGTAAAATCTGTTGGATACAAATGGGTATTTGTGAGAAAACGAAATGAGAAAAATGAAGTTGTGCGCTATAAAGCCCGACTTGTGGCACAAGGTTTTTCACAAAGGCCCGGTATAGATTATGATGAAACGTATTTCCCTGTAGTGGATGCGATAACATTGCGTTATTTGGTCAGTTTATGTGCATATCATAAACTGCATATGCATTTAATGGATGTGGTAACAGCCTATTTATAAGGCTCATTAGATCGGGATATCTATATGAAAGTCCCTGAAGGACTAAAGATATCTAAACCATACAATGAATATTCACAAGGATTATACTCAGTCAAATTGCAAAGATCTTTATATGGTCTAAAGCAATCTGGACGAATGTGGTATAATCGTCTTACTGAGTATCTGGCCAAAAACGGATTCAAGAATGATGATATCTGCCCCTGTGTTTTCATAAAGAAAACTGCATCTGGATTTATTATTATTGCTGTGTACGTTGATGATTTAAATATCATTGGTACTCCTGAAGAGATTCCAACAATTATAAAAACTCTAAAAGAAGAGTTTGAGATGAAAGATCTTGGAAAGATTAAATTTTGTCTCGGCCTGCAGATCGAGCATATAAAAAGTGGGATCTTTATTTATCAAACAACATACACAGAAAAGATCTTGAAGAGATTTTATATGGATAAGTCACATCTCTTGAGTACCCCAATGATCGTAAGATCTTTGGATGTGGAGAAGGATCAATTCCGTTCTAAGGAAGAAAATGAAGATATCCTTGGTCTTGAAGTACCATATCTTAGTGCCATTGGAGCGCTAATGTATCTTGCTAATAATACGCGACCTGACATATCATTCTCGGTGAATTTACTAGCAAGATATAGTTCCTCTCCAACCAGAAGACATTGGAGTGGAATCAAACAAATTTTTCGATATCTCCATGGAACGGTTGATATGGGATTGTTTTATCCCTATGGATCCAAGTCATAATTAGTTGGCTATGCAGATGCCGGATACCTGTCTGATCCACATAAAGGAAGATCTCAAACAGGATACCTGTTCACATATGGTGGTACAGCTATATCATGGAGGTCCACGAAACAGACAATTGCTGCAACATCCTCTAATCATGCTGAAATACTGGCGATTCATGAAGCTAGTCGCGAGTGTTTTTGGCTGAGGAGTTTGATTCAATATATTATGTCATCATGTGGACTGATTGATCAGAAGATAGCTCCAACTGTCCTGTTTGAAAATAATACAGCATGTATTGCTCAACTTAAAGGCGGATATATCAAAGGTGATAGAACAAAGCATATTTCTCCCAAATTCTTCTTCACTCATGATCTTCAAAATTAAGGGACAATTGATATCCAACAAATCCGCTCAAGTGACAATCTGGCAGATTTATTCACAAAGTCACTCCCAAAATCCTCCTTTGAAAGATTGGTATATGAGATTGGGATGCGCCGATTTTGAAACATTAAATGATGTCGGCAAGAGGGGGAGACTGTACTCTTTTTTCCTTGGTCAGGTTTTTTCCCATTGGGTTTTTCTTGACAAGGTTTTTAATGAGGCAGTCCCCATCACAAAGGATATTGTACTCTTTTTCCTTCACTAAAGTTTTTTTCCCATTGGGTTTTCTTTAGTAAGGTTTTAACGAGGCAATAATCCTAAATGGTCATCCAAGGGGGAGTGTTGTGATAAGGATTGTTGTGATAAGGATGAATGATATGGATGACCATTTTCTATGAGACTTAGTTTACCAAGGGTGATTGTATTTAATCTAGTTTGAAAAAGTAAAGCCTTGCACATGTATAAATAGGTGCATAGGCTGAAACTTTTACACACACAAGCAATAAGAATTCTCTCTCTCTCTCTTTATATTGTCTATATACAAAATTCTTCCTCTCTTTCTTTCTTTCATACATTAATACATACATGTAAATATATAAGTATCATATCTTTTATATTGAGATAGTAATTGTGGTTAATATTGTTATCTAATCATATTTCTTTACTTTATGTTGGTTACTTCTTCCTTATTTATTTATTTATTTAGTTATTTTATAACACTTTCTATCATTTTTACTGTTAATTTGTAACAAAAATTGCTTAGCTAGCATATTTTGATAATGACCTGGCACATTGACTATTATGTTGTCATTATCGAATTATGAAATATCTATTTGTCTTTATTCATTCAAAAAAAAAATGATTTAGTTTTGACAGCAAATTAGTGAGGGATCTAATTGTTAAGAACAAATAAATTTTTTACCAATTTGACAATAATAATATGACACTTAATGTGCTAACTTATCACCTAAACGTATCAGCTAAATAATTTTTATTACGAATTAATGGTAAAAATGATAGAAAGATCACGTTGTCTCACAGCATTAAGAATAGAAGGCAAATTGAACTTTTTTTGGTCACATGGCGTTTTATTCTTCAAGATAATAGATAAGTTTGACGAAAGCTAGTGCACTCTAGGTAAAATAAGGAGTGCATCACTCTTTAAAAATTAATCTATTATCAAAAGTCATTAGGTAAATTAAATTTATTTATTATTGTTATTATTTTTTTTTGTCATGGGCTGAACAAACAAACTTGCACTAACAAAAAAACTAATTTCCTCGTTTAACATACACCACAAAAATAATCAAAAAATTTTGATTGAATTCCTCCGTTACTCTGTTATTGTCGATGTGATGTCTTTTAAGTATTTTTACTGTTTTATTTGCTGGCAGGTGTTTCTACTGTCGTTCTAGCTAGCCACAAATTTTAACGCTCTTGAATCCACCCCATTCTACCTCTACCATAAATGACATTCAAAGTCTGAAAAATTGCTGTCATAGAAAAGGAAGACGCATTTCTGTCGCTGCTGCTAGTTGGCTAACTCCAAATGCAAAATCGGTTTTGTAGAAGAACTCCGATCTCCATGAAGGCGCCATGATTTTCATATGACGACGCAGTAAAAGCACAAAATACATGGCGGTTACAATAAGTGCATTATCTTTTATTTCGAATTACTCTCAACGTGTACGTAATAAAATAAAAAATTAAAATACAATTATATTTAAACAATTTTTTCTATTATTTTTTTATTAATTTATTCAAAAAATAATTAATTTTGAAGCTAATTGGTATAAAATATTACAGATATAAAACTAAAAAAAATTTATTTGTATAAGAATGAGCCTAATAAATAATTATTCTATTTAATATATAATTAAGAGTATTTCTTTCTTTGCCAAGGAACTATAGTTCAAATGACATAGTCTCTCTATATTCACTAAGAGTTGGTTAAAAAAAAAAAAGAATATTTCTTTCTTTTATTAACTTTTTAAACATTAATTATTTATTTTATATGCAATATAGAAATAAATAAATATACTATGTATTGAATAGACGCAGTTACGTAAAATTTTTTTGCTGTCATGGTATTTAAACCAAAGAAAAAAATGTTATTTTAAAAAAACTAATAATATATTTTTAATAATATTCTTAATACAAAATAATAAATTTTAAATATTTTTTAAATAATATATATTAACTAAAATAACATAATTATTCCATATAATATATTATAAATATAGTAAAATAACATATTTCAATAAAAAAATGTTAATAAAAATTATATAAATATTTTTTATATGAATTTTTGTTTCGCACAAAATAAAATTATTATGTGTTTGTTTGCTTTTTACGTTGTATATATATTTTTAATTAAATTTATATAATACAAAATCTTTTATCATTCTGTTCATATTTAATATTTTAATAAAATAAAATATATATATATATATATATATATATATATATATATATATAACACAAAAATTTTTTATCAATGTGTTCATATTTAATATTATAATTTTATTCACATAAAACAAAATTTATTTAAATTTTAATATTATATACATAATATATATATATATATATATATATATATATATATAAAACACAAAATTTTTATCATTGTATTTATATATTATATTATAATTTTATTTCACATAAAACAAAATTTATTTAAATTTTAATATTATATACATAATATATATTTAATATTATTTTTTTAAGATTCTAATATATCTCTTTTTTCTGGATTTAATACATAAATTTTTAACTTTTTTTATGTATTATTTATTTTAATTTTAAAGTCCAATAACTTTTTTTTGTATAGACATATTGTTTTTAATATTTATATACTATTTTTTATTTTAAATTTCAGCGCAATATCTAAGACTTACAAAAAAAAATTAAAACTTGTAAAAAAATGATTAATCTAATTCACAGGTTACCTTTTTAAATCCATACTATTCAAATAAAATATAATAAATGAAGAGTTCAGATTTAACGAATTCACAAGATGTGCAGCACTCCATATTTAGCAAGGAGTGTTTAAAGATGATCTCAAGTTCGACTAATTATTTATTCTAATTAATAAAATGGAAAAAAAATAAAAATAAAATAATATGACAACTAGATCTATGGGAGTTTTTACAAAGGACAAATAAGAGTACAAAAAATTTAACAGAAGAATTAAGTTTATGAAAATTACTAATGTTAGACATATTATATCTTCGATAGTCTTTTGTAAAACTTGTCAAGCCCATGTTTATGTCTCTTAAGGTAATTGATGTGGTGTGTGGTGTCTGCCTGACATATGGACATAGAAATAAGTCCATCAGATATTAATAGAAGATTAATAAAAGGATCATTTAAGGCAATTTTTGTTTAAATTGTTGGATTGAAGTTGGAATTTTCTTCTAAAACACCCCATAGATATGTAATCCACTTTTATGAAAAAAATAATTTCTCTGGTTCAAAATTACTGTCTCCATGCCACTAACCCAAGGAAAGGGAGAAGAGAATTGTTCAACTATAAGTGAATTTAGTTGGCCCGCCATTTGTATCGATCATGGTGTCAGACGTCACATTTTGATTCTAAGGAAATAAATGGTCCAATACTTCTCCTCTAAGTATGGGTTTGGAAGCAAATGCCTTTACTAGCTTCGATTCCTTGATCTCTATAGTTTTCACTAGCTTGTCGATATGTGTTACTTTGTATAATGTGTGCATATGTATGTGTCTTAAATTTATACTTTTTATTTAACTTAATTGATTTCACATAATAACTTAGTTACTTGAGTAATGAAATTTATATCGACAAGTGGATTAATTGGATATCTCCGTCGAATGATCACAAATGTTTTTATATTGTACACATTTGACATAAAATATCATTGGTTCAGACTCGTATACCTAGTAGTCAACTCCTCTACGGATCGTATAGTCTTTGATGGCCGTGATCATAATTTCTCTAGAACTGATTCTATCCTAATAACAAATTCATCGTCTACAACAATAATATATAAGTGGGTCTACAACAATACCACAAAAAGAAATTATATATTACAATTAGCAACCACGGCAGAATTATCATCTTATAGTACAAAAGATATAGATATACTCTATTAATATCATATTCAGATACCAGCATTTGCATACTCAGAAAACTCTGGTACATTCAAAGCTGCAAGGTCTAAGCGCGAATAAAAGATGGCTCCCTAAACAGATGTTGGCTTGCTAGTACATTTGCCACTTCTATATCTGCCTCATTAATGCAATCAACGTCGTCGCCATTTACATTTGGATCATCTATTTCATAGTTGCCTTCAAATTCATCTTCACTTTCACTATTGTAACCTTCTCAATTCATGTTTTCAAAAGCTTCTTCAACCCTTAAGGCAAGTGTTCGAACTCAACATGTAGCTCGATGATAGACTCTTGTGATCGATTTTCGTGATATATTAAAAATATTTCTTGTATTATTGCTTCATGAATGACATATTTCATCTTGAATTGTATGCATCCTCCAAATATTATTACAGATATCTGTACACAACACTAGTCACTCTTTTCAATATTTGAAATAACATTTCACAAATTATACCTTTAGTTCTTCAAATAAGATTAAGATTCTTTAAAGTAAAGAAAATGGTAAATTAGTAAAGTGAATAGTTAATCACTCTTAAATTAAGATAGTAGGGCAGAAGTTACTAAATTAATGGTGACTAATCCTTCACTCTACCAACTTTCTTATTTTAGAGGATCCAAATTTTTTCAAATAATATCATAAAAGGAACAACAATATTAGATGGATTCTCATACATAAATCTTACACATTCGGATGTCTAAAATAAAATTTAACCATTATAACTCAAATTAATTCTATCACCCATTTTTTTCATTATTTTTTAAAATTAAATACAAGAACAACAAATATATTAGAAAAATAAAAACAGAAAAAAAAAGAATAAAAGGAAGAACAACAAAATAAATCCAAAGCCTCCATCATTGAGTCCTTATTTGTAGTCGCTGAAATTCAAATATTTTTATTTTTTCCTAACAAATATTCCCCACCATACATCAAGTCGCCCCTCATTTTCTTCTTTTCAAAACTTTTTTTCACATCATTGCATTAATCGCTCCTTTTATTTTCTGTCTTTTTTTTTGTTCTCTTTCTACTGCCTACAAATGGCGGATAGTAATTTTTACTTGTTTTTAATATACCAGTAAAACACACAAGTATATCATAATAGCATATAACACCAATTGCAGTCCGATATTTAAAAAAAAAAATTAGCCTCATCTAAATGTCCAACACTTGGCCGTAGTTGTCATAAAATTATTTGTTTAAAAAAATTTAAATTAATAAAAATATATAATTATCTATATCTTCATCACGTTTTTTTATACAATATTTTTTGAATTTGTATAATTTTTTTCTTTTGAAAGATATTAAAAATTGAACTCTAAATCTTTCCATCATTAAAGTTCTGATATCTATATCATAAAATAACTGTTTTTAAAACCTTAAACCAATAGAAAATTATACATAAATAACTATATTTCTAACATAAAAAATATAAAAAAATGTTAATTGTTTTATAACTATAAAAACAAAAATAAAAGGAGACACTACAAGAAAAATATTCATTCAGCCACACTTTTTTTAAGTTACATTTGAAAAGCGTAGCCTATTCATTTTCTCTGTGTTACCTTTTTATAAGAGAAAATGATACACAGTTGCAGCATCATTTAAAAAGTGTAGCCTTAGGTATTATAGAAATCACTTATAAAGCGTAGCCGTAGGTTGATATCTATAGGTTCACTTTTCGTATCAAAGAGGACGCTTTTAGAGGGTAGCCTATTTGTTAAATTTTGGGTGCATTTTAAAAGTGATGCCTAATGTATCTAGAGCAAAAAACTTGACACTTGGTGAATTTTTTTCCTATTTTTCCTGAAAGCAAACTCACACTTAGTAAAATTTTTTGTCATTCCCTCCAAATC
Source organism: Arachis stenosperma (assembly GCF_014773155.1). Classification (NCBI taxonomy): domain Eukaryota; kingdom Viridiplantae; phylum Streptophyta; class Magnoliopsida; order Fabales; family Fabaceae; genus Arachis; species Arachis stenosperma. The sequence continues at coordinate 35,316,016 of NC_080385.1, read as the reverse complement.
TCAGTCACCTCTAAAGCACCTTCATCCACTTTCGTAAACCCTCGAAAGCTCACTCACCATCGCGAAGTAGAAACCCTGCCTCCAAAGCTCACCATCGTCGCCCCCCACTCACTCTCTTCACTCTCGCCATTGACCCTCTCACTCTCGCTCTTGCCATTGACCCTCTCACTCTCGCCATTGACCCTCTCACTACAAGAAGAAACCCTCTCACTCTCGCCATTGACCGTCTTCGCCCCCCACTCACCACTCACCCGCATTCACCATTCTCCACATTGCTGCACTATTGACCGTCGCTCCTCTTCGCCATCTTGCACTGATCGTCGCTGTGCCGCCCTCACCATCGTCATCTTTGTGCTTCTCATCATCGTCTTCTCTGTGCTCACATCATTGAATAGGTATGTATTGATTTCTATTTGGTTCTGAAATTTCAGAGGCTTAGGGTTCCGATTTTAGGGGTTTTAATTTGGGAATTTTAATATGTGAAATATGGGTTTGTAAACTGTAATTTGATAACATGCATGTTGTTGTTGATGAAGCTGTGTGGTATTTTAGGATTTGTGTGAACTATGATTTAATATACAGCTTGTCTATTTTCTCTGTATTTTTGTTTGTGAGACTGAATCCAAATGCAGCCTTAATAATTTTCTCAATGAATAAGTTGGCTTCCATTTCTCTGTTTTCAGCTTCCGTTTTTCTGTTTTCAGCTTCCGTTTCTTCTAGAAAACTTGGCTTTTGACCTATCTTACATTCTCTTATAAGTTTTTCATTTTTATCTTTTTTGTGTATTTTTCTGTTTTATTTTAAAGTTTGTTCCTTTTACTTGATCTCCATGTCTAAAGGCATTATTGTGTTATAGAACTGATTTCTTTGTGGGAAAACTCCCTCCTCCCCATCTTTTTTCCCTGGATCTTATGTGAGCTATGATAGCTCTGTTCAGAAGGATATTTCAAAAGTTGAGAAGGATGCCAAGGTAGTATTGATAATGACAAGAGATCACTAGAAACTTACCTACAATCTTCAGTTAAAAAGTTGAAAGTCTCAATTTTAGGTGTATGAAACAAGACTGAGCTAGTTTTTAAGGAGCCCATTGTCTCTGCTGAATAGGAATAGAGAAAGAACTTGTGTTGGTTCAATATTCTATTAAGGAATGTCAAACAAAGAAAAGGGGTTGCACTCCCCGGAGAGAGATATTGAGAGCTATTTCAAAGAAAAATGATGAAATGATTAAATTAAGAACTAGCTTTGTCTCAAATTGGTTTAATGAAAATGTTAACAAATTATAAGTAAAACTAACCAGCCATCAAATTGTAGATTGATAAAGTTTAAACTGAGGGCTTTTCAATAATTTACAAGTTAACCTCATAATTGAGGCGTCTTAGCACCACCAAGGCGAATACTTTGCCAACTTAGTTTATTGAAATTCGATTGTTTTTAGGTTTTTTTATACTACAATATCTAGGAATATCAATATGTATCATTTCTCTTTTTGTTCATGGTTGGTTTTTTCATTAGCTTATTCATTGAGACTGAATCCAAATGCATGTTGAGGATTAATAATTTTCTTCGTCCAAAATTGTGTTTCCTTTTCAAGAGCAAAATTTGGTTGCTGCCATGAACTTTAGATTATTTTGATCACTCTCTCTGGCTCTTTGATCTCAACAGGAAACACAGCGTTTGCTCAATGAGCCAGGTAACTTCTCATTTCTTAGCTCCATTATTGTGGTTGCATGCATAATTTGAAGTTTCCCCTCTTGTGTGTATTGATTTGAAAGCTCTTACCCTATTAAATTGGTAGTAATTATTTAATTTGTATGATGGTGTGAGTTAAACGTTACCTTGGTGATAGTGATCTATTTAAGGTTTTATATAATTATTTGTTGTTATGTTCTGCTAACGTTTATTGGTAGAATGGTAACTGTCCTATTCTATATGTGACCTACTTAATGAAAGGATGTTGGTTATTTGAGTGATCAGGTGGAATTTGATGCTGCCCATTATAGCTTTATTTGAATAATGAACATACATTATAAATTTTGTGCACTTGTCTTGTGCATCTGGCTTGTTTTTAATTATTGTACCCTTTAGCTTATATAATAGAACAGAAGACAGTTTGCATCACTCATTCATGAAATTAGAATGAATATATAAATGAAATGAAACTATCTATAATTCTATATAGCCTTAGGCTGGCTTGGATCATGAGCTTCTGCATATAATGCTTGCCTTTTAAGTTGTTCTGCCCCAGTTGAGAGGCATCCCTAGAAACTAGAGCTATGATTTTATCACATTAAATAGTGCTATATTTTGTACATAGCAACAAGTCAAAATTTCAATTGGATCTCAATTTCTTTTAAGTAAATATAATATTTACTAATAAATGTAAACAAAATATATATATTATTTGTTATCATACCCTGTTGAATATGAAACAAATCTACCAGTGAATTTTGCCATTTTGATTATATCCGATAGAAAAATTTTACTTTTGGTAAATAGTTTTTTATTGGTGAGCTGGTTCTGAAATTTGATATGAGATATTATATAGTATCTAAAATTAGATTGAGGATGTGACAGACTTGGATGATGTTGTAGTAACTATGAGTTTGGGTTGAGGAATTTTTTTTTGTTCTCTTCTCACATACTTTTAATTTTTTTTCCCCTTAAGTAGTCACATTAAACCTTTTGGTTCAGTTATTATTGTCTATTGTGAATGGATTTTGAGTGAAAAACTTTGTTGTTTATGATGATTGATGAAGAAGCTTCCCTTTCCATCCACAATTACTTGTTCTATTAGGAATACACAAGCTCAATTACATTCCAGCACTTCCTTTTTATTTTTTTCCTCTGATTTCTCCAATTCAAATCAATTTACACTTTTTAAAACTTGAATAATTAAAATCCTGTGTGTAGAGCACTGTCAATATTGGGAAATAGATTTATATATAATAGATTTTGATATGTCAAAGTAGTCGAGTTAGCTGTGTTAGCTTTTAGGGAAGTTTGAAGTTAGAGCCGTAGAGGCTCTTAAAAGGCATATCTAGTTCTAAAAGACATGCAAACTTTTAACTAATTAAAAGGAACTCTGATTTTTTAGAGATATGTTATCATAAGAATGAAATTTGAGTTTCGTAATTTAATTGATTTCTAGTATTTTCTAGGAAAATATAATGTTGTAGTGCGTTTTATATTGTAGAGCACTTTGATTTGATTTGATTTATAATGTTGTACTATATAAATATTTAAAATTCTTATTTTATTTATTTATTTTAAATATATTGATTTTTTTAAACTTTGTTTACAATATATATAATGATGTTATTAGGTTTTATAATAAGATATAAGTTTTAGGTGCAATAATACTAAATAAGTTTGAAGAAAACTATTATATATTTTGTAAATAAAAAATTTCACTAAATTTAAAAGAAATCTCAGGACGTTCGTTTAATCCTAAATATTTTCCAAATTTGATTGATTGCTTTAAACATTTTTGTAGCAAATTAAAGGATGTGTATTATTATTGTGATTGTCTTGTTCTGCATGCCAGTTATATCTTTCCAATACTGAAATGTCTATTTTCTTATTATTATCACTTTCTTTATATAGTCCAATGCCCTTTTTCATCTGTTTTCCTTTATTTACAAATTCAATATGTGATAAACGAAATTCTAATTAATAGCCATATTTATACACTTAAAATTTTGTTGTTTTGCCATTATCTGTTGAATGATTTAATTGCTGCTGCTGCTGCTGGGTTCCAAATCTGTTTGATTATATCAATTTAATTCTTGCTAAATGATGATTGTGCTAAATTCATGGTTAAATGGTTGCATATGGCAATTACAATTTTTTTTGCTTGTAATTTTTACAGTTATTCGTGGTTAAGATTGAAGGCAAAAATTTTTAGTTAAGGTCTTCCAAGCAGATTTTGTCAAAATGTTGATCGTGTCATGGCAATGTACAATGCATACTTTAATTCTTTTGATTTATTAGTTTTGAAGTTGCAATTTAACTTATTATATTTGTATTATAAATTCTATGTTTCTCTTTATTTGTTTTACCTCAATGGGTTTCTAGAGAATTACTTCTAAGACTAGGAATTATTTTCCAACCTAACTACAAGGCTTTGAAAGTCCTTTTCATTGCCCATTCCCTTTATAGCGAATAACACCCTTCCTCCTCTATTCTTTTTATCTTCACTTTGTGACCCCTTCTAAATTTTCTTCCTAAAAAATTTACTAATTATCGATTAGGTTTTGTGATATGCCAAAGGATTGGATGGGTCTACCAAGGTATAGCGAAGAGTATATCAATGGTGTTATTAGCAGTTTCGTTGGATGTATCCTCCGGAAAGGTACATGTGTACATTAAAGTCATATGTTCACAACAAAATTCGGCCTGAAGGTTCTATTACAGAGGCATATCTGGCTGAAGAGTGCTTAACTTTCTGCTCAAGATACTTGCATGGAGGTGTGCAAACAAGACTTAATAAGCGGCCTCGGAATGATGATGATCCTAACGAAGTCGAAGTTGTGCCATCAATTTTGTTTTCTAACAAAAGTCATTCGTTAGGCGTGGGAAATGGAGGACCAATTAATCTAGATGACATATCAATTGCTCAAGCCCATGTGTATGTATTACACAATTGTGAAAAAGTCGCAGATTATGTTAGATAACTTAATTAAAATTTTTTTTATTCCGATCAAGTTCACCCATATTTTTTAGATCAAACCTAACTATTATTAATTATAGAGGCATGAGGAAGAGGTTAACAATCAGCGGGAAACGAAATGGAGAAAATCAAAAGTTCACAACAAAACGTTCGCATAGTGGTTTGAAACTCGTGCGAGGGATCCAAATGTGCCTTTTTGGCTAAAAGAATTATCTCGAGGTCTAAGCTCTGTTGCAAGAAATTTTTTGGATATGTAATTAATGGATACAGGTTTCATACGGTGGAACATGAGGCAAGGAGAAAAACATAAAATAATGGTGTCACATTAACTGCTTTAACTTCAAGCTTTGCAAGTGCTAAAGATCAAAGTCCAATCCAAGACAATGTAGCTTATTATGGCAGGTTGTTTGAGATAGTAGAGTTAGACTATTTTGGGTGTTTTAAGGTTGTCTTATTTCAGTGTGAGTGGTATGATGCTGGGAGAGATAAGTATGGTCTTACATTTGTTCACTTCCATAAAAAATGCTTCCCTAATGAACCTTTTATACTAGCATCTCAAGCACATCAGTATTTTTATGTGCAAGATCCATATGAACATAACAAACATTATGTTACGGAAATTGTCCCAAGAGACTTATTTAAAACAAGCGACGAATCTGAGTCTGAGACCCATCAAACACACTATAGTGCACAACACGAGCATATAACGAGCCCTGCCATACCAGCTGATGATGGTGAACTTATTTCTGGAGAGGACTGATTCACGACCCACAGTTATTGAAACGGTTCCCCAAGTGGCTTCTGCCCAAGAATATGAGGCAAACTTCATTGGAGATTCTAATTCTGATTGGTCATCCTAAGCAATTTATTGCTTAATATGTACATATGTATACTTAAGTTTTCTTCTTCACATTTTTATTTGTAAGTAATACTTATATTTTTTGTTAATTTGTCAGTCTCTTACATTTTTCTTATATTGATTTTGATGAGTATTGATGAGCGGATAATTTGTACACTTTTTGGCATTGTTTTTAGTATATTTTTAGTATGATCTAGTTAGTTTTTAGTATATTTTTATTAGTTTTTAGTTAAAATTCACTTTTCTGGACTTTACTATGAGTTTGTGTGTTTTTCTATGATTTCAGGTATTTTCTGGCTGAAATTGAGGGACCTGAGCAAAAATCTGATCCAGAGACTGAAAAGGACTGCAGATGCTGTTGGATTCTGACCTCCCTGCACTCGAAGTGGATTTTCTGGAGCTACAGAAGCCCAATTGGCGCGCTCTCAACGGCGTTGGAAAGTAGACATCCTGGGCTTTCCAGCAATATATAATAGTCCATACTTTGCCCAAGATTTGATGGCCCAAACCGGCGTTCAAAGTCACCTCAAGAAATTCCAACGTTAAACGCCGGAACTGGCACCTAATTGGGAGTTAAACGCCCAAACTGGCACTAAAGCTGGCGTTTAACTCCAAGGAGAGTCTCTACACGAAATTTCTTCATTGCTCAGCCCAAGCACACACCAAGTGGGCCCGGAAGTGGATTTTTATGTCATTTACTCATCTATGTACTAGTTTTCTATAAGTAGGACCTTTTACTATTGTATAGAGACATCTAGGACTTTTGGTAGCTATCTTTGTTGTATGCTATCTTAGACCTTTGGGAGGCTGGCCATTCGGCCATGCCTAGACCTTATGCTTATGTATTTTCAACGGTGGAGTTTCTACACACCATAGATTAAGGTGTGGAGCTCTGCTGTACCTCGAGTATTAATGCAATTACTATTGTTCTTCCATTCAATTCCGCTTGTTCTTTGTCCAAGATATCACTTGTTCTTCAACATGATGAAGGTGATGATTGACGCCCATCACCATTCTCACCCATGAACAAGGTGACTGACAACCATTCTTGTTCTACAAGCATCTGAGGCTTAGTGAATATCTCTTGGATTTCTGATTGCATGATGCATGGTTGATCGCCTGACAACCGAGTGCTCGCCTGACAAACGAGCCAACCATTCCGTGAGATCAGAGTCTTCGTGGTATAGGCAAGAACTGATGGCGGCATTCAAGAGAATCCGGAAGGTATAACCTTGTCTGTGGTATTCTGAGTAGGATTCAATGATTGAATGACTGTGACGTGCTTCAAACCTGTAACCTACTGGGCGTTAGTGACAGACGCAAAAGAGTGATTCTATTCCGGTAGGGGAGGGAACCAAACCGGTGATTGGCAGCACTGTGACAGAGTGCGTGCATTAGCTTTCACTGCGCGGATGGGAGGTAGCTGCTGACAACAGTGAAACCCTACACGAGCTTGCCATGGAAAGGAGTAAGAAAGGATTGGATGAAGGCAGTAGGAAAGCAGAGAGACGGAAGGGAAGGCATCTTCATACACTTGTCTGAAGCTCTTACACCAATGATATACATAAGTATCACTATCCTTATCTTCTATGTTATTTTCGTCATCATCATATACATTTGAGTTTGCCTGACTAAGATTTACAAGATGACCATAGCTTGCTTCAATGCTAACAATCTCCGTGGGATCGACCCTTACTCACGTAAGGTATTACTTGGACGACCCAGTGCACTTGCTGGTTAGTTGTGCGAAGTTGTGTAATGCCATGGAATTGAACCACCAAGTTTTTGGAGTTCATGACCAGGGATTATGAGAGTTGTGAAAAGTATTGTTCACAATTTCGCGCACCAAGTTTTTGGCGCCGTTGCCGGGGATTGTTCTAGTTTTGAGCAAGCTTTTGGTAACAATGCCTGGGATTGTTCTAGTTTGGACAACTGACGGTTCATCTTGTTGCTTAGATTAGGTATTTATTTTTTTCGAAATTCTTGAAGATGAATTCTAGAGTTTCATGATGATTTGTTGAAATCTGGCTGGCTGAGAAGCCATGTCTAATCTGATTAGACCGAGGTTTCAACTTATCACCACAAGAGCTTGTTGATTCTCATCAATTTTGCTCTTGGAGCAGTGATCTGCTAAGGCTTGGCTGACCTTTGGTCATGTCTAGTGTTTTGGACCGAAGCTTTCTTTGAAAGCTTGGCTGGCTGTGAAGCCATGTCTAATTCCTGGACCGGAGTCTTAGACTAGCATTGCACTGATTCCTGGAATTCTCATTAAGAATTTTGATACCTTTTCCCACTTAATTTTCGAAAATCACAAAAAAATTTACAAAATCATAAAAACCAAAAATATTTGATGTTTCCTGCTTAAGTCTAGTGTCTCATCTTAAGTTTGGTGTCAATTGCATGCATTCATTCATGTGTCTTAAGGATCCTCAAGTAATTCTTGATGATTTTTGTGTTCTAATCTTTGAATTCTATTGACTTGAAGCATTTTGTGTGTCTCATATGCATTCTCATATTGTTAGTGTCAGTAGTATACAAACTGCTAAGTTTGGTGTCTTGCATGCATTGTTAATTGATTCCTTTTGCATTTTGATTATTAAAAATCCAAAAATATTTTTAATTTGTGTCTTTTCAAGTCAATGATACAAAGAATTGAAGATTCAGAACATACTGCAGAGGAATTATACAGAAAAAGCTGAGCATTCAAAAATGCCCAGTGAAGAAGGCAGACTGGCGTTTAAACGCCAGCCAGGGCACCTGGTTGGGCGTTTAACGCCCAAAGAGGTAGCATTTTGGGCGTTAAACGCCAGAATGTATACCATTCTGGGCGTTTAACGCCAGGATGGTGCTAGGGGGAAGATTTTGTTTTCAAATCAATTTTTTTCAAGTTTTCAAAGTTTTTCAAAACCAAATCTTTTTCAAATCATATCTTTTCAATCAAATGTTTTCAAAATCAATTTCTTTCCTTTTTCAAAGATACTTACTAACAATTAATGATTTGATTGAACATTTTTTGCCTTTTCTATTAAGGAAGGTTTTATGTTTGAATCATATCTTTTCTTGTTAGGCAAGTCATTAATTTTTAAAAATCATATCTTTTCAAATTGTTTTCAAATCATATCTTTTAAAATTGTTTTCAAATCATATCTTCTCAATCACATCTTTTTAAAACCATAACTTTTCAATTAAATCTTTTTAACCACATCTTTTTCAAAATAGTTTTCAATCAAATCTTTTTAATTTCTAATTTCAAAATCTTTTTCAAAAATCACTTGATTTCTTTTTCACTTTTAATTTTCGAAATTATCAATCAAATTTTCAAAATGTTTTCAAAATCTTTTAAATGAATTTTCGAAAATTCTCTTCCCTCCTTCCCACATCCTTCTATTTATGGAGTACCACTCCTTCTAAATGCACGATTCGAACCTTATCTAATTAAAGTTCGAATTCTTCTTCTCCTTCTTCTTTCTATTTCTCTTTTCCTCTGACATTTCAAGGAATCTCTATACTGTGACATAGAGGATTCCACACTTTCTTTTTCTCTTCTCTTTCATATGAGCAGGAGCAGAGACAAAGGCATTCTTGTTGAAGCTGACCCTGAACCCGAGAGAACCTTGAAGAGAAAGCTAAGAGAAGCCAAGGCACAACTCTCTTTAGAGGACCTGACCGAATTCTTCAAATAAGAAGAACACATGGCAGCCGAAAACAACAACAATGCCAACAATGCAAGGAAGGTGCTGGGTGACTTCACTGCACCTACTCCTGATTTCTATGGGAGAAGCATCTCTATCCCTGCCATTGGAGCAAACAACTTTGAGCTTAAGCCTCAATTAGTTTCTCTAATGCAACAGAATTGCAAGTTCCAAGGACTTCCAATGGAAGATCCTCATCAGTTCTTAGCTGAATTCTTGCAAATCTGTGACACAGTCAAGACTAATGGGGTTAACCCTGAGGTCTATAGACTGATGCTATTCCCTTTTGCTGTAAGAGACAGAGCTAGAATATGGTTGGATTCTCAACCTAAAGAAAGCCTGGACTCTTGGGAAAAGCTAGTCAATGCCTTCTTGGCAAAGTTCTTTCCACCACAAAGATGGAGTAAGCTTAGAGTGGAAGTCCAAACCTTCAGACAGAAGGATGGAGAATCCCTCTATGAAGCTTGGGAAAGATACAAACAATTAATCAGAAGATGTCCTTCAGACATGCTTTCTGAATGGAGCATCATAGGTATTTTCTATGATGGTCTCTCTGAACTATCCAAGATGTCTTTGGATAGCTCTGCTGGAGGATCTCTTTATCTGAAGAAGACGCCTGCAGAAGCTCAAGAATTGATTGAAATGGTTGCAAATAACCAATTCATGTACACTTCTGAAAGAAATCCTGTGAACAATGGGACTAGTCAGAAGAAAGGAGTTCTTGAGATTGGCACTCTGAATGCCATATTGGCTCAGAACAAGATATTGACTCAACAAGTCAATTTGATTTCTCAAAGTCTGTCTGGAATGCAAAATGCACCAAGCAGTACTAAGGAAGCTTCATCTGAGGAAGAAGCCCATGATCCTGAGAACCCTTCAATGGAAGAGGTGAATTACCTAGGAGAACCCTATGGAAACACCTACAATTCTTTATGGAGAAATCACCCCAATTTCTCATGGAAGAATCAAGAGAGACCTCAACAAGGTTTCAATAACAATAATGGTGGAAGAAACAGGTTTAGCAATGGCAAGCCTTTTCCATCATCTTCTCAGCAACAGACAGAGAGTTCTAAGCAGAATACTTCTGACTTAGCAACAATGGTCTCTGATCTAATAAAGACCACTCAAAGTTTCATGAATGAAACAAGGTCCTCCATCAGAAATTTGGAAGGACAAGTGGGTCAGCTGAGCAAGAAAGTTACTGAACTCCCTCCTAGCACTCTCCCAAGTAATACAGAAGAAAATCCAAAAGGAGAGTGCAAAGCCATAGACATGGCCGAATATGGAGAGGAAAGAGAGGAGGAGGACGCCACTGAGAAAGACCTCAGTGGGCGTGTACCAATCTCCTCTGAGTTCCTCAATGAGGAACAATGGGAATCTGAGGCTCAAAATGAGACCATAGAGATTCCATTGGACTTACCTCTGCCATTCATGAGCTCTGATGAGTATTCTTCCTCTGAAGAGGATGAGTATGTCACTGAAGAGCAAGTTGCTAAATACCTTGGAGCAATCATGAAACTGAATGACAAGTTATTTGGAAATGAGACTTGGGAGGATGAACCACCCTTGCTCACCAAAGAACTGAATGACTTGTCTAGGCAGAAACTACCTCAAAAGAGGCAGGATCCTAGGAAGTTTTCTATACCTTGTACCATAGGCACCATGACCTTCAAGAAGGCCTTGTGTGACTTGGGGTCAAGTGTAAACCTCATGCCCCTCTCTGTAATGGAGAAATTAGGGATCCTTGAGGTGCAAGCTGCAAGAATCTCATTAGAGATGGCAGACAATTCAAGAAAACAAGCTCATGGACTTGTAGAGAATGTTTTGGTGAAGATTGAGGACCATTACATCCCTACTGACTTCATAGTCCTAGAGACTGGGAAGTGCATGGATGAATCCATCATCCTTGGCAGACCCTTCCTAGTCACAGCAAAGGTTGTGATTGATGTTGATAGAGGAGAGTTGATCATTCAAGTGAATGGAGAATCCTTGGTGTTTAAGGCCCAAGGACATCCCTCTATCATCATGGAGAGGAAGCATGAAGAGCTTCTCTCAAAACAGAGCCAAGCAAAGCCCCCACAGTCAAACTCTAAGTTTGGTGTTGGGAGGCCACAACCAAACTCTAAGTTTGGTGTTGAACCCCCACATTCAAACTCTAAGTTTGGTGTTGGGAGGTTCCAACACGGTTCTGAGCATTTCTGAGGCTCCATGAGAGTCCTCTGTCAAGCTAATGACATTAAAGAAGCGCTTGTTGGGAGGCAACCCAATGTTTTATGGTTAACTATTTTCTTTTGTTATTTTATCTTTTTTGTAGGTTGATGATCATAAGAAGTCACAAAAACAATGAAAAAAGCAAAAACAGAATGAAAAACAGGAAGAAAAATAGCACACCCTGGAGGAGAAGAAGCTGGCGTTCAAACGCCAGTAATGCTAGCTGTTGGGCGTTTAACGCCCAGTCTGGCACCATTCTGGGCGTTTAACGCCAGAAAGGGGCACCAGACTGGCGTTAAACGCCAGTAAAGGGCAACAACCTGGCGTTAAACGCCAGGAATGGGCACCAGCCCGGCGTTTAACGCCAGAAATAGCTCAAAACGTGATTTTGAGCAACATTTGGTGCAGGGATGACTTTTCCTTGACACCACAGGATCTGTGGACCCCACAGGACCCCACCATCAATCTCTCTCTTCTTCCCCCATTCACCAATCACCTCAATACCTCTTCCCCAAAAAACCCTTCACCCATCAAATCCCATCTTTCTCTTCACCACTCACATCCTTCCTTCATAAATCCCCACCAACCTCACCCTTCAAATTCAAACCACTTTCCCTCCCAAACCCACCCTCAATGGCCGAACCATTACCCCCCCTCTCTCCTATAAATACCCTTCTTCAACCCTTCATTTTCACACAACTTAAACACCCCTTCTTTCCCTTCTTGGCCGAACACACCACTTTCCCCCTCTTCCTCATTTCTTCTTCTTCTACTCTCTTCTTTCTTCTTTTGCTCGAGGACGAGCAAACATTTTAAGTTTGGTGTGGTAAAAGCGTTGCTTTTTCGTTTTTCCATAACCATTATGGCATCCAAGGCCGGAGAAACCTCTAGAAAGAGGAAAGGGAAGGCAAAAGCTTCCACCTCCGAGTCATGGGAGATGGATAGATTCCTCTCAAGGGTGCATCAAGACCACTTCTATGAAGTTGTGGCCTTGAAGAAGGTGATCCCCGAGGTCCCCTTTTCACTCAAAAAGGGTGAATATCCGGAGATCCGCCATGAGATCCGAAGAAGAGGTTGGGAAGTACTTACCAACCCCATTCAACAAGTCGGAATCTTGATGGTTCAAGAGTTCTATGCCAATGCATGGATCACAAAGAACCATGACCAAAGTGTGAACCCGAATCCAAAGAATTATCTCACTATGGTTCGGGGGAAATACTTGGATTTCAGTCCGGAGAGTGTGAGGGTGGCGTTCAACTTGCCTATGATGCAAGGAGATGAGCATCCTTACACAAGAAGGGTCAACTTTGATCAAAGGTTGGACCAAGTCCTCACAACCATATGCGAAGAGGGCGCACAATGGAAGCAAGATTCAAGAGGAAAGCCGGTTCAATTGAGAAGGCATGACCTCAAGCCCGTGGCTAGAGGATGGTTAGAGTTCATACAACGCTCAATCATTCCCACTAGCAACCGGTCCGAAGTTACCATAGACCGGGCCATCATGATTTATAGCATCATGATTGGAGAAGAAATAGAGGTTCATGAGGTTATAGCCCAAGAACTCTATAAGGTGGCGGACAAGACCTCCACCTTGGCAAGGTTAGCCTTTCCTCATCTCATTTGTCACCTCTGTTATTCAGTTGGAGTTGACATAGAAGGAGACATCACCATTGATGAGGATAAGCCCATTACCAAGAAAAGGATGGTGCACACAAGAGACCCCTCTCATCATGAGATCCCTGAGATGCCTCAAGGGATGCACTTTCCTCCACAAAACTATTGGGAGCAAGTAAACACCTCCCTAGGAGAATTGAGTTCCAACATGGGACAACTAAGGGTGGAGCATCAAGAACACTCCATTCTCCTCCATGAAATTAGAGAAGACCAAAGAATCATGAGGGAGGAGCAACAAAGACAAGGAAGAGACATTGAGGAGCTCAAGCACTCCATAGGATCTTCAAGAGCAAGAAAGAGCCGCCATCACTAAGGTGGACCCGTTCCTTGATTTCCTTGTTCTTTATTCTTCTGTTTTTCGATTTTTATGCTTATGGTTATCCATGTTTGTGTCTTGTGATCATTAGTGTCTTAGTGTCTATGCCTTAAAGTTATGAATGTCCTATGAATCCATCACCTTTTTTGAATAAAAATGTGCTTAATTGAAAAGGAAAGAATTGCATGAATTCTGAATTTTATAATAGTTTAATTGTTTTGATGTGGTGGCAACACTTTTGTTCTTTGAATGTATGCTTGAACAGTGCATATGTCTTTTGAACTTGTGATTCATGAATGTTGGCTCTTGAAAGAATGATGAAAAAGGAGACATGTTACTGAGGATCTGAAAAATCATTAAAAAAATGATTCTTGAAGCAAGAAAAAGCAGTGAATACAAAAAAAAAGAAAGAAAGAAGGAAGCAAACGAAAAAAAAAAACCGAAAAGAAAAAAAAAGAAAGAAAAAGAAAGAAATAAAGTTGTGATCCAAGGCAAATAAGAGTGTGCTTAAGAACCCTGGACACCTCTAATTGGGGACTTTAGCAAAGCTGAGTCACAATCTGAAAAGGTTCACCCAATTATGTGTCTGTGGCATGTATGTATCCAGTGGTAATACTGGAAGACAAAGTGCTTTGGGCCACAGCCAAGACTCAATAAGTAGCTGTGTTCAAGAATCATCATACTTCACTAGGAGAATCAATAACACTATCTGGATTCTGAGTTCCTAAAGAAGCCAATCATTCTGAGTTCCAAGGGATAAAGTGAGATGCCAAAACTATTCAGAGGCAAATAGATAAAAGCCCCGCTCATCTAATTAATACTGATCTTCATAGATGTTTTTGGAGTTCATTGCATATTCTCTTCTTTTTATCTTATTTGATCTTTAGTTGCTTGAGGACAAGCAACAATTTAAGTTTGGTGTTGTGATGAGCGGATAATTTGTACACTTTTTGGCATTGTTTTTAGTATATTTTTAGTATGATCTAGTTAGTTTTTAGTATATTTTTATTAGTTTTTAGTTAAAATTCACTTTTCTGGACTTTACTATGAGTTTGTGTGTTTTTCTGTGATTTCAGGTATTTTCTGGCTGAAATTGAGGGACCTGAGCAAAAATCTGATCCAGAGACTGAAAAGGACTGCAGATGCTGTTGGATTCTGACCTCCCTGCACTCGAAGTAGATTTTCTGGAGCTACAGAAGCCCAATTGGCGCGCTCTTAACGGCGTTGGAAAGTAGACATCCTGGGCTTTCCAGCAATATATAATAGTCCATACTTTGCCCAAGATTTGATGGCCCAAACCGGCGTTCAAAGTCACCTCAAGAAATTCCAGCGTTAAACGCCGGAACTGGCACCTAATTGGGAGTTAAACGCCCAAACTGGCACTAAAGCTGGCGTTTAACTCCAAGGAGAGTCTCTACACGAAATTTCTTCATTGCTCAGCCCAAGCACACACCAAGTGGGCCCGGAAGTGGATTTTTATGTCATTTACTCATCTATGTACTAGTTTTCTATAAGTAGGACCTTTTACTATTGTATAGAGACATCTAGGACTTTTGGTAGCTATCTTTGTTGTATGCTATCTTAGACCTTTGGGAGGCTGGCCATTCGGCCATGCCTAGACCTTATGCTTATGTATTTTCAACGGTGGAGTTTCTACACACCATAGATTAAGGTGTGGAGCTCTGCTGTACCTCGAGTATTAATGCAATTACTATTGTTCTTCCATTCAATTCCGCTTGTTCTTTGTCCAAGATATCACTTGTTCTTCAACATGATGAAGGTGATGATTGACGCCCATCACCATTCTCACCCATGAACAAGGTGACTGACAACCATTCTTGTTCTACAAGCATCTGAGGCTTAGTGAATATCTCTTGGATTTCTGATTGCATGATGCATGGTTGATCGCCTGACAACCGAGTGCTCGCCTGACAAACGAGCCAACCATTCCGTGAGATCAGAGTCTTCGTGGTATAGGCAAGAACTGATGGCGGCATTCAAGAGAATCCGGAAGGTCTAACCTTGTCTGTGGTATTCTGAGTAGGATTCAATGATTGAATGACTGTGACGTGCTTCAAACCTGTAACCTACTGGGCGTTAGTGACAGACGCAAAAGAGTGATTCTATTCCGGTAGGGGAGGGAACCAAACCGGTGATTGGCAGCACTGTGACAGAGTGCGTGCATTAGCTTTCACTGCGCGGATGGGAGGTAGCTGCTGACAACAGTGAAACCCTACACGAGCTTGCCATGGAAAGGAGTAAGAAAGGATTGGATGAAGGCAGTAGGAAAGCAGAGAGACGGAAGGGAAGGCATCTTCATACACTTGTCTGAAGCTCTTACACCAATGATATACATAAGTATCACTATCCTTATCTTCTATGTTATTTTCGTTCATCATCATATACATTTGAGTTTGCCTGACTAAGATTTACAAGATGACCATAGCTTGCTTCAATGCTAACAATCTCCGTGGGATCGACCCTTACTCACGTAAGGTATTACTTGGACAACCCAGTGCACTTGCTGGTTAGTTGTGCGAAGTTGTGTAATGCCATGGAATTGAACCACCAAGTTTTTGGAGTTCATGACCAGGGATTATGAGAGTTGTGAAAAGTATTGTTCACAATTTCGCGCACCAAGTATATTGACTCTACTTAACTAATTTATTTGTGTAGGAATAAGGAATTTATTGATCTTAAAGCTATATCAAGTAAGAATTTGCTTAGACAATTTGAGGCTAAGAGACAAAGGATTGTAACTGAACGCAAGAAATATGAAATGGAAGCTGCAGCTGCTAATGACAAGGAGAAATCTGAGCGAAAGATGGATGAACCAGAAAGTCAATTGGAGATGCGTGCAACCAAAGGGCAGAAGAAATCCACGTCAAAGAAGCTGGATTTTAGTAATCTGCAAAGCACATTCTATTCTATTAGCAAAAGGACTAATTCCACGCCTACCACCTTGGAAGTACAGCCAAACATTCCTTTGCAACAGCCAAAAAATAAAAAGAGAAAGGAGCTATTGACTATGTCTACTGCTGAGAAAGTCAAGAATGGAGTGCAGGGTGGAAAATCAACACAAGACTTGAAGAAGTCTAAGCCTACAAACATGGAGGCACATGAACTTACAAGGATGCTCGAAGCAATTCGTAAAAGGAACAGCAACATGTCAACAAGTCTAAGCCAAGAGCGGAGTTGTCCAAGTTCTACTCAACTCACAATCAACCAAGGGCAGCAGCAGAATATTCAACTCACAGATGAAGAGACTCAAACAGGGCAAGATGACACAACTTTTCCTTCTCCTGAAACTACCCCACAAAATGAAAGTGCAATGTTTGAGCACGGAATATCAACAAAGGGTAAGAGGATGCCAGGAGTAAAGGCTACAACAATTGAAGAATTCTTAAAGGAAAATGGGATAGATGTGGAAATTGAAGGACCAAACACTGAACTAAGTAAGGACGGGGAAGAAAGCATGGAACTTGATAAAGACTATTATCAACATGTGATGGAGGACATTGATGATGAAGAAGGTACTGTTTTGCTATTTTTCTATCTTCTCTTGTAAACTGTAATGCTTCTTTTTTCACTTGGCATCACTAATTAGTCTTTAATCTATTTCTTAATGAATGAAACTAGGAGAGCCAAAGAAGAAGAAAACCCGTGGAAAAACAACATGCAAGGAGATTTATGCAAGGACTATGGAACAGCGGGAAGAAGTTGTAACACCCTACCATACAGAGTCTTATGCTTAAGTCATAATTCAGAGATGGCAAGGTATTACGACCTCTAAAATGAAAATTTAGTATGTATAGTAGTAAGAATGATTGATTACAACTAGGAGCCTTTGTAGAAAAAGAGGTAAACAAAAATCGCAACTCAAAAGCGCAACACTCCGATCGATAACATAACGAACAAGAATAAACCAGCACGAGATTATATATATACAAAGGAGTGTCAAAAATAGGAATATCAAGACTCAAAATCCGGCTGCGAAGATAACCGGTCCGAGCATAGCAATATATACATATGATAAAATAAGAAAAACCCCAAAGGAAACCCAAAGGGACACAAATACAGAAACCTATTCTCCAAAATCTCCCATAAGAGGAGTCATCACAGTTTGGATTATTTAATGGAGATAAAAGTATCTAAGCAAAACATATAAACTAAACAGAGTCCCCAAAAACAAAGGATCTTCGCTAAACCAGAAGTCTCCAGCAGGCTTCAGCGAGAAACCTCATGTCCTGCATCTGAAAACCACAAATTTCGCATGGGTGAGAACCAGAGGTCCCCAGCATGGTAACAGCTTCCACATATATAATACATAATAATGGAGGAAAGCCGAAGGCAATCCTAGAACTTCATACAGATAATTCAAAAGCTTATAAACAAGCTAAACCATAAAGGGCATCTGACTAAAGATTCTTCAGTCTAACTAATACTTCCCTTTCCAATTCCTTCACACCTCCCAACCACCAACAAGAGTATAATGTAGCAAACACAGTTATATCAAACAAGGAATATACAAATAGGAACAAATAAGTCATTTAGACAATTAGCAAGTAATATGTAGTCAAATAGGCAATCTTAAATAATTCATATAGTATGCATATGATGAATGCCTGTCCCTAGTGGCTGATGATATCATCTGTCGGTTATAGAGCCAACCCGACAAGTCCTGGCAGCTAGCCATTAGACTGTCCCTCTGTCGCGTCTCCCCAACTTGAGTCATACTCAATATAAACTTGATCATAATCATGATCCATATCCATCACCCTCACTGGTGAATATTTATGGGGGTGAGCTCATCCGGGGCTTTCACAGTGCCCGGCCACCCTGACGACATAGGGTCAAAAGAGCTTCAAGTCTCAACCTGGAGCACGTGGTGGCTAGCCACTACTTTCCTCCAGGGAAACTCTCATCTCCGATAATGGAAGTGCAACATTCACAATTCATTCAACAGCATATATATGCATTTATTCTTAGCCATAATCATGGCTCCGCCGTAACACGGCAATAATCCAGCCATCCGGCTCACGGTTAAATCCATAACCAGCCACCCGGCTCACGGTTAAATCCATAACCAGCCGTTTCATTAACAATTACGGCCTTTCGGCCCATGGCATAACCAGCACTTCCACCACCATCCTCCGCCTCTCACATAATCGTCTTTGATCCTCATTGATCATTCATTTTTCCCTTACTTCACTCGCAAGTTACCACATCCCCTAGCTCCTTTTCTAATTGCTAGGCATATCATAATGATTTAAGACATAAGTGGTGAGATCGGAGGCTTAGAAGTATGAGATTTGGCTTTTAAAACTCAAAAATCAACTTTGGGATGAAAACAGGGCCACGCGAACGCGCACTCCACGCGCACGCGTAGATGGCCACAAAACTCATCGACGCGTATGCGTCATGCACGCTAACGCGTGGATTGAAAATTAGCCAATCGACGCGCACGCGTCAACTACGCGTACGCGTGGGTGCTCTCGTGCCCCAGGCACAAAACTAGCACAGTTCTGGCACAACTCTCTGGAAAATGGCTGGGCATTGGGTGCAGCACATCGGCGCGCCCGCGCACACGACGCGCACGCGTGGATGGCATTTTTGAGAAGAATGGCACGTACGCGCCAAGTGCGCCTACGCGCGGGGGGTCATTCTGCTAAAAATTTTCTAAGTTAAAAACTGCAGAATTCACAGATTCAACTCCCAATCTTCCGACGGATATAACTTCCTCATTTTAAATCGTTTTTCACCCGTTCTTCGAACGGCATGTTCATCCCGGATCCAATTTCATTTCTAAACAGATTTAGCACAAAACAGAGGTCCGTAGTTCAAGTTATGTCCTGTCAAAGTATGCCCAAAAACCATGTTTTTCATAAAAACCACAAAGTGCCATTTTCAAAACAAGCCATTTTCAACTCTTTTCCAAATCAATCAAAACATGCCAATTTCATCCCTTTTCTTTGAAATCAATCAAAATATATCAAATTCAATATCAAGCCTCCTCAACTCACACATTGACACATTACCACAATTTACAAAATCACTATCCCATCATTTTAACCCACTTCACCCAAGTGGCTCAAACCCAAACACATTGACATATCATATACTCTTCCTCATGCCAATTTTCAACAATACCAATTCCAATTAACCATCATTGTACATAATCAATATCGTACTCACCATCATCATGATTTCACCCACAATTCAACCATAATCAATCATCAAGCATATATCACAACATGCATATTTCTCATACATCATACCATCAAGGCATTAATAATCATCATCACATATATGACCACATCATATATATCAACTATTCAACATCAACAACAATTCAATGCCTATCTTAGGGCCTCTAGCCTAAGTATTTCCTACCACATTACATATTAGATACGGGAAACCGAAATCATACCTTAGCCGATTTCCCAAGCTCAACCGGAGCACTTCCAAATCACTTATCTACAAGCTCTCAAGGCTTCAACACCTCCAAGAACAGATTTTTCACCACCAAACCCTTTTCAAGCTTTTCAATATCACCACTCAAGCTCCAATATTCACACATACACAACCTAAGCCACAATCATCATACCCATACACAACATCTCAATACCCAAACATCATAGAACAATAAATTACACTAGGGTTGAGAATCTTACCACACCCAAGGTCCAAGGAGACAAGATTAACCTTCTCCTTCAAGAGAGTTGGGTTCTATAACATCAAAGAGCTCAAAATCTCAACATTTTTGCTCATAAAACTCGAAAACAAGGCTGGAAATTTGAAGAGCAAAACATGGCTTACCTCAAGATTAATTGTATGGGTTTTGTAGAGCTCTCCGCGGTGAATGCGTGGCCGCAACGGAGCGGCAATCGGAGCTCTAGATCAAAAGTTATGGTGGTTTGAAGATCAAGTGAGAGAAAGAAGTTTGAGAGAGTATTCTTCCCCCATGGCCTCCATTTCAGCGTGTGTGTGTGTGTGTAATGAGGAGAGAGAGTGCTGAAAACTAGGGTTTTGGATTAGTTATGTTGGGCCAAGGGCCCACTTTGGGTCCGGTTGGCCCGGTTTGGCCCGTTCGGTCCAATCTTGGTCCGAATTCTATAAAATTGGTACTGAAATTCTCGTCTCAATCTCCTCTATCACATTTAGCCATAAAAATCACATTTAGGGCTTTCTAGAATAAATTCTCATTTATGGGTTAATTAGCCGTTAATTAACCGGGTTTTACATTCTACCCACCTAGTTGGGAATTTTGCCCACAAAATTCAAATGTAATTACCTGAGAATAAGTGCGGATAATCCGTTCGCATCTCCGACTCAAGTTCCCAAGTGTGTTCCTCAACACCGCCTTGACTCCATGCCACTTTGACTAATGAAACCTCTTTTCCACGCAACCGTTTGATACTAGTATCATCAATTCTGACTGGAGCCACTGGAAGCGTCAAATCTTCTCTTAACTGAACCGATTCAGGTTCCAACACATGGCTAGCATCAGGAGTGTACTTCCGAAGCTGTGACACGTGAAACACGTCGTGCAGGTTCGAAAGATGAGGTGGTAGAGCCATCCGATACGCCACCGGTCCAACCCTCTCCAGGATCTGAAATGGACCAATGTATCTAGGATTCAACTTCTTTGCCTTAATCGCCCTACCTACTCCCGTAGTCGGAGTAACCTTAAGGAAAGCATGGTTTCCTTCCTCAAATTCTAAGGGCTTTCGCCTCTGATCGGCGTAACTCTTTTGACGACTCTGCGCTGCAAGCATCCTATCTCGAATTTTCTTGACTTGTTCAGTGGTCTCAGATATCATTTCCGGCCCCAACAAGCTTTTCTCTCCTACTTCATACCAACATAGCGGAGATTGACATTTCCTCCCATATAAGGCCTCATACGGATCCATTCCGATGCTCGCATGATAACTATTATTGTATGCAAACTCCACTAATGGCATATACCGATCCCAACTCGCCGGTTGGTCCAAAACACAAGCTTTCAACATATCCTCTAGTGTTTGGATTGTCCTCTCGGATTGACCATCTGTTTGAGGATGGTAAGCCGTGCTCAAGCTTAATCGGGTTCCAAAAGCTTTCTGAAATGCACCCCAAAACCTTGAAGTGAAACGAGGATTTTTATCAGAGATTATAGTAGCAGGTACACCATGAAGTCTCACAATCTCCTTTATGTATAACCGTGCTAGCTCCTCAAGGGTGTAAGTCATACGAATGGTTAAAAAGTGAGCTGACTTCGTCAGTCGGTCCACAATCACCCAGATAGCATCAAAACCCGCCCTAGTCCTTGGCAATCCTGACACAAAGTCCATTGCAATACTTTTCCACTTCCATTGCAAAATCTCTAAAGGTTGCAACATCCCGGAAGGTCTTTGATGTTCAATCCTTACCTTTTGACAAGTTAAGCACTTTGAAACATATTTTGCCACATCATTCTTCATACCCGGCCACCAAAACATCGCCTTTAAATCATGATACATCTTAGTACTTCCCGGGTGAATGGGGAATCCGCTTTTATGTGCCTCCTTTAAGATATCATGCCTCAAAGTGCCAACATCCGGCACAATAATCCTACCCTTGAATCTCCATAACCCATCTTTTTCTTCCGACACTCTCCACTGTTTTCCTTGCTCAATGGCCGGTAACACCTTTCATAACGCTTCATCATTTTGATGAGCCTTCAGGAGTTTGGACTTAAAGTCACTTGAGATTTCTAATCGGCTCAAACATAAGGTTCCGGATACTTCTCGAGCACCAATTTTTAGACTCTCGAATCTCTTGAGCAACTTTTCCTCTTGGAGCATTGATGTGTGGAAAACGATCCAACACAAAACTCACCGGCAAGTGTACCGGGTCGCATCAAGTAATAATAACTCACATGAGTGAGGTCGATCCCACAGGGATTGAAGGATTGAGCAATTTTAGTTTAGTGGGTGATTTAGTCAAGCGAATCAAGTTTTGGTTGAGTGATTTGTGTTTAACAGAAATTTAATGACAGTAAATGTAAAGGGGGAAGGGAGAAGTGCAGTAAAATAAGGAACAGAAAAGTAAAAGTGCAGAAACTTAAAGAGCAAGAAAGTAAATGACTGAAACTTAAAGTGCAAGAAACTTAAATTGCAGTAACTTAAATGGCAAGAAAGATAAATGGCTTGAATATAAAAGGGAATTAAGGAGGGGGATTGCAAGATCTAAACAAAGAAAAAGTAAATTGCAGTAATGAAGGTAGCAGAAATTGAATTGGATGCAAACAGAAATTTAAATAGCAAGGAAATTAAAGTGCAGTAAAGGTTCACAGAAGAACCAAAAGTGATCTCAGGATCCCAAGGGCTTAGGTAGCAGAGCCTAAAACCCAATTTCCTTCCCAGATCTAAATGAACTAAGCAATTGACAGAAAATGAAAGAAGAAGCAATAGAAGAACCGAATTGAAAGTGAATTATGCAGAAAACAAATTTAAACAGAGCTAGAATGGGAATTGGGACAGAATTTCCCCAATTTCACACATCCACAACTCAGAAAACAGAAGAGTAGAATTGCCCAAGGGAATTAAGGAAGGAGATCAATCAATTCTCCCTTGATCCTCTGAAGTCTCGGCCAATTCTCTCAAGAACAGTTCCAAGAGAGTCAAAGCTCCAAAGGAATGTGAAAGTGAAAATTCAAAAGCCAAGATAAAAGTAAAAATTCAAAAGTGAGCATAAAGGTCCTAATTACATCAAACTAACTACTATTTATACACTTTCTATTCTTGGATAATGGGGTTTGGATGGGCTTTTGAATTGGTGAAGAAATGAATTGAGATGGGAATTTAATTTGAATTTTCGGCCCATGAAATCCACTCCCAGGAGGCTGCCCTGCCCTTGTGGAGGGCAGGACAGAAAATTGATGCTTGGTGCTTGGAGTTGGTGCGGCCATGTGCGATTCTGGTGCGCCAAAATTTGTGCGCTGCGCACGTTGGTGCGTGGAGATGTTGCTCTGCCCGCGCCAAGGGCAGAGCGGGAAAGGCTGATGCGCCAAGGACGAGCGCGCGTGCGGATGGTGCTGCCAGAAGGAAATTTGGCGCGCCAGGATGCGCGTTGGTGCATGGGAGGCTGCCCTGCCCGCGCCAAGGGCAGGGCAGGAATGGTTTTGGTGCGCCAGGGGGCGTTTGTGCGCGCGGTTGGTGCGCAAGAAACAAACTTGGTGCGCCAGCTTTTGAATCTTGGTGCGCCATCTTCAAATGCTGCCCTGCCCGCGCCAAGGGCAGGGCAGAATCGCCATATTGCACGCCCGTGTTCGAACCTGGGCGGACGCACGCTTCTCAATTTTTTGCTTGGTTTCTTGGCACGCTAGTCACCCTTAGTGCTTGGCTTCCTCATGGTTCTTGGTTCGACCCTTGTGGTATGCATGGGAGCTATTTTTCCTTGGATTTCTTTCCTTTGAGAGCCCGATCCTGCTCTCCACAAGGGCAGGGCAGAGTTGCCTTTGCTTGCTTGGTCACTTAATGCTGCCCTCCTAGAGGGCATTCTGCCCTTGTGGAGGGCAAGGTTGCTTCCCCTATGAGTTGCGGCACGCTATTTCTTGATTCGGCCACGCTTTCCTTTTCTTGGCTACACTTTCTTAGGCCACGCTTTTCATTTTCTTTTCTTTTCTTCACCTACAATAAACCAAAACAACCACTCAAAGTATCACTAAATTCAAGAGGCTTATAAATCAATTAAAATGCAATTAAAATTAGCTCAAACCTCATGATTTAACATTAATTTCATAGTGGTTGCTTGATTTAGAGAAGTTATGCATTTTCACTCCAAATCACTAACTTAAGATACAAGAAAGTGCATAAATGCTAACAAAACAAATGAAATTAGCTTGAAAAATGGGTATATGATGACTTGTCATCACAACACCAAACTTAAACCTTGCTTGTCCCCAAGCAAGCATCAAAACTAAGAGAAAATGGAATGAATAAGAGAAGTGTATATATCCTTATTATGCAGATAGCAGAATTTCAATTTATGGGGCATTTATGCAGACAATGATACTCATTTATTGTTGCTGCTGCATAATACATATCTTTCTTCAAAGGCTTGCTAGACTTGCTGTCATAAGACTCACCTTTTACTTACTCCCTTGCTAACTCTTCTTGGCTTATAATGCTTTAACAAGCTTTTTATTCTTTAAGAGGTTTGGTGTTAAATGTTGCAGCTTAGCCTTTGGCTTCATTTTCTTTTATTTTGCTCAACATCTTTCCACCACAGACACTTAGCTCACTAATTCTTCCTAGGATCATTGATGCCCAGCATCTCTTTGGATCACTAAGTGCTTTGTATCTAAGTTGCTCTTTATTGTGGATTTTCAATTGGCCATCCCAAATCAGTTGATCTAAGTGACCGGGTTTCAAAATACCCCTTAGAATTTACTCATCCAAGCAGATCTCAGTACAAGAACACCACAGGCATTTGTCCTAAGGTTCAAACCATTGGTATCCAACCTTTATTCTTTGTTTTTCTTGCCATTTTGGCTTTTTCTTTCTCTTTTTCTTTCTGTTTTTGTTACCAAGGGTGCTTCATTATTGATAAAAGTCTTTATAACAGCAAGCTAACTTACAATTGAATGAGAATGGTATTATGCAACACTTATTCCATGAGTTATGCATTTAGTCAAACACATGTACCACCACCAACTTCCATTCATACTCATGCAACATTGGATATTTTACTTTTCAATTCAAACCAAACTCTTTTATTCAAGCATATGGGAAACAAAGCAATATTTAAAGCTGAATGATGGATACAAGCATTATGCAGACTCATCATTTTTCTAGCTAATTGTTAACTAACTAAAATAAAAAAGCAAAGAACAGAAAATGCATAAAGTAAAGGAAATAAATGATGGAGGCACATCATGTTTCAGACATGCATCTCCTTATTAGAGATATGGAAGAAGAAGTATGAAAGAACTTTGCCACCTTCTAATGGTCATGGCTGCTGCTTGATTCTCCCTTCTTCTTCTTTCTCTTTCCTGTCTTGGAGTAGTCTTGAATCTCTTCACCAGGACATCTTCTACCCCAAACAGAATCTAATAGTCCTTTGAGCCCAAACTCTTCGAAAGTTTTAGAGGTGGACTCAACATATTGACGAGATCTTACTTGTTGCTTGGCTAAAAATTCAGGGCATTGCTCAAATGGCTTGATCTCAGGATTGAGTGTTGGCAAATTGTGGGTCAAGTACTCCAACCTTGCTTGCATGTTTTCATCATACTCCATTCTTTGTACGTGTCTAGCTTCTCCCATGGTATAATGAACATTCTTCCATTGATACAGGTTGTGACTATATTCCGATGCTTTAGCTTGACTGAAATACAGCTTATCATATGATTCCTTGAATTCTTTGTATTGCTCTTTCTGCCCTTCAAGGATCTGTGCTTGAAATTTTTGCTGCTGAGTCATCATTTGTTGTTGCCATCTCTCTTGTTTCTCCTCCATTTGATGCTGCCAAGCTTCTCGTTCTTCCTTTTCCTTCAAGAATTGTTCCATAAATTCAGGATGGGGCTCTCGATATTTCTCTTGGCCCTCCTGATTTTGGCCTTGTGGCTCTAGATATTGCACTTGGCCTTCTTGATTTTGGCCTTGTTGGATCTGCATGAGTTGATTCTGACCTTGTTGAGCCTGCATGAGTTGCTGAGTTAACTCTTCAATTGATCTTTGCAATTGGCTCATATCTATGGCATCATAAGCCTGATTTCGTCCTTCCTCTCTTTGTGATCTCCTTTGTCTAGGAGCTACTACCCCTTCTTGATTTTCTTCTTCATTACTTCCCTCCATGCTCTTCTTGGTAATCCATTTTCCTACTTTCACTTTTGTTGTATCCTCATCTTCAAAAATGACATTAGCTCTGTTACATAGCCTTTGGATGGTGCTTGGATGTCCAAGGCCTTTTGTCTTGCTTGTGCTATCTGCCATTTCTTGAATGCTGTCGGCTATGAGTTGTGCAACATTGATCTCACCTCCATGCAAGATGCAGTGTGTCAAGAGTGCTCTTTTGATTGTGACCCAAGAGGCATTTCCAGTAGGAAGGATAGATCTCCTTACTATTTCAAACCATCCTTTAGCCACAGGAGTAAGATTGATTCTTCTTATGTGACTTGGAACCCCCTTTGAATCTCTTTCCCAATCTGTATTTTCCATGCATATTCCTTGCAGGATCTCATCAGGATTGTTTTCCCGTTGCAATCTAGCCTCATAGCTAAGCTCTGGATAGGTGATGGTTCTCAACTTGAGAGCTCTTGTGATAGCAGCAGGGCTAAAACTCACTTCAACCCCTCTGACATAGCTTGTGTAGGGAGCACTATTTTTGTTTTCTTTGGCGGCATTTGCATAGAACTCCCTAATCATTACTGCACTGATGTCAGTCAGAGGAGCACACAAGAGTTCCCACCTTCTTTCTCTAGTAATCTGCCTCATGATGGGGTATTCTCCTTCCCTCAAATCAGGGCCTTTCTCATAGATAACATTCTTTGCCACCATGAACCTATGATATCTCCCTTCATGAAATTGGGATCTAAACTTTCTTGCATCAAATGATGGATGTTCGGTTACCATAGGTTCTTTTCCGGGCCTTCTTTGTGAGCTTGAGGATGCCATTGAGAATTAAAGTGGAAAGAAAGAAGAAGTAAGAGTAGAAGGAATATATGTTGTGTTTGGGGTGAATTTTGATTCGGTTTTTATGTGTGAGGTAAGGAAGAAATATGTTGATTTCACATGAAAGTGGTTTGAAAGAGAGTGTGTAGGCCGTGTTGGTGCAACGGCTATTTATAGGCCATGTTTCCAAGCTTTTCAACAAAACCACAATGAATGAATGCAGAAGGGACCGTGAGTGTTCATGAAGGGCTGAGATTGGTTTGCTCTTTCAAGGAATGCATGAGATGGACGGCTTGCATGCATGGTTGAGGCTTGACGAGGATTCTCCTCCCATTGGTTGCATGCACTTCGGTGTCCAATGTTGCATGCATGCAGATTTTGTTCCCCATGAGCACGTTCTCCTAGGCACATGTGACCTCCCTTACATAGCTCCTCCTAGCCGTGGCCCCTCCTTGAGCTTGTCTTAATCTTTTTCTCCTGCATGAATCAAAGCAGCTAGCCTTAGATCATTAATAAGGTTGTTGGCAATTAATTTGTATTAAAGAGAAAGAATTGTTTTGTTTTGTGTATTCTTAAGAAAAAATATTTTTATGGTCAATTGTGTCCCTTAATTGAAGATGTTGAAAGTTGGTGAACACCAAACTTATTCTTTTATTAAGGGAATGGCCGAACAACTATCAACCATTTTTCACAATTGACATTTTCTTTTAAAAATAATTGTGTCGTATGTTCCTGTTTGTATGCTTTTGATTCCATAAATGGTAAATGATATTCTGAATTTTGTTGCACTTGCAGACACCAAACTTAGTGTTTGGTCATATGCTTTATTCAAATGAATTATGCATATGTTCTAAAAAAATATGGCTCCCTTTCTTTTTGAAAAGCTAAGATTGAGTGTACCTTAAGGGACACCAAACTTAGAACCCTGACTTATGCTATAAAATGTGCATTTATCAAATATGAAGGTTCAGAATCATACTCAGGAAATCATAGCTTATTAAAGAGAAGGCAGAAATTTTAAATCATGGGTTGCCTCCCATGAAGCGCTCTTTTATTGTCATTAGCTTGACATTGAACTCCCTTTAAGGTGGTTGATGTTGGTGGTGTCTCAACTTGTCACCCCTTACTGTCAGCTTTCTCTGAGTGTCTTGATGTTCAATTTCCACATGCTCAAGAGAAAGTATTTGATTAACAGTGTAGTAATCCTTTGTTCCCAATTGTTGATACACAAGTTGTACCTTGTCACCTTTGGCAAATCCTTCTGTTGGGATTTTTCTGTTCTTCCAACCCCTTTTTGTTTTGCTCCTGTGTTTCATCTTTCCTTTTGTTGACCTTTCTTTTTTGGCCATGGGCTTCTTTTGAGGATATCTCTTCTCAGTAGCTAGTATTTCAATATCTTCTTGGGCTTCTTCATTAATTTGCTTAATCCTTGGCTTTAGGGTGTTGCTGTGATTTTCCTTGTCAATTTCTTCCTTCAGCTGTGATCCTCCCTTATCAATGTCCACATAGTCTTTCTTCTTTTCACTAAACTGTTCCTCTGGTAGGACCTTCAGAATGACATTCTGATTATGCATTCTGAGAATTAACTCCCCTTTTTCTATGTCTATGATGGCTCTTGCAGTTGCCAAAAATGGCCTTCCTAGTATAACAGAGTCTCCATCATCCTCATCTGATTCTAGAATCACAAAGTCAGCAGGATATATGAGGTTGTCCACCTTAACCAAGAGGTTTTCAACTATACCCCTAGAGTGCACTATTGACTTATCTACCAGCTCCAGGGACATTTGCACTGGTTTGACTTCCTCTATGTGCAACTTTTTCACCAGGGAGGATGGTATTAAATTAATACTTGCTCCCAGATCGCACATTGCTTTAGTAATGGTTAATTCTCCAATGGTGCATGGCAACAGGAAGCTCCCTGGGTCCTCAAGTTTGGGGGGAAGCCCCTTTTGAATCAAGGCCCTGCATTCCTCAGTGATCGCTATGGTTTCTTGCTCATCCCATCTTCTTTTCTTGTTGATGAGCTCCTTTAGAAACTTAGCATACAGGGGCATTTGCTCTAAAGCTTCTGCCAAAGGTATGTTAATTTCCAATTTCTTGAAAGTCTCAAGAAACTTGTGGAAGTGCTGATCCTTTGTTTCCTTGTGGAATCTTTGTGGATAAGGTAGTGATGGTGTTGGGCTCTTCATCACTTGATGCTGCTTTGGAATTGGTTCTTCCATGATTTGCTTTCCTTTCTTCAGATTCTGTGGCTTGTTTTCTTCCTCTGTGAGCTTTTCTGAAGCATTTTTGCTTATCATTTCCTTGTTGATGGTTTCATCATTCTCTGTTGGCTCATTGTTATTCTCCATAAGCTTCTTTGTTGCTCCTTGGTTACCCTCTGTTAACACCCTTCCACTTCTCAGTTGCACCACCTTGCATTCTTCCTTTGGGTTGGGAATGGTATCACTAGGTAGTGAACTTGATGGTTTCTCAACAGAGATCTTCTTAGAGATTTGGCCAATTTGCCTCTCTAAGTTCTTCATGGTAGCTTCCTGATTCTTGGTGGTCAGTTCTTGGTTTTTCATCAGTTTTTCCATGAGCTGTTCTAGATGGGTGATTCTCTGTGAGTCTTGTGAGGTGGGTTGATTTTGGGGTGTTGATGGGTGAGGATAAGTGTTTTGGTTAGTTGGGTGGTTATTAGTTGGGTATTGGTTAGAATTTGGGTAGTTGTTTTGTGGTTTTCTGTATGAGTTTTGGTTAGTGTTTGGCTGGGGGTTATGGTTTGTGTTTTTCCAATTGTTTTGGCTTGTGTTTCTTTGCCATGGTTGTTGGGTTTGATTATGGTTGTCTCCCCACCTAAGGTTGGGATGGTTCTTCCAAGATGGATTGTAGGTATCACCATAGACTTCATTTGTTCCAGGATTTTGGGTGTGCATGTATTGAACCTGCTCTTGTTGTTGCTCCTCTTGAGTTTCTTCACTTTGCACCCAAGTGGTTGGAGGTTGGCTTGTGGTGCTCACTGCTGCCACTTGCAAGCCATCAATTCTCTTAGCCATTTGCTCAAATTGTTGTTGAATCTGTTGCTGCATCATCTTGTTTTGAGCTAAGATTGAATCAACTCCTTCCAACTCCATGACTCCTCTTCTTTGTGATGGTTGGCGTTGTCTTTGATGAGCAAAGAAATATTGGTTGTTGGCCACCATATCAATGAGGTTTCGAGCTTCCTCTGTGGTTTTCATGAGTTGTAGAGAGCCTCCGGCAGAGTGATCAAGAGCTTCTTGAGCTTTAAGAGTGAGGCCTTCATAGAAGTTTTGTAGCTTGTCCCACTCAGTGAACATCTCTGGTGGACACTTCCTCAATAGAGCCTTGTATCTCTCCCATGCTTCATATAAGCTTTCGGCCTCCAATTGAGTGAATGTTTGAACCTCTGTCTTCAACCTTAGGACACTTTGAGGTGGATAGAATTTGGCAAGGAACTTGCTCACCAAGTCATCCCAAGTGTTGATGCTTTCTTTTGGAAATGTCTCTAGCCATTGAGTTGCTTTATCTCTAAGAGAGAATGGGAAGAGTAGCAACTTGTAGCTGTCAGGAGGTACCCCATTTGTTTTCACCGTATCACAGATTCTCAAGAAAGTAGACAAATGTTGATTTGGATCCTCCAAAGGCCCTCCTCCAAAAGAACAATTGTTTTGAACCAGAGTGATGAGTTGTGGCTTGAGTTCAAAGTTGTTTGCATTGACATTGGGAGGAAGAATGCTACTCCCACAGTGCTTGGCATTTGCAAATGTGTATGAAGCCAAGACTCTTCTCTGTTGGTCATTGTTGGCTCCTCCTCCTGGGTGATTGGTATCTCCTTCCATATTTTGGAATTCTTCCTCAGATTCTTCTTCTTCTCCAACAATATTCTTCCCTCTTTCAGCTCTTCTTATTCTCCGAAGAGTCCTTTGATCAATTTCAGAGTAGAT
Organism: Arachis stenosperma; assembly: GCF_014773155.1. Classification (NCBI taxonomy): domain Eukaryota; kingdom Viridiplantae; phylum Streptophyta; class Magnoliopsida; order Fabales; family Fabaceae; genus Arachis; species Arachis stenosperma. The sequence goes on along the minus strand of NC_080385.1, from coordinate 35,285,014 downwards.
AGTAGAGGATCTTCCTATACCTGACATACAAACACACAACAATAAACACACAAACCCAGAGAGTTAACAAAACTTCAATCTATTGCTAGAATGAGGTTTTGGTTGGTTAGTTTAAGCAAAAACTCAAACAGTTAATGTGTTAGTGAGAGTTAAAAATAACAGAAACGAAAAGTGCTTAATCTAGACCTCCACTTCATTTAATCATTGTCAATCTATTTCAATCCCCGGCAACGGCGCCAAAAACTTGATGTGTGGAAAACGATCCAACACAAAACTCACCGGCAAGTGTACCGGGTCGCATCAAGTAATAATAACTCACATGAGTGAGGTCGATCCCACAGGGATTGAAGGATTGAGCAATTTTAGTTTAGTGGGTGATTTAGTCAAGCGAAAAGTTTTGGTTGAGTGATTTGTGTTTAACAGAAATTTAATGACAGTAAATGTAAAGGGGGAAGGGAGAAGTGCAGTAAAATAAGGAACAGAAAAGTAAAAGTGCAGAAACTTAAAGAGCAAGAAAGTAAATGACTGAAACTTAAAGTGCAAGAAACTTAAATTGCAGTAACTTAAATGGCAAGAAAGATAAATGGCTTGAATATAAAAGGGAATTAAGGAGGGGGATTGCAAGATCTAAACAAAGAAAAAGTAAATTGCAGTAATGAAGGTAGCAGAAATTGAATTGGATGCAAACAGAAATTTAAATAGCAAGGAAATTAAAGTGCAGTAAAGGTTCACAGAAGAACCAAAAGTGATCTCAGGATCCCAAGGGCTTAGGTAGCAGAGCCTAAAACCCAATTTCCTTCCCAGATCTAAATGAACTAAGCAATTGACAGAAAATGAAAGAAGAAGCAATAGAAGAACCGAATTGAAAGTGAATTATGCAGAAAACAAATTTAAACAGAGCTAGAATGGGAATTGGGACAGAATTTCCCCAATTTCACACATCCACAACTCAGAAAACAGAAGAGTAGAATTGCCCAAGGGAATTGAGGAAGGAGATCAATCAATTCTCCCTTGATCCTCTGAAGTCTCGGCCAATTCTCTCAAGAACAGTTCCAAGAGAGTCAAAGCTCCAAAGGAATGTGAAAGTGAAAATTCAAAAGCCAAGATAAAAGTAAAAATTCAAAAGTGAGCATAAAGGTCCTAATTACATCAAACTAACTACTATTTATACACTTTCTATTCTTGGATAATGGGGTTTGGATGGGCTTTTGAATTGGTGAAGAAATGAATTGAGATGGGAATTTAATTTGAATTTTCGGCCCATGAAATCCACTCCCAGGAGGCTGCCCTGCCCTTGTGGAGGGCAGGGCAGAAAATTGATGCTTGGTGCTTGGAGTTGGTGCGGCCATGTGCGATTCTGGTGCGCCAAAATTTGTGCGCTGCGCACGTTGGTGCGTGGAGATGTTGCTCTGCCCGCGCCAAGGGCAGAGCGGGAAAGGCTGATGCGCCAAGGACGAGCGCGCGTGCGGATGGTGCTGCCAGAAGGAAATTTGGCGCGCCAGGATGCGCGTTGGTGCATGGGAGGCTGCCCTGCCCGCGCCAAGGGCAGGGCAGGAATGGTTTTGGTGCGCCAGGGGGCGTTTGTGCGCGCGGTTGGTGCGCAAGAAACAAACTTGGTGCGCCAGCTTTTGAATCTTGGTGCGCCATCTTCAAATGCTGCCCTGCCCGCGCCAAGGGCAGGGCAGAATCGCCATATTGCACGCCCGTGTTCGAACCTGGGCGGACGCACGCTTCTCAATTTTTTGCTTGGTTTCTTGGCACGCTAGTCACCCTTAGTGCTTGGCTTCCTCATGGTTCTTGGTTCGACCCTTGTGGTATGCATGGGAGCTATTTTTCCTTGGATTTCTTTCCTTTGAGAGCCCGATCCTGCTCTCCACAAGGGCAGGGCAGAGTTGCCTTTGCTTGCTTGGTCACTTAATGCTGCCCTCCTAGAGGGCATTCTGCCCTTGTGGAGGGCAAGGTTGCTTCCCCTATGAGTTGCGGCACGCTATTTCTTGATTCGGCCACGCTTTCCTTTTCTTGGCTACACTTTCTTAGGCCACGCTTTTCATTTTCTTTTCTTTTCTTCACCTACAATAAACCAAAACAACCACTCAAAGTATCACTAAATTCAAGAGGCTTATAAATCAATTAAAATGCAATTAAAATTAGCTCAAACCTCATGATTTAACATTAATTTCATAGTGGTTGCTTGATTTAGAGAAGTTATGCATTTTCACTCCAAATCACTAACTTAAGATACAAGAAAGTGCATAAATGCTAACAAAACAAATGAAATTAGCTTGAAAAATGGGTATATGATGACTTGTCATCACGCATCATCCAAGCCGCATATAACGACTTCCGACTTAACGCATCCGCCACTACATTCGCCTTTCCCGGATGGTAATGCAACTCAAAGTCGTAGTCCTTCAATAATTCCATCCACCTTCTCTGTCTCATATTAAGCTCTTTCTGATCAAATAGGTACTCCAAGCTCTTATGATCAGAGAAAACTTGGAATTTAACTCCATAGAGGTAATGCCTCCACACCTTTAGCGCAAACACGACCGCAGCAAGCTCCAAGTCGTGCGTAGGATAATTAACTTCATGTGGCCTCAGCTGTCGTGAGGCATACGCCACCACATTTTGATGCTGCATCAGCACGCACCCCAGACCCTTCAATGAGGCATCACAGTACACCTCAAATGGCTCGTTTGGCTCAGGTAACACTAACACAGGTGCAGTGGTTAGCTTTTTCTTCAATGTCTGAAAGCTCTCCTCGCATTCAGGAGTCCAAACAAACGGAATGTCTTTGCGGGTTAACTTTGTCATTGGCAAAGCTATCTGTGAAAAGCCCTTGATAAACCTTCGGTAATAGCCAGCTAAGCCCAGAAAACTCCTTATCTCCGTTACGGTGGTTGGTTACTTCCAATCCATCACAGCCTCCACCTTAGTTGGATCTACGGCTATTCCCTTCTTACTCACCACGTGACCCAAGAACTTCACCTCACTCTTCCAAAACTCACACTTAGACAGTTTTGCATAGAGTTTCTTCTCCTTTAGAATTTGCAACACGGTCCTCAAGTGTTTCGCATGCTCTTCTTCAGTTTTGGAATAAATTAGTATGTCATCAATGAAGACAACAACAAATTTATCCAGAAACGGACGGAAAACTCTATTCATGTAATCCATAAACACTGCAGGAGCATTCGTCAATCCAAAAGACATCACAGTGTACTCGTAATGACCATAACGAGTCCTGAAAGCGGCCTTAGGGATATCCTCACCCCTCATCCTTATCTGGTGATAACCGGATCGCAAATCGATCTTGGAGAAAACTCCAGCTCCTTACAACTGATCCATGAGATCATCAATTCTCGGCAATGGGTACTTATTCTTTATTGTAACCTTGTCCAGCTGCCTGTAATCCACATAGAGCTGCATACTCCCATCTTTCTTCTTCACCAGTAACACTGGAGCACCCCATGGAGAGACACTCGGTCGGATAAAATTTTTACCCAACAAATCCTCCAATTGAGACTTCAACTCAGTCATCTCTAACGGTGACATCCTATAAGGAGCACTTGAGATTGGTCCCGCCCCGGGCACCAATTCAATAGCAAATTCAACCTCTCGGTTAGATGGAAACTTATCAATATCATCGGGAAACACTTTCGGAAACTCACACACAACCGAAATCTGTTCCAACCTTTGATCATCACCCGAAACGCCCGCGGTTAACAACAGGATACCCTGACATTCGATTCCCGAATAGTCCACCATCATCGAATTCAAGTAATAATTATTCACCACGACCGGCCCTTCTGTATCCTCCGGCATAAAGTACACTGACTTTGTAGGACAATCAGGTAGAACATGATTCTTAGATAACCAGTCCAATCCCAAGATAAGATCAAGACCGATCATTGGTAAGCAGACTAAATTATGAATAAAATCACGCTGCTTGAACCTAAAGGAAACTTCCGGGCATCCTAGCCTAGTCACCATGGCTTCATGGGTAGCGTTATACACTCTTAGATCATAACCTAAGGTTACGATCTTCAATCCTAACTCATGGGCTTTCTCAAATGCAATGAATGAATGTGATGCTCCCGAATCAACTAAAGCATTTACAGTTTGACCAGCCATTTCACAGTTACCTCGAATGAGTGTCTCAGATCCCTCAGCACTTATAGCTGAAGTGGTGAATGGTGGACGAAATTATTATTCATGTGTTATTCCATTTTGCAAAATTCATTGCTTTTCATTCCCTGGCAATGGCACCAAAAACATGATGCCAATACCATGGTTCACAACTCCGTTCAACTTAACCAGCAAGTGTACTGGGTCATCCAAGTAATACCTTACGTGAGTAAGGGTCGATCCCACAGAGATTGTTGGTATGAAGCAAGCTATGGTCACCTTGCAAATCTCAGTCAGGCGGATTCAAGGATAATTGGATTATTAGTTTAAATTTGATTAATGGAATAAGTAGAAAATAAAAGGGATAGAAATACTTATGTAAATTAATAGTGGGAATTTCAGATAAGTGTATGGAGATGCTGTGCTTCTCTTGAATCTCTACTTTCCTATTACATTCATCCAATCCTTCTTACTCCTTTCCATGGCAAGCTGTATGTAGGGCATCACCGTTGTCAGTGGCTACATCCCATCCTCTCAGTGAAAACGTTCCTATGCTCTGTCACAGCACGGCTAATCAGCTGTTGGTTCTCGATCATGTTGGAATAGGATCCATTGATCCTTTTGCGCTTGTCATCACGCCCAGCAATCGCGAGTTTGAAGCTCGTCACAGTCATTCAATCCCAGAATCCTACTCGGAATACCACAGACAAGGTTTAGACTTTTCGGATCCTCATGAATGCCGCCATCTATCTAGCTTATACCACGAAGATTCTGTTGGGGAATCTAAGAGATATGCGCCCGGCCTAAGGTAGAACGGAAGTGGTTGTCAGTCACGCGCGTTCATAGGTGAGAATGATGATGAGTGTCACGGATCATCACATTCATCAAAGTTAAGTGCAGCGTATATCTTGGAATAAGAATAAAAGAGAATTGAATAGAAAGTAATAGTAATTGTATTGAAACTTGAGGTACAGCAGAGCTCCACACCCTTAATCTATGGTGTGCAGAAACTCCACTGTTGAAAATACATAAGTAAAAGATTCAGGCATGGCCGAATGGCCAGCCCCCTGAGTGATCAAGAGACTGAATGATCAAAGACTACAAAGTCAAAAGATTAAACTGTCAAAAGATGTCTAATACAATAGTAACTTATCCTATTTATACTAGACTAGCTACTAGGGTTTACATGAGTAAGTAATTGATGCATAAATCAACTTCCGGGGCCCACTTGGTGTATGCTTGGGCTGAGCTTGATCTATCCACGAGCTGAGGCTTTTCTTGGAGTTGAACTCCAGGTTATGACGTGTTTTGGGCGTTCAACTCTGGATCATGACGTTTTTTTGGCGTTTAACTCCAGACAGCAGCATGTACTTGGCGTTCAACGCCACGTTACATCGTCAATTTCCGAATAAAGTATGGACTATTATATATTGCTGAAAAGCTCTGGATGTCTACTTTCCAACGCCGTTGAGAGCGCGCCATTTGGAGTTTTGTAGCTCCAAAAAATCCATTTCGAGTGCAGGGAGGTCAGATTCCAACAGCATCAGCAGTCCTTTTGTCAGCCTTTTTCAGAGTTTTGCTCAAGTCCCTCAATTTCAGCCAGAAATTACCTGAAATCATAGAAAAACACACAAACTCATAGTAAAATCCAGAAATATGAATTTAACATAAAAACTAATGAAAACATCCCTAAAAGTATCTTGAACTTACTAAAAACTACCTAAAAATAATGCCAAAAAGCGTATAAATTATCCGCTCATCAGTGAACACCCGACCAGTCTGTTGTGCTTTTTCAGCACCTTGACGATTGGATTTTTGACGGTTTAGAATTTCACTAATGAAATCTCGTTGTAAAGTATAGTTTCTAAACCAAACAATAATCCTTTCATACAAAAATTTGTTTGTCACAAGTACAAACCCCTAAAATTTATAAACCGAAGTATTTAAACCTCGGGTCGTTCTCCCTAGGATTTACAATAAAGTGTCTTGTTATTGGTTGTGAGTTATTTTGGGGTTTTAGATGAGAAACATGAATAGTAAATGGGAAGAAAACTTTATTAACAAAATGGTCTTGGCAAGATTTGGTTGTCAAGGGTCTTCATCATTATCACTAGCCACAAGTATGGTAGTTGCAAGGATTAATCCCACTTAGTCATCCTTAAATCAATTAACAAAGGAAAGTCAAGTGAGTTATATCAATCCTAGTCCATAAGTCCTAGCTTTCCACTAATTGGATTAATGAAGGCTAGAGTTAATGGCTATCAACTAGCAATCAATTGGACACTAGTGACTCAAGAAATCCTAAGTTACCTTCTCAAGCCAAGAACATAAAATCCTACTCTAACATCCTCTCAAGCATTTCATCAAACACTTGGAGGGTAATGAAAGAAAGCATTTTTATTTGTAAGAATAAAAGGAATCAACAATCAACAATTACAAAGAATTAACAAAACAACAATCAACAACATCACAATCACATGAATTATCTCAAATTGCATTATTAAAAGAAAACAAAAGAACAAGAGTATCTCAATTACAAAACCTAGAAACAAAATAAGAGAAATTACAACAAGAGGATAGGGATAGAAAGAAGAACCAAAGTGTAGCAATCACCACTTGAAGGTAGAAGTAGAAGGAGACTTGAATTAAACCTAGAACTATGAGATCCTAATCTAACCCTAATTCCTAATCCTAGAGAGAAGTGAGAGCTTCTCTCTCTAAAACTAACTCTAACTCCTAAAACTAAGCTAATGATAACTAACATGTGTTTCCCTCTTCACTCCTTGGGTTAAATAGCATCAGAAATGAGTTGGATTGGGCCCACAAGGCTTCTAAAATCGCTGGCCACGTGTTGCATTAAGTGGGTCATGTGCCACCATCGGCGCGTCCGCGTACCGTGCGCGTGCGCGCCCCTATGCGCGATGCAACTATGGCAAATCTTATATCGTTTCGAAGCCCCGGATGTTAGCTTTCTAACCCAACTGGAACCGCATCATTTGGATCTCTGTAGCTCAAGTTATGGTCATTTAAGTGCGGAGAGGTCGGCTTGACAGCTTTCCGGTTCTTTCATTTCTTCATGAGTTCTCCAACTTTTCATGCTTCTTTCTTCATTCCCTTGATCCAATCTTTGCCTCCTAAACCTTAAATCACTTAACAAACATATCAAGGCATCTAATGGAATCAAGGAGAATTAGATTTAGCTATTTTAAGACCTAAAAAGCATGTTTTCACTCTTAAGCACAATTAAAGGAGAAGTTATAAAACCATGCTATTTCAATGGATAAATGTGGGTAAAAGGTTATAAAATCCCCTAAAATCAATACAAGATAAACCGTCAAAACGGGTTTTGTCACACCTTGTTTCTGCTTCTCCTGACAGCTTGCGGCTTTATGCCCCGCCTTTCCACAATTGTAGCACAAATCCCATCTGGCCTTGCATGGTGCTTCCGGATGGTGACTCCCACATCTAGTACAAGCTTGATCATTCTGAGGCTGCTTCCCAAACTTCTTCCCTTGGGAGTTGTTGTTGTTGGGCCTCTTGAAAGAGCTTCTCCTCTTGAAAGGCGCACCTCTAGGTGCAAAGCTCTTCCTTCGGTTCTGTGGGAATGATCCCTTGTGATTTCCTCTCTCAACGGCTACCTTCTTCACACACTCTTCAGCAACACTACAGTTATTTACCATCACAGAGAAAATTCTGACCTCTATTGGTTCCTGAGCTCTATTTCTGTTGTTGCCATGATTGTTTATCCATTGACCAAGAGCTTCAGCAGTGGCTTGCATCGCAGCAGCCATGTTTTCCAACGTAGTCATAAGGTTCACCGGGTCATTAGGGTTAACCTCCGGTGTACGAGCATTAGTACGACCTCTACCACGGCCTCTACCACGGCCTCTACCGCGTCCATGAGGCGCCATCTGGTTCCTATACACACCAAACAATCGATATTAAGTTGATCAGTCTAAATATCGAAAGTTTAGTGCTTCAAGTCCCAAATTCATGCTCATGAACGTTTATGCCAATTATATCCAGTAGATATACTAATAGCACATAACCACATACAGAGAATGCACAGAAGCATAATCAGTCCATCCCTCAGGCTCTACAGGAATGAACTGCTCTGATACCATAATGTAACACCCTACCATACAGAGTCTTATGCTTAAGTCATAATTCAGAGATGGCAAGATATTACGACCTCTAAAATAAAAATTTAGTACGTATAGTAGTAAGAATGATTGATTATAACTAGGAGCCTTTGTAGAAAAAGGAGTAAACAAAAATCGCAACTCAAAAGCGCAACACTCCGATCGTTAACGTAACGAACAATAATAAACCAGCACGAGATTATATATATACAAAGGAGTGTCAAAAACAGGAATATCAAGACTCAAAATCTGGCTGCGAAGATAACCGGTCCGAGCATAGCAATATATACATATGATAAAATAAGGAAAACCCCAAAGGAAACCCAAAGGGACACAAATACAGAAACCTATTCTCCAAAATCTCCCATAAGAGGAGTCATCACAGTTTGTATTATTTAATGGAGATAAAAGTATCTAAGCAAAACATATAAACTAAACAGAGTCTCCAAGAACAAAGGATCTTCGCTAAACCAGAAGTCTCCAGCAGGCCTCAGCGAGAAACCTCCCGTCCTGCATCTGAAAACCACAAAATCCGCATGGGTGAGAACCAGAGGTCCCCAACATGGTAACAGCTTCCACATATATAATACATAATAATGGAGGAAAGCCGAAGGCAATCCTAGAACTTCCTCCAGATAATTCAAAAGCTTATAAACAAGCTAAACCATAAAGGGCATCTGACTAAAGATTCTTCAGTCTAACTAATACTTCCCTTTCCAATTCCTTCACACCTCCCAACCACCAGCAGGAGTATAATGTAGCAAACACAGTTATATCAAACAAGGAATATACAAATAGGAACAAATAAGTCATTTAGACAATTAGCAAGTAATATGCAGTCAAATAGGCAATCTTAAACAATTCATATAGTATGCATATGATGAATGCCTGTCCCTAGTGGCTGATGATATCATCTGTCGGTTATAGAGCCAACCCGACAAGTCCTGGCAGCTAGCCATTAGACTGTCCCTCTGTCACGTCTCCCCAAATTGAGTCATACTCAATATAAACTTGATCATAATCATGATCCATATCCATCACCCTCACTGGTGAATATTTACGGGGGTGAGCTCATCCGGGGCTTTCACAGTGCCCGGCCACCCTAACGACATAGGGTCAAAAGAGCTTCAAGTCTCAACATGGAGCACGTGGTGGCTAGTGGTGCACGAAATTGCAATCACACTTTTGCAACCCCGCACAACTAACCAGCAAGTGCACTGGGTCGTCCAAGTAATACCTTACGTGAGTAAGGGTCGATCCCACGGAGATTGTCGGCTTGAAGCAAGCTATGGTTATCTTGTAAATCTTAGTCAGGATATCAAAGATTATCGGGGTTGATTGTGAAAAGTAAAAGAACATGAAATAAGTACTTGTTTTGCAGTAATGGAGAATAGGTTGAGGCTTTGGAGATGCTCGGCCTTCTGAATCTCTGCTTTCCTACTTTCTTCTTCCTCAAACACGCAAGACTCCTTCCATGGCAAGCTGTATGTAGGGTTTCACCGTTGTCAATGGCTACCTCCCATCCTCTCAGTGGAAATGTTCAACGCACCCTGTCACGGCACGGCTATCCATCTGTCGGTTCTCAATCAGGCCGGAATAGAATCCAGTGATTCTTTTGCGTCTGTCACTAACGCCCCGCCTTCAGAAGTTTGAAGCTCGTCACAGTCATTCAATCATTGAATCCTACTCAGAATACCACAGACAAGGTTTAGACCTTCCAGATTCTCTTGAATACCGCCATCAGCTTTAGCTTATACCACGAAGATTCTGATTAAGGAATCCAAGAGACATCTACTCAATCTAAAGTAGAACGGAGGTGGTTGTCAGGCACGCGTTCATAGTTGAGAATATGATGAGTGTCACGGGTCATCACATTCATCCGGGTTAAGAACAAGTGATATCTTAGAACGGAAGCAAGCATGATTGAATAAGAAACAGTAGTAATTGCATTAATCCATCAAGACACAGCAGAGCTCCTCACCCCCAACCATGGGGTTTAGAGACTCATGCTGTAAGAAGTACACAAAGAAACGTGTAAAGTGTCATGAGGTACAGATACAATGTCAAAAGATCCTATTAATAGTGAACTAGTAACCTAGGGTTTACAGAAATGAGTAAATGACAGAAAAATCCACTTCCGGGCCCACTTGGTGTGTGCTTGGGCTGAGCACTAAAGCATTTTCGTGTAGAGGCTCTTTCTGGAGTTAAACGCCAGCTTTTATGCCAGTTTGGGCGTTTAACTCCAATTTCTATGCCAGTTCCAGCGTTAAACGCTGGGATTTCTGAAGCTGATTTGCAACGCCGGTTTGGGCCATCAAATCTCGGGCAAAGTATGGACTATTATACATTGCTGGAAATCCCAGGATGTCTACTTTCCAACGCCGTTGAGAGCGCGCCAATTGGCTTCTGTTGCTCCAGAAAATCCACTTCGAGTGCAGGGAGGTCAGAATCCAACAGCATCTGCAGTCCTTTTCAGCCTCTAAATCAGATTTTTGCTCAGGACCCTCAATTTCAGCCAGAAAATACCTGAAATCATAGAAAAACACACAAACTCATAGTAAAGTCCAGAAAAGTGAATTTTAACTAAAAACTACTAAAAATATACTAAAAACTAACTAAATCATACTAAAAACATACTAAAAATAATGCCAAAAAGCGTATAAATTATCCGCTCATCACAACACCAAACTTAAATTGTTGCTTGTCCCCAAGCAACTGAAAATCAAAATAGAATAAAAAGAAGAGAATATACTATAGACTCCAAAATATCAAAGAAACATAGTTCCAATTAGATGAGCGGGACTAGTAGCTTTTTGCTTCCGAACAGTTTCGGCACCTCGCTTTATCCTTTGAGGTTCAGAATGATTGGCATCCATAGGAACTCAGAATTCAGATAGTGTTATTGATTCTCCTAGTTAGCTATGATGATTCTTGAACACAGCTACTTTATGAGTCTTGGCCGTGGCCCAAAGCACTCTGTCTTCCAGTATTACCACCGGATACATACATGCCACAGACACATAATTGGGTGAACCTTTTCAGATTGTGACTCAGCTTTGCTAGAGTCCCCAATTAGAGGTGTCCAGGGTTCTTAAGCACACTCTTTTTACCTTGGATCACGACTTTGACCGCTCAGTCTCAAGTTTTCACTTGACACCTTCACGCGACAAGCACATGGTTAGGGACAGCTTGGTTTAGCCGCTTAGGCCAGGATCTTATTCCTGTAGGCCCTCCTATCCACTGATGCTCAAAGCCTTGGATCCTTTTTATTACCCTTGCATTTTGGTTTAAAGGACTATTGGCTTCTTCTGCTTGCTCTTTCTTTTTCTCTTTTCTATTTCTCCTTTTTTTTCGTTTTTTTAATACACTGCTTTTTCTTGCTTCAAGAATCATTTTTATGATTTTTCAGATCCTCAATAACAGTTCTCCTTTTCCATCATTCTTTCAAGAGCCAACAATTTTAACATTCTTAAAACAACAAATTCAAAAGACATATGCACTGTTCAAGCATTCATTCAGAAAACAAAAAGTATTGTCACCACATCAAACTAATTCAACTAGTTTCAGAGATGAATTCGAAATCCTGTACTTCTTGTTCTTTTGTGATTAAAGCATTTTTCATTTAAGAGAGGTGATGGATTCATAGGATATTCATAGCTTTAAGGCATAGACACTAAGACACTAATGATCATAAGACACAAACATAGATAAACATAAGCGTAGAAATTCGAAAAATAGAAAATAAAGAACAAGGAGATTAAAGAACGGGTCCACCTTAGTGATGGCGGCTTGTTCTTCCTCTTGAAGATCTTATGGAGTGCTTGAGCTCCTCAATGTCTCTTCCTTGCCCTTTGTTGCTCCTCTCTCATGATTCTATGATCTTCTTTAATTTCATGGAGGAGGATGAAATGTTCTTGGTGCTCCACCCTTAGTTGTCCCATGTTGGAACTCAATTCTCCTAGGGAGGTGTTGATTTGCTCCCAATAGTTTTGTGGAGGAAAGTGCATCCCTTGAGATGAATCTCTCCATCTCCCATGGCTCTGAGGTGGAAGCTTTTGCCTTCCCTTTCCTCTTTCTAGAGGTTTCTCCGGCCTTAGGTGCCAAAAATGGTTATGGAGAAACAAAAAGCAACGCTTTTACCACCAAACTTAGAAGGTTTGCTCGTCCTCGAGCAAAAGAAGAAAGAAGAGAGAGTGGTGGGGTAGGTGGGGATCCTGTGGGGTCCACAGATCCTGAGGTGTCAAGGATAATTCATCCCTGCACCAAGTGGCGAGCAAAAATGCTCCTACTACCAATCCTGGCGTTAAACGCCGGGCTGGTGCCCATTTCTGGCGTTTAACGCCAGCTTGGTGCCCATTCCTGGCGTTTAACGCCAGTCTGGTGCCCCTTTCTGGCGTTAAACGCCCAGAATGGTGCCAGACTGGGCGTTAAACGCCCATTTGCTGCCCTTACTGGCGTTTAAACGCCAGCAAGGTTTTCCTCCAGGGTGTGCTGTTTTTCTTTCTGTTTTTCATTCTGTTTCTGCTTTTTCAATTGAATTTGTGACTTCCCATGATCATCAACCTATAGAAAATATAAAATAACAAGGAAAATAATAAAATAACATTGGGTTACCTCCCAACAAGCGCTTCTTTAATGTCAGTAGCTTGACAGTGGGCTCTCATGGAGCCTCACAGATGTTCAGAGCAATGTTGGAACCTCCCAACACCAAACTTAGAGTTTGAATGTGGGGGTTCAACACCAAACTTAGAAGTTGGTGGTGGCCTCCCAACACCAAACTTAGAGTTTGACTGTGGGGGCTCTGTTTGACTCTGTTTTGAGAGAAGCTCTTCATGCTTCCTCTCTATGGTTACAGAAGGAGAACCTTGAGTCTTATAGTTTGCACTGTCTGCAAGCAACGGAGCTTCCTGAATAGCAAACAATTGCTCATCCGGAAAGGTTTCAGAGATCTCAGTAGGAGGGAGGGATGCTCCTGCTACTGGTTCTATTCGGGACAGGTGATCAGCCACTTGATTCTCTGTTCCTTTTCTGTCTCTTATTTCTATATCAAACTCTTGCAGAAGCAACACCCATCTTATGAGCCTGGGTTTTGAATCCTGCTTTGTGAGTAGATATTTAAGAGCAGCATGGTCAGTGTACACAATCACTTTTGATCCTACTAAATAAGATCTGAACTTGTCAATGGCATAAACCACTGCAAGTAACTCCTTTTCTGTGATTGTGTAGTTCTTCTGCGCATCATTTAGAATACGGCTGCCATAATAAATGACGTGCAGAAGCTTACCATGCCTTTGTCCCAGTACTGCACCAATGGCATGGTCACTGGCATCACACATTAGTTCAAATGGTAATGTCCAGTCTGGTGCAGAGATGACTGGTGCTGTGACCAGCTTAGCTTTCAGAGTTTCAAACGCCTGCAGACACTCATTATCAATAATAAATGGAGTGTCAGCAGCTAGCAGATTACTCAGAGGTTTGGCAATTTTTGAAAAATCCTTTATAAACCTTCTGTAGAATCCTGCATGCCCCAGAAAGCTTCTGATTGCCTTAACATTGGTAGGTGGTGGTAATTTTTCAATTACTTCAACTTTAGCTTGATCCACCTCTATTCCTTTGTTTGAAATTTTATGCCCAAGGACAATTCCTTCAGTCACCATAAAGTGACATTTTTCCCAGTTTAAAACTAGGTTGGTCTCTTGGCATCTTTTCAGAACAAGTGCCAGATGGTTAAGGCAGGAGCTGAATGAGTCTCCAAATACTGAAAAGTCATCCATGAAGACTTCCAGAAATTTCTCTACCATATCTGAGAAGATAGAGAGCATGCACCTCTGAAAGGTTGCAGGTGCATTGCACAGACCAAAAGGCATCCTTCTGTAGGCAAATACTCTAGAAGGACATGTAAATGCTGTTTTCTCTTGGTCCTGAGGATCTACTGCAATTTGGTTGTAACCTGAGTAGCCGTCCAAAAAGCAGTAGTATTCATGACCTGCTAGTCTCTCTAGCATCTGGTCTATGAATGGTAAAGGAAAATGATCCTTTCTGGTGACTGTATTGAGCCTTCTGTAGTCAATACACATGCGCCACCCTGTAACTGTTCTTGTAGGAACTAGTTCATTCTTTTCATTATGAACCACTGTCATGCCTCCCTTCTTAGGGACAACGTGGACAGGGCTCACCCAGGGGCTATTGGTGGACGAAATTGTGATCAATGTTCTAACTATTTTGTATGAGATTATTATTATGGCACCAGTTGAATTCACAACTCCGTTCAACTAACCAGCAAGTGTACTGGGTCGTCCAAGTAATAAACCTTACGTGAGTAAGGGTCGATCCCACAGAGATTGTTGGTATGAAGCAAGCTATGGTCACCTTGTAAATCTCAGTTAGGCATATTAAATTGGTTTATGGTTTCGAAAATTAATAATAAAAGAGAAATAATAAAAGGGATAGAATACTTATGCAGATTCATTGGTGGGAATTTCAGATAAGCATATGGAGGTACTGTAAGGCTCAAGGACGCCTGCCCTCCTACTGCTTCAACTCAATCCTTCTTACTCCTTTCCATGGCAAGCTGTATGTAGGGCATCACCGTTGTCAGTGGCTACATCCCATCCTCTCAGTGAAAATGGTCCTCTGCGGCTGTCACTCGCATGGCTAATCATCTGTCGGTTCTCAATCAGGTTGGAATCCATTGATCCATTGATTCTTTTGCGCTTGTCATCACGCCCAGCCTTTAGGAGTTTGAAGCTCGTCACAGTCATTCAATCCCAGAATCCTACTCGGAATACCATAGACAAGGTTTAGACTTTCCGGATCCTCATGAATGCCGCCATCTATCTAACTTATACCACGAAGATTCTGTTGGGGAATCTAAGAGATACATATTCAAGCTCTGTTGCATGTAGAACGGAAGTGGTTGTCAATCATTCATAAGTGAGATCATGTTCTTGGGTGCGAATGAATATCTTGGAATAAAAATAAGAGAGAATTGAATAAAAGAAAATAGAACTGCATTAATACTTGAGGTACAGCAGAGCTCCACACCCTTAATCTATGGTGTGCAGAAACTCCACCGTTGAAAATACATAAGTAAAAGGTTCAGGCATGGCCGAATGGCCAGCCCCCAAAACGTGATCACAGGATTCAGAATACAATCCAGGATGTCTACTTTCCAATGCCGTTGAGAGCGCGCCAATTGGGCTTCTGTAGCTCCAGAAAATCCACTTCGAGTGCAGGGAGGTCAGAATCCAACAGCATCTGCAGTCCTTTTCAGTCTCTGAATCAGATTTTTGCTCAGAACCTTCAATTTCAGTCAGAAAATACCTGAAATCACAGAAAAACACACAAACTCATAGTAAAGTCCAGAAAAGTGAATTTTAATTAAAAACTACTAAAAATATATTAAAAACTAACTAAAAGATACTAAAAACATACTAAAAACAATGCCAAAAAGCATACAAATTATCCGCTCATCACAACACCAAACTTAAATTGTTGCTTGTCCCCAAGCAACTGAAAATCAAAATAGGATAAAAAGAAGAGAATATACTATAGACTCCAAAATATCAAAGAAACATAGTTCCAATTAGATGAGCGGGAGTAGTAGCTTTTTGCCTCTGAACAGTTTTGGCATCTCACTCTATCCTCTGAAATTCAGAATGATTGGCTTCTTTAGGAACTCAGAATCCAGATAGTGTTATTGATTCTCCTAGTTAAGTATGATGATTCTTGAACACAGCTACTTTATGAGTCTTGGCTGTGGCCCAAAGCACTCTGTCTTCCAGTATTACCACCGGATACATACATGCCACAGACACATAATTGGGTGAACCTTTTCAGATTGTGACTCAGCTTTGCTAAAGTCCCCAATTAGAGGTGTCCAGGGTTCTTAAGCACACTCTTATTGCCTTGGATCACAACTTTATTTCTTTCTTTCTCTCTTTTTTTTTTCACTGCTTTTTCTTGCTTCAAGAACCATTTTTATGATTTTTCAGATCCTCAATAACATGTCTCTTTTTTCATCATTCTTTCAAGAGCCAACAATTTTAACATTCATGAATAACAAATTCAAAAGACATATGCACTGTTCAAGCATTCATTCAGAAAACAAAAAATATTGTCACCACATCAAGCTAATTCAACTAGTTTCAGAGATAAATTTCGAAATCCTGTACTTCTTGTTCTTTTGTGATTAAAGCATTTTTCTTTTAGGAGAGGTGATGGATTCATAAGACATTCATAGCTTTAAGGCATAAACTTTAATTTTATTAATTATGAATTAAGAACAAGACTCAAAACTAAATATAAGATTAAACTAGAAAATAAAAATAGAGAACAAAATAAGATAAAAAAAACGCAAACATAGGCTACTAATGATAGAGGTTTTCACAGAGTTAGGACTCAACAACCTTGATTTTGAGAAGTAGATGCTCCCTCAGCTTGAGTGGAGAGCTTTTGGCGTTTCAATTCTTGGATTTCACGCCCCTGCTTCTCTTGTTCCTTTAGCAATTTGCAGATCATGCAGTTCTGATTCTGCTGTTCTTCCTTCAGTTGCTCCATAGTCTCTTGCAACTTGTTAATGGATGCTTCTAGGCTGGCCCAGTAGCCAATTTCAGGGAATTCAGGGAGGAACTCATGCGCCCTCCTCTTGATAGAGTTGTCTTGCACTTGTCCTTCCATTGACTTCTTGGTGATTGGATGTTCAATGGGTATGAACTCATCTACTCCCATCTTTACCCCAGCCTTTTTACAGAGCAAGGAGATCAAGCTTGGGTAAGCCAATTTGGCTTCAGTGGAATTCTTATTTGCAATTGTGTAGATTTCACAAGCAATCACATGATGCACCTCCACTGCTTTTCCAAGCATAATGCAATGAATCATTACTACTCTCTTGATGGTAACCTCAGAACGGTTGCTAATGGGCAGTATGGAACGCCCAATAAAGTCTAGCCAACCTCTGGCAATTGGTTTGAGGTCTCCCCTTTTGAGTTGGTTAGGGACACCTTTAGAATTGGTTATCCACTTAGTTCCAGGGAGGCATATGTCCTCTAGAACTTGATCAAACCCTTTATCTACTCTCACCATCCTCCTATTAAAGGAGTCAGGATCATCTTGCAGTTGAGGCAACTTGAAGATTTCTCTTATTTTGTCCAGATGGAAGTATATAACTTTCCCTCTGACCATGGTTCTATAGGTATGGTAAGCGGTTCCAGTCATTCTCTGCTTATCTGTCAGCCACAGATTTGAGTAGAATTTCTGAACCATGTTCCTTCCAACCTTTGTCTCAGGATTGGTTAGAACTTCCCAACCTTTGTTTCGAATTTGCTCTTGGATCCCCGGATATTCATCTTCTTTCAGATCAAATTTTACTTCCGGGATCACTGACCTCAGCCCCATTATTTTGTGATAATGGTCTTCATGTTCTTTGGTTAAGAACTTCTCTTGGTTCCAAAGATTCTTTGGATTAGTCTCTTTCTTGCCTCTTAGATTGGTTTGTTTTCCCTTAGGAGCCATGATCTTGATGAATCTTGGCTTAGTGATCACGGAAAAGCACACCAAACTTAGAGATTTGCTTGTCCTCAAGCAAAAGAAAAGAGAGAAGAGAGGGAGAGGAAGAGGAAATTCGAATGGTGTGATGGAATGAGGGAGCCAAACGTGAATTTATAAGGTGGGGAGGGGAGTTTTCGAAAAAGAAGAGAGAAATTTGAAAGGAGATTAGAGAAGATATGGAAAGAAATTGAGAAAAGGGTGAAATTTTTGAACAATGTTTGTAATTGATTTAAAATAAATTTGAAGATTGGTTTTGATTTTTGAAGATTTGAAAGTGAATGATGAATGATTGAAGTGTGATTTTGTAGAAAAGTATGGGTGAGAAAAGGAAAGTTTGAAAAAAATTGAATTGAAAACAAAATTGTGGTCCCCCCACCAAGCTGGCGTTAAACGCCCAGAATGGCACCCATTCTGGCGTTTAACGCCCATTTGCTACCCTTTTTGGGCGTTTAACGCCCAGCCAGGTGCCCTGGCTGGCGTTAAACGCCAGAATTCCTTTGTCACTGGGCGTTTTTCCAAAACGCCCAGGATGCTGCACACCTGGCGTTAAACGCCCAGAATGGTGCCCATTCTGGCATTTAACGCCCAAAATGGCACCATTCCTGGCGTTAAACGCCCAGAATGGTACCCATTCTGGCGTTTAACGCCCAAAATGCCCCTTACTGGCGTTTTTTCGCCAGTAAGCTCATTTTCTCTGCTTTTTGAGCTGAATCCTTCTGTAACTCTGTGAATTCCTTCATTTTTGATACTTGCCTCTGTAAGAACTAATCATATACCCTCCTAATGACTGGGTTGCCTCCCAGCAAGCGCTTCTTTACTGTCTTTAGCTGGACTTCTGCTAAGAATCACTCAAGTCTCAGTTTTGAGCATTCCTGCTCAAAATTGCTTTCAAGATAATGCTTGATTCTCTGTCCATTAACAATGAACTTTCTGTCTGAATCAATATCCTGAAGCTCAACATATCCATATGGTGACACTCCTGTAATCACATACGGACCCCTCCACCGGGATTTGAGTTTTCCTGGAAACAATTTGAGCCTGGAGTTGAAGAGCAGAACTTTTTGTCCTGGCTCAAAGACTCTGGTTGACAATCTCTTGTCATGCCACTTCTTTGCCTTTTCCTTATAAATTTTTGCATTTTCAAAGGCATTGAGTCTGAACTCCTCTAGCTCATTTAGCTGGAGCAGTCTTTTCTCACCAGCTAACTGAGCATCCATGTTTAGGAATCTGGTTGCCCAATAGGCTTTATGTTCCAGTTCCACAGGCAAATGACAGGCCTTCCCATACACCAGTTGGTATGGAGAAGTTCCTATAGGAGTCTTGAATGCTGTTCTGTATGCCCACAGAGCATCATCCAAGCTCTTTGCCCAATCCTTTCTTCGGGCCATCACAGTCCGTTCTAGGATTCTTTTTAGTTCTCTGTTAGAGACTTCAGCTTGCCCATTTGTCTGTGGATGATACGGAGTTGCCACTTTATGGCTGATTCCATATCTAACCATAGCAGAGTATAGCTGTTTGTTGCAGAAATGAGAGCCCCCATCACTGATTAGTATTCTGGGAACACCAAATCTGCTGAAGATGTTTTTCTGAAGGAACTTTAGCACGGTCTTGGTATCATTAGTGGGTGTAGCAATTGCTTCTACCCACTTAGATACATAGTCCACTGCCACCAGAATGTAAGTGTTTGAGTATGATGGTGGGAATGGTCCCATGAAGTCAATTCCCCATACATCAAACAATTCTATCTCTAATATCCCTTGTTGAGGCATGGCATATCCGTGAGGCAGGTTACCAGCTCTTTGGCAACTGTCACAGTTACGCACAAACTCTCGGGAATCTTTATAGAGAGTAGGCCAGTAGAAGCCACACTGGAGGACTTTAGTGGCTGTTCGCTCACTTCCAAAATGTCCTCCATATTGTGATCCATGGCAGTGCCATAGGATCCTTTGTGCTTCTCCTCTGGGTACACATCTGCGGATCACTCCGTCAGCACATCTCTTAAAGAGATATGGTTCATCCCAGAGGTAGTACTTTGCATCTGAAATTAATTTCTTTCTTTGCATGTAGCTGTACTCCTTGGGTATGAACCTCACAGCTTTATAGTTTGCCATGTCTGCAAACCATGGAGCTTCCTGAATGGCAAAGAGTTGCTCATCTGGGAAAGTCTCAGAGATCTCAGTAGAAGGGAGGGACGCCCCAGCTACTGGTTCTATTCGGGACAGATGATCAGCCACTTGATTTTCTGTCCCTTTTCTGTCTCTTATTTCTATATCAAACTCTTGCAGAAGCAACACCCATCTGATAAGCCTGGGTTTTGAATCCTGCTTTGTGAGTAAGTATTTAAGAGCAGCATGGTCAGTGTACACAATCACCTTTGATCCCACTAGGTAGGATCTAAATTTGTCAATGGCATAAACCACTGCAAGTAACTCTTTCTCTGTGGTTGTGTAGTTCTTTTGTGCGTCATTTAGAACACGGCTGGCATAATAAATGACGTGCAAAAGCTTGTTATGCCTCTGTCCCAACACTGCACCAATGGCATGATCACTGGCATCACACATTAATTCAAATGGCAATGTCCAATCTGGTGCAGAGATAACTGGTGCTGTGACCAGCTTAGCTTTCAGGGTCTCAAATGCCTGCAGACACTCATTATCAAAGATAAATGGAGTGTCAGCAGCTAGCAGATTACTTAGAGGTTTGGCAATTTTTGAAAAATCCTTTATAAACCTTCTGTAGAATCCTGCATGCCCCAGAAAGCTTCTGATTGCCTTAACATTGGCAGGTGGTGGTAATTTTTCAATTACCTCTACCTTTGCCTTATCCACCTCTATTCCCCTGCTTGAAATTTTGTGCCCAAGGACAATTCCTTCAGTCACCATAAAGTGACATTTCTCCCAGTTTAAAACCAGGTTAGTCTCTTGGCATCTTTTCAGGACAAGTGATAGGTGGTTAAGACAGGAGCTGAATGAGTCTCCATATACTGAAAAGTCATCCATGAAGACTTCCAGAAATTTCTCTACCATGTCTGAGAAGATAGAGAGCATGCACCTCTGAAAGGTTGCAGGTGCATTGCACAGACCAAAAGGCATCCTCCTATAGGCAAACACGCCAGAAGGGCAGGTAAATGCTGTCTTCTCTTGGTCCTGGGGGTCTACTGCAATTTGGTTGTAGCCTGAATAGCCATCCAAAAAGCAGTAATAGTCATGACCAGCTAGTCTTTCTAGCATTTGATCTATGAATGGTAAAGGAAAATGATCTTTTCTGGTGGCTGTATTGAGCCTTCTGTAGTCAATACACATACGCCACCCTGTGACTGTCCTTGTAGGAACCAGTTCATTTTTTTCATTATGAACCACTGTCATGCCTCCCTTTTTGGGAACAACTTGGACAGGGCTCACCCAGGGGCTATCAGAAATAGAATAAATAATCCCAGCCTCTAGTAATTTAGTGACCTCTTTCTGCACCACCTCCTTCATGGCTGGATTTAGCCTCCTCTGTGGTTGAACCACTGGTTTGGCATTATCCTCCAACAGGATCTTGTGCATGCATCTAGCTGGGCTGATGCCTTTAAGATCACTTATGGACCACCCAAGAGCTGTCTTGTGTGTCCTTAGCACTTGAATCAGTGCTTCCTCTTCCTGTGGATTTAAAGCAGAGCTTATAATCACTGGAAAAGTGTCACCCTCTCCTAGAAATGCATATTTCAGAGATGGTGGTAGAGGTTTGAGTTCAGGTTTGGGAGGGTTATCCTTCTCCTGAGGAATTTTCGCAAATTCCTTTGCTTCCTCTAGTTCTTCTTGATCAGGTTGAGCATCCTTGAAGATGTCCTCAAGCTCTGATTCTAGGCTTTCAGCCATATTGATCTCTTCTACCAGAGAGTCAATAATGTCAGCGCCCATGCAGTCTTCTGGTGTGTCTGGATGCTGCATAGCTTTTACAGCATTCAACTTGAACTCATCCGCATTGACTCTGAGGGTTACTTCCCCTCTTTGTACATCAATGAGAGTTCGTCCAGTTGCTAGGAATGGTCTTCCTAGAATGAGAGTTGCACTTTTGTGCTCCTCCATTTCCAGCACCACAAAATCAGTGGGAAAGGCAAATGGCCCAACCTTGACAATCATGTCCTCTATTATGCCTGATGGGTGTTTAATGGAGCCATCAGCAAGTTGGAGGCATATCCTGGTTGGTTTGACTTCTCCAGCCAACCCAAGCTTTCTGATAGTGGATGCAGGTATTAGATTGATGCTTGCTCCAAGATCACATAGGGCTGTCTTGGTGCAAGCACCTTCTAATGTGCATGGTATCATAAAGCTTCCAGGATCTTGAAGCTTTTCTGGTAAGCTCTTCAGAATGACTGCACTGCATTCTTCAGTGAGAAATACTTTTTCAGTTTCTCTCCAATCCTTCTTATGACTTAAGATCTCTTTCATGAACTTAGCATAAGAAGGTATTTGCTCAAGTGCCTCTGCAAACGGAATCTTTATTTCAAGAGTCCTTAGATAGTCTGCAAAGCGGGCAAATTGCTTATCCTGTTCCGCTTTGCGAAGTTTCTGAGGATAAGGCATCTTGGCTTGATATTCCTCAACCTTAGATGCTGCAGGTTTATTCCTTACAGAAGTGGTTGAAGAAACCTTGTTAGAGGGATAATTATCAGCACTCTCAGGTGTCTGATTCTCCCTTGGCGTTTGAACGCCAGGATTGGGAGGAAAATGGGCGTTTAACGCCAGCTTTTCCCCCTTTTCTGGTGTTTGAACGCCAGAACTGGGCAAGGAATGGGCGTTTAACGCCAGCTTTCCTTCCCTTTCTGGCGTTTGAACGCCAATAACATTCCTCTCTGGGCTCTTACTGTCCTCAGAGGGATTTTGAACAGTGGTTTGGTTATCCTCTGTCAGTTGTTCCTTGTTTGGCTTTTTGCTCTTTTGAGCAGTGTTATTTAGTGTCTTCCCACTCCTTAGTTGAACTGCTTGACATCCTTCTGTTATCTGTTTAGATATTTGCTGTTTTGCTTGATTCAACTGCAGTTCTATGTTCTTGTTAGCAACTTTAGTATCATGGAGCATTTCTTTAAATTCTGCTAACTGTTCTGTCATCAAGAGCAATTGTTGATTAAGCTCATTCATCTGTTCTTGAGGATTAGGGTCAGTGACTAATGCCATGACCTCCTCTTTTGGAACGAACTCATTGCTAGAATACAAGTATTGGTTTCTAGCAACAGTGTTTATAAGCTCTTGAGCTTCTTCAATTGTCTTCCTCATGTGTATAGATCCACCAGCTGAGTGGTCTAAAGACATCTGAGCTTTTTCTGTGAGCCCATAGTAGAAGATGTCTAACTGTACCCACTCTGAAAACATTTCAGAGGGGCATTTTCTAAGCATACCTCTATACCTCTTCCAGGCATTATAAAGGGATTCATTATCCTCTTGTTTAAAGCCTTGGATGTCCAGCCTTAGCTGTGTCATCCTCTTTGGAGGGTAGAAATGATTCAGGAATTTGTCTGATAACTGTTTTCATGTCTTTATGCTTGCTGTAGGTTGGTTATTCAACCACCTTTTAGCTTGATCTTTTACAGCAAATGGAAACAGTAATAGTCTGTAAACATCCTGATCTACCTCTTTATCATGTACTGTGTCAGCAATTTGTAAGAACTATGCCAGAAACTCAGTAGGTTCTTCCTGTGGAAGACCGGAATACTGGCAATTTTGCTGCACTATGATAATGAGTTGAGGGTTTAGCTCAAAGCTGCTTGCTTTGATGGGAGGTATACAGATGCTACTCCCATATGCAGCTGTAATGGGGTTAGCATATGACCCCAGAGTCCTCTTGGACTGATTAATTCCACTTGAGTCCATAATGGACAAAAGGGAAATGATAATGATTGCAAAGAGATAAATTTTGTTTGTTTTTTTTTTTAAATAGCCGAAAAAATAAAAATAAAATAAAACAAAAGGAAAATAAAACAAAAAAATTCGAAAATCAAAAAGAAAAATAAGATCAAAGCAAATTGAGAACTGAATCAATTAGTTAATTAAAAAGATATGATTGAAAAGTTTTTATGAAAAAGATTTGATTTTTAAAAAGAGGAAAGAGAAAAACAACAAAAAGACACCAAACTTAAAATTTTTAGAAAATCAAACACTAATTTTCGAAAATTTTAAAGGAAAAACACAAAGAAGACACCAAACTTAGAATTTTTATGAATCAAAAAGGGACTAAGAACATGCAAAAACGAAAATTTTAAAAGAAAAACACAAGCATGCAATTGACACCAAACTTAAAATATGAAACTAGACTCAACTAAAACACTCTAAACCAACAAAAATAAAACAGTCCTAATCTAAGCAACAAGATAAGCCGTCAGTTGTCCAAACTCGAACAATCCCCGGCAACGGCGCCAAAAACTTGGTGGACGAAATTGTGATCAATGTTCTAACTATTTTGTATGAGATTATTATTATGGCACCAGTTGAATTCACAACTCCGTTCAACTAACCAGCAAGTGTACTGGGTCGTCCAAGTAATAAACCTTACGTGAGTAAGGGTCGATCCCACAGAGATTGTTGGTATGAAGCAAGCTATGGTCACCTTGTAAATCTCAGTTAGGCATATTAAATTGGTTTATGGTTTCGAAAATTAATAATAAAAGAGAAATAATAAAAGGGATAGAATACTTATGCAGATTCATTGGTGGGAATTTCAGATAAGCATATGGAGGTACTGTAAGGCTCAAGGACGTCTGCCCTCCTACTGCTTCAACTCAATCCTTCTTACTCCTTTCCATGGCAAGCTGTATGTAGGGCATCACCGTTGTCAGTGGCTACATCCCATCCTCTCAGTGAAAATGGTCCTCTGCGGCTGTCACTCGCATGGCTAATCATCTGTCGGTTCTCAATCAGGTTGGAATAGAATCCATTGATTTTTTTGCGCTTGTCATCACGCCCAGCCTTCAGGAGTTTGAAGCTCGTCACAGTCATTCAATCCCAGAATCCTACTCGGAATACCATAGACAAGGTTTAGACTTTCCGGATCCTCATGAATGCCGCCATCTATCTAACTTATACCACGAAGATTCTGTTGGGGAATCTAAGAGATACATATTCAAGCTCTGTTGCATGTAGAACGGAAGTGGTTGTCAATCACGTGTGTTCATAAGTGAGAATGATAATGAGGGTTATCTAATCATCATATTCATCATGTTCTTGGGTGCGAATGAATATCTTGGAATAAAGTGACATTTCCCCCAGTTTAAAACCAGGTTAGTCTCTTGGCATCTTTTCAGGACAAGTGATAGGTGGTTAAGACAGGAGCTGAATGAGTCTCCATATACTGAGAAGTCATCCATAAAGACTTCTAGAAATTTCTCTACCATATCTGAGAAGATAGAGAGCATGCACCTCTGAAAGGTTGCAGGTGCATTGCACAGACCAAAAGGCATCCTTCTGTAGGCAAACACGCCAGAAGGGCAGGTAAATGCCGTTTTCTCTTGGTCCTGAGGATCTACTGCAATTTGGTTGTAGCCTGAATAGCCATCCAAAAAGCAGTAATAATCATGACCAGCTAGTTTTTCTAGCATTTGGTCTATGAATGGTAAAGGAAAATGATCCTTTCTTGTGGCTGTATTGAGCCTTCTGTAGTCAATACACATACGCCACCCTGTAACTGTTCTTGTAGGAACCAGTTCATTTTTTTCATTATGAACCACTGTCATGCCTCCCTTTTTGGGGATAACTTGGACAGGGCTCACCCAGGGGCTATCAGAAATAGGATAAATAATCCCAGCCTCTAGTAACTTAGTGACCTCTTTCTGCACCACCTCCTTCATGGCTGGATTTAGCCGCCTTTGTGGTTGAACCACTGGCTTAGCATCATCCTCCAATAGGATCTTGTGCATGCATCTTGCCGGGCTAATGCCCTTAAGATCACTTATGGACCACCCAAGAGCTGTCTTGTGTGTCCTTAGCACTTGAATTAGTACTTCCTCTTCCTGTGGATTTAGAGCAGAGCTTATGATCACTGGAAAAGTGTCACCTTCTCCCAGAAATGCATATTTCCGGGATGGTAGTAGTGGTTTGAGCTCTGGTTTAGGAGGCTTATCTTCTTCCTGAGGAATTCTCAGAATTTCTTTTATTTCCTTTAGTTCCTCCAGATCAGGCTGAACATCTTTAAAGATGTCATCTAGCTCTGATTCAAGACTTTCAGTCATATTGACCTCCTCCACCAAAGAGTCAATAATATCAGTGCTCATGCAGTCATTTGATGTGTCTGGATGCTGCATAACTTTGACAACATTCAACTTGAACTCATTCTCATTGACTATCAGGGTTATTTCCCCTTTTTGTACATCAATGAGAGTTCGTCCAGTTGCTAGGAAAGGTCTTCCTAGAATGAGAGTTGCACTCTTGTGCTCCTCCATTTCCAGCACTACAAAGTCAGTTGGAAAGGCAAATGGCCCAACCTTGACAATCATGTCCTCAATTATGCCTGATAGATATTTAATGGAGCCATCAGCAAGTTGGAGGCATATCCGGGTTGGTTTGACTTCTTCAGTCAACCCAAGCTTTCTGATAGTGGATGCAGGTATTAGGTTGATGCTTGCTCCAAGGTCACACAGGGCTGTCTTGGTGCAAGCACCTTCTAATGTGCATGGTATCATAAAGCTTCCTGGATCTTGAAGCTTTTCTGGTAAGCTTTTCAGAATGACTGCACTGCATTCTTCAGTGAGAAACACTTTTTCAGTTTCTCTCCAATCCTTCTTATGACTTAAGATCTCCTTCATGAATTTAGCATAAGAAGGTATTTGCTCAAGTGCCTCTGCAAACGGAATCTTTATTTCAAGAGTCCTTAGATAGTCTGCAAAGCGGGCAAATTGCTTATCCTGTTCCGCTTGGCGGAGTTTCTGAGGATAAGGCATCTTGGCTTTATATTCTTCAACCTTAGTTGCTGCAGGTTTATTTCCTACAGAAGTGGTTGGAGAAGCCTGCTTAAGGGGGTTGTTATCAGCACTTGCAAGTGTCTGACCCCTTTGTGGCGTTTGAACGCCAGACTTGGCTACCCATTGAGCGTTTAACGCCAACTTTTCCCCCTTTTCTGGCATTTGAACGCCAGAACTGGGCAGGGAATGGGCGTTTAACGCCAGCTTTCCCCCCTTTTCTGGCGTTTGAACGCCAATAGTATTCCTCTCTGGGCTCTTACTGTCCTCAAAGGGATTTTGGATAGTGGTTTGACTATCCTCTGTCAATTGTTCCTTCATTGACTTTTTGCTACTTTGAGCAGTGTTATTCAATGTCTTCCCACTCCTCAGTTGAACTGCTTGGCATTCTTCTGTTATCTGTTTAAATAGCTGCTGTTTTGTCTGATTCGACTGTGATTCTATGTTCTTGTTAGCAATTTTAGTTTCTTGGAGCATCTCTTTAAATTATGCTAACTGTTTTGTCATCAGGTGTAGTTGCTGATTAAGCTCAACCATCTGTTCTTGAGGATTAGGATCAGTGATTACTGCCATAACTTCTTCTTTTGTAGAGAACTCATTGCTAGAGTACAAATGTTGATTTCTAGCAACAGTATCTATAAGCTCTTGAGCCTCCTCAATCGTCTTCCTTATATGTATAGATCCACCAGCTGAGTGGTCTAGAGACATCTGAGCTTTTTCTGTAAGCCCATAGTAGAAGATGTCTAACTGTACCCACTCTGAAAACATTTCAGAGGGGCATTTTCTTAGCATACCTCTATACCTCTCCCAGGCATTATAAAGGGATTCATTATCCTCTTGTTTAAAGCCTTGGATGTCCAGCCTTAGCTGTGTCATCCTTTTTGGAGGGTAAAAGTGATTCAGGAATTTGTCTGATAACTGTTTCCATGTCTTTATGCTTGCTGTAGGTTGGTTATTCAACCACCTCTTAGCTTGATCTTTTACAGCAAATGGAAACAGTAATAGTCTACAGACATCCTGATCCACCTCTTTATCACGTACTGTGTCAGCAATTTGTAAGAACTGTGCCAGAAACTCAGTAGGTTCTTCCTGTGGAAGACCGGAATACTGGCAATTTTGCTGCACTATGATAATGAGTTGAGGATTTAGCTCAAAGCTGCTTGCTTTAATGGGAGGTATACAGATGCTACTCCCATATGCAGCTGTAATGGGGTTAGCATATGACTTCAGAGTCCTTCTGGACTGCTCAATTCCACTTAGGTCCATGATGGAGAAAGGGAAATGATATGGATTGCAAGTAGACTATTTGTTTTTTTTTATTTTATTTTTTTTAAGTGACCGAAAAGATATAAAATAAAATAAATAGAGAATAAAATAAAATTTCAAAAATTAACAGAAAATAAGATCAAAATAAAATTGAAAACTGAATCAATTAGTTAATTAAAAATATTTTGGAATTAGCAATTAAAAATATATGATTGAGAATTATTTTAAAAAAGATATGATTGAGAAGATATGATTGCAAATAAAAATGATTGAAAAGATATGATTTTGAAAATCTTTGACTAATTTAATGCAAAATTTCGAAAATTATGAGTAAAACAAGGAAAGGATATTTTTTATTTTTAAATTTTAATGAGGAAAGAGAAAAACAACAGAACGACACTAAACTTAGAAATTTTAGATCAAAACAAAGAGAACAAACAAGAAAACTTTGAATGTCAAGATGAACACCAAGAACACTTTGAAGATCAAGATGAACACCAAGAACAAATTTTTGAAAAATTTTTAAGTGAATAAAAGCACAAAAGACACCAAACTTAAAATTTTTAGGAAATTAAACACAAATTTTCGAAAACTTAAAGGAAACACAAAGAAGACACCAAACTTAAATATAAAACTAAACTCAAATAAAAGACTCTAAACCAACAAAAATAAAACAGTCCTAATCTAAGCAACAAGATAAACCGTCAGTTGTCCAAACTCGAACAATCCCCGGCAACGGCGCCAAAAACTTGGTGCACGAAATTGCAATCACACTTTTGCAACCCCGCACAACTAACCAGCAAGTGCACTGGGTCGTCCAAGTAATACCTTACGTGAGTAAGGGTCGATCCCACGGAGATTGTCGGCTTGAAGCAAGCTATGGTTATCTTGTAAATCTTAGTCAGGATATCAAAGATTATCAGGGTTGATTGTGAAAAGTAAAAGAACATGAAATAAGTACTTGTTTTGCAGTAATGGAGAATAGGTTGAGGCTTTGGAGATGCTCGGCCTTCTGAATCTCTGCTTTCCTACTGTCTTCTTCCTCAAACACGCAAGACTCCTTCCATGGCAAGCTGTATGTAGGGTTTCACCGTTGTCAATGGCTACCTCCCATCCTTTCAGTGGAAATGTTCAACGCACCCTGTCACAGCACGGCTATCCATCTGTCGGTTCTCAATCAGGCCGGAATAGAATCCAGTGATTCTTTTGCGTCTGTCACTAACGCCCCGCCTTCAGGAGTTTGAAGCTCGTCACAGTCATTCAATCATTGAATCCTACTCAGAATACCACAGACAAGGTTTAGACCTTCCGGATTCTCTTGAATGCCGCCATCAGTTTTAGCTTATACCACGAAGATTCTGATTAAGGAATCCAAGAGACATCTACTCAATCTAAAGTAGAACGGAGGTGGTTGTCAGGCACGCGTTCATAGTTGAGAATATGATGAGTGTCACGGGTCATCACATTCATCCGGGTTAAGAACAAGTGATATCTTAGAACGGAAGCAAGCATGATTGAATAAGAAACAGTAGTAATTGCATTAATCCATCAAGACACAGCAGAGCTCCTCACCCCCAACCATGGGGTTTAGAGACTCATGCTGTAAGAAGTACACAAAGAAACGTGTAAAGTGTCATGAGGTACAGATACAATGTCAAAAGATCCTATTAATAGTGAACTAGTAACCTAGGGTTTACAGAAATGAGTAAATGACAGAAAAATCCACTTCCGGGCCCACTTGGTGTGTGCTTGGGCTGAGCACTGAAGCATTTTCGTGTAGAGGCTCTTTCTGGAGTTAAACGCCAGCTTTTATGCCAGTTTGGGCGTTTAACTCCAATTTCTATGCCAGTTCCAGCGTTAAACGCTGGGATTTCTGAAGCTGATTTTCAACGCCGGTTTGGGCCATCAAATCTCGGGCAAAGTATGGACTATTATACATTGCTGGAAAGCCCAGGATGTCTACTTTCCAACGCCGTTAAGAGCGCGCCAATTGGGCTTCTGTAGTTCCAGAAAATCCACTTCGAGTGCAGGGAGGTCAGAATCCAACAGCATCTGCAGTCCTTTTCAGCCTCTAAATCAGATTTTTGCTCAGGACCCTCAATTTCAGCCAGAAAATACCTGAAATCACAGAAAAACACACAAACTCATAGTAAAGTCCAGAAAAGTGAATTTTAACTAAAAACTACTAAAAATATACTAAAAACTAACTAAATCATACTAAACACATACTAAAAATAATGCCAAAAAGCGTATAAATTATCCGCTCATCAGCTAGCCACTGCTTTCCCCCAGGGAAACTCTCATCTCCGATAATGGAAGTGCAACATTCACAATTCATTCAACAGCATATATATGCATTTATTCTTAGCCATAATCATGGCTCCGCCGTAACACGGCAATAATCCAGTCATCCGGCTCACGGTTAAATCCATAACCAGCCACCCGGCTCACGGTTAAATCCATAACCAGCTGTTTCATTAACAATTACGGCCTTTCGGCCCATGGCATAACCAGCACTTCCACCACCATCCTCCGCCTCTCACATAATCGTCTTTGATCCTCATTGATCATTCATTTTTCCCTTGCTTCACTCGCAAATTACCACATCACCTAGCTCCTTTTCTAATTGCTAGGCATATCATAATGATTTAAGACATAAGTGGTGAGATCAGAGGCTTAGAAGTATGACATTTGACTTTTAAAACTCAAAAATCAACTTTGGGATGAAAACAGGGCCACGCGTACGCGCACTCCACGCGCACGCGTGGATGGCCACAAAACTCATCGACGCGTATGCATCATGCACGCTAACGCGTGGATTGAAAATTAGCCAATCGACGCGCACGCGTCAACCACGCGTACGCGTGGGTGCTCTCGTGCCCCAGGCATAAAACTGGTACAGTTCTGGCACAACTCTCTGTAAAATGGTTGGGCATTGGGTGCAGCACATCGGCGCGCCCGCGCACACCACGCACACACGTGGATGGCGTTTTCGAGAAGAACGACGCGTACGCGCCAAGTGAGCCTACGCGCGAGGGGTCATTCTGCTAAAAATTTTCTAAGTTAAAAACTGCAGAATTCACAGATTCAACCCCCAATCTTCTGACGGATATAACTTCCTCATTTTAAATCGTTTTTCACCCGTTCTTCGAACGGCATGAACATCCTGGATCCAATTTCATTTCTAAATAGATTTAGCACAAAACAGAGGTCTGTAGTCCAAGTTATGTCCCGCCAAAGTATGCCCAAAAACTATGTTTTTCATAAAAACCACAAAGTGCCATTTTCAAAACAAGCCATTTTCAACTCTTTTCCAAATCAATCAAAACATGCCAATTTCATCCCTTTTCTTTGAAATCAATCAAAATATATCAAATTCAACATCAAGCCTCCTCAACTCACACATTGACACATTACCACAATTTACAAAATCACTATCCCATCATTTTAACCCACTTCACCCAAGTGGCTCAAACCCAAACACATTGACATATCATATACTCTTTCTCATGCCAATTTTCAACAACACCAATTCCAATTAACCATCATTGTACATAATCAATATCATACTCACCATCATCATGATTTCACCCACAATTCAACCATAATCAATCATCAAGCATATATCACAACATGCATATTTCTCATACATCATACCATCAAGGCATTAATAATCATCATCACATATATGACCACATCATATATATCAATCATTCAACATCATCAACAATTCAATGCCTATCTTAGGGCCTCTAGCCTAAGTATTTCCTACCACATTACATATTAGATACGGGAAACCGAAACCATACCTTAGCCGATTTCCCAAGCTCAACCGGAGCACTTCCAAATCACTTATCTACAAGCTCTCAAGGCCTCAAAACCTCCAAGAACATATTTTTCACCACCAAACCCTTTTCAAGCTTTTCAATATCACCACTCAAGCTCCAATATTCACACATACACAACCTAAGCCACAATCATCATACCCATACACAACATCTCAATACCCAAACATCATAGAACAACAAATTACACTAGGGTTGAGAATCTTACCACACCCAAGGTCCAAGGAGACAAGATTAACCTTCTCCTTCAAGAGAGTTGGGTTCTATAAC
Source organism: Arachis stenosperma (assembly GCF_014773155.1). Lineage (NCBI taxonomy): Eukaryota > Viridiplantae > Streptophyta > Magnoliopsida > Fabales > Fabaceae > Arachis > Arachis stenosperma. The sequence continues at coordinate 35,252,888 of NC_080385.1, read as the reverse complement.
ATCAAAGAGCTCAAAATCTCAATATTTTTGCTCATAAAATTTGAAAACAAGGCTGGAAATTCGAAGAGCAAAACATGGCTTACCTCAAGATTAATTGTATGGGTTTTGTAGAGCTCTTCGCGGTGAACGCGTGGCCGCAACGGAGCGGCAATCGGAGCTCTAGATCAAAAGTTATGGTGGTTTGAAGATCAAGTGAGAGAAAGAAGTTTGAGAGAGTATTCTTCCCCCATGGCCTCCATTTCAGCGTGTGTGTGTGTGTAATGAGGAGAGAGAGTGCTGAAAACTAGGGTTTTGGCTTAGTTATATTGGGCCAAGGGCCCACTTTGGGTCCGATTGGCCCGGTTTGGCCCGTTCGGTCCAATCTTGGTCCGAATTCTATAAAATTGGTATCGAAATTCTCGTCTCAATCTCCTCTATCACATTTAGCCATAAAAATCACATTTAGGGCTTTCTAGAATAAATTCTCATTTATGGATTAATTAGCTGTTAATTAACCGGGTTTTACAGAAGTCACTTTTGATATTGGACAGCCCGTAGGACCAACCGACCAAAGTGTTTCTAATTTAACTAGTTTTGTTGTCACTATTGGTTGAAATAAAAGATTCGTTAGTCTGTTGTACACTAGTTGGCATGCTGTTCCTCCTAAAGCTAAGAAGTTCATGTGGGACTATGTTAACGTAAGATACTTGGTAATTATTGATTTCAATTTTTTTATTCAGCACAAGAGCATATAACAATTACTTATAATCATGCAAACCAAGTTTATCCTCTCAGACAGTGGAGAAAAGTGGGTAATGCAAGCAATTCGAGATGCTTGGAAGCGGTTCAAAGGAAAGATTAAGCAAAAGCACTTCGTTCCCTATGATACTATTGAAGATATGGTGAAGAATCGACCCCCACAACTACCAGAAAGTGGTTTCATAAAATTGATCTATTATTGGAGTCATCCTCTAATCCAAGTAAAAGACTATATATGTCAAATTTTCATGTGAAACTATTTGACTATTGAAAGAGCAATATGGTATTTAGTTATTAATGTGAAGCAGCTCTACTGACACCTTAACACTTAACAATCTTATATTTTTTGATGTCTCAATAAGCACTGATTGGATGTGAATTATTGTTATTAAAAGAAAATTTATTAAGTGTTTCAGCATTATGTGATGTCTATATGCCTTTTTACTTGGCTAGCTACTTTTTTGCTCTGATTTCAAACCTGCTAGAACCAACAGAATGTGTCAGTATTCTTGCAGTTTTTCTCCCTCCATTTTCTTGCAACACAGATAAAGGATTGGTTTGTTTAGATTTTATGATTTTCTACTTTTTTTAAGTTACAGCTACATATATGCAACTCCATCTTAATCTAGATTTCCTTTTTTTCTCTCCGTTGCTGCTTTGAACATGTTGCTTATATTACCCGTTGCTTATAGTTACTCAATATCCTATTTGGCATCTTGCTTCGTCAATTACATTTAATTCTGATATGGTTCCTAGATATACTTCTATTCCTCCTCCATACACACTGCCTTGTCAATTCTTTCTTATTGTGTCCACTAAGTTCTGTAATATATGATATATTTTTAATAGAAAAAAATTTCTTGGCAAGTTGAGGTTGCTTATATCCTTATTAGTTGGTGCTTTTAACTTGAGGTGTGCCCTGTATATTCTTTCTTTATGTCTTCTGTTCGATCTGATGAAGGAGGTTTGCAAAATTGTTACGACGAGAAAATATGTCACGTTGTGAAAATGTGATCAGGTGCTCCAACGTATTATAAATAGATCTTTTATGCTTGCTTTTGGGTATTGTTCATGAGCACTTTTTTGAACACTTTGAAATTGGGGGCTTTTATATTGTCGCTTCATGGATAAATTGTACTAAATAGTTTGTGTAACCAGATGTAGAGTTAGGTTCATGTTTTTGAATAATATTTAACGAGTGAATGTGACATATTTTTTAGTGCTTTAGCTTAATTATGCAGCCTTGCTAGTAGATTTTTGTAACTCATTATGCTGCACGTCTTAGTAACTGTATGCTAACTTTTTATTCACTTCCAGTCAATAAGTCAAAGAAACAAGCAACACAAGGAAAAACAGAAGTTTTCACATCGCATGGGGACAATCAATTTCGAAAGAGTACGAGTGGCTATGGTAAACAGTAGATTTATATTTATTAGAATTTATATTTGCATAAATTGAAGGAAGAAACCGAAATAAGATCTTGTTTTGCAGCGAGCAACAAAGGAAACAAATGAGGAACCAAAAAAGTTTGAGATGTTCATTGCTACCCGAACAAGTCGGAAAAGGAAAGAAGTGGATGAGGAAACACATACTGCTATTATAAGAGTTCATTGAATCATTCATAATTACATTTCAAATTTAGGATATGGTAACTAATTCAATTTTAAATGTTTCTTCTATGCAGGAAGACTTCCAACACAGCCAAGCTGCTGGTGAAACAGAAGAGGAAGCATTTGAGGCCTTATTCGAAAAAGAACAACCAGGTCGTGTAAGGTTGTATGGAAGATATGTGACAAAAACTGATTTAAAAAAACATGCTAAAATTAATGAAATCAAGAATCAGCACAAAGAGGAAGTGTCCAGTCTGAAGGATAAACTTAGACACATGGAGGCCCAACAGCAAAAACAAGAGGCCAAACAGCAAAAACAAGAGGAAGAGATTCATGGGTTGTGGAATATGATCAAGTTAATGCTGCAGCGATCGGAACTTGGAATGAGGCCAGAAGAACTAGAAGTTTTATTACAAGACGTCCAACAGTCTCCGATTGATGCGAATAGCGGCCATGGATCAACTCATTTTCCGAACTTAGATGTGGTATGTCCTTATATCTATTCCTTGTTCCATAGTTTTTTACTTGCATTTACATTAATTGCTATGGCTGGAAATGTTTGTTGGCTTTATTAAAAACGAAGTTGTATTGCTATGGCTGAAATTTGTTTGTGCAATTCTGGTTGTTGTATTTCTAATTTTGTGCACTTGGTACATATGAATTTGTCCCTATATCTAATGTAAGTGTGAAAGTCTGGTTAATTAGTGCATGAAAAATGCTATAGGGACATATCAGGATTGTGTTAAAGGAAATGGAAGAAAGAAACACCTGCAGATTTTCATGGTTTGGAATGAAACAAGATAATACATAATTCCTTGAATTCACCTCTTTTGCCGTGACCATGTTATTTTTTTTAGTTTATGCTTTCTTGGTTTACTATGTCTATGTGTTCCATTTAATTTTTATAATTACGAATGTCATTATGAATATTTTTTAACTACTTTTCTATATAATTATGCAGGATAACAATGAAGATTAAGTAATGAAGATTAAGCTGACTATTATTGTGATTTATTGGCTAAGATAGAGTGCTATTTATAATCTTTACATGTATGGTTGACTAATGACTTTTATTAGAAGATACTTTTATTGGCTAAGTGATATTATGGTTTTGATATGGCTATGCTTACTTTAGTGTGAGATGTATGAATTTTTACAGTTAACTTCATTCTAATACTTTTGGATCAATATTATAAATATATTTTGGTTAGAGATAATTTTTATTATTTAAAGAAATTATTTAGTATAATTATGTATTTATTTTTATTTTGTAATATTCAACTCATTTAAATAAAAATGCAGAATTATTATACATGTAATCATATTAACTATTATGTTGTATTAATAATTATTAGATATATATATATATATATATATATATATATATATATATATATATACACACACAAAAAGAGACCTAAGGCTACACTTATATACAGTAGCTATAGTATACAAAAAAAAAACGAGGGATCTAAGGCTACGCTTATAAAAAGTAGCTATGGTATACAATGTGCTACGCTTTACAGGTGATGCAGTAGCGTTGAAAAGCGTACCCTATTCCCAAACGCCAAAAACATAGTCCTTAGTGCAGAAAAGCGTAGCCTTTGAGAATAGACAACAGTCGAATAGGAATCACCTCAAAAAACGTAGCCGTAGCCCAAAAAGCGTAGTCGTAGTCTAAGGCATAATTTTTTTTTTTTTAACTTTTGACTACACTTTTCAAATGTACTTGAATGGGTGTTTTTCTTGTAGTGTGAGTTGGTATTGGTGGTATTGCATGGAGAAAGTGAGGGGTGTGGTATGCTCGTGGGGGAAGAAGGTTTGTTGTGTGCGGCACAGGGCGTCATGTGTTTGGCACACATTCATTTCCACAGTGATTTAGTGGATTTCAATTCATTTATAACCAACCAACGTGCTCGTTATTGCTCTGTTTTATTTTAAGTAATCTCCCATTGTCATGGTGGAATGAAACAAATTAAAGCTGTGATGGTGCACTGAAACCAAAAGCTAGCTAGCTAGATGGTAAAGTGAGAACTACAATCACTAGGAAAAGCTATAGCTTTTTTGTAATAAAAAATATACAAGCTAAGATGTGTTCATCTCAGCAACATTTTTTTTTTGGTTTCATTTTCCTGTATGTCTTCCAACCTTCTATACCGTATAGAAAAGCGCATTTTGCAATTTGCACTATTTCTCCCTTTTAGTTTCAGCGTCGAGTAGTCGCATTTTGCTTTTTGTATTTTTTGATAGCCAAGATCAATGCTTTTTCCTTCCCTCTTCTTTTCAATATTTCAATGGTCAGTTTTCAGAGATAAAATTCATATTATTAACAGTCATCTGTATAAGAAAGAATAAGATTGTTAGATGTTTTTTTCTATTTTGTGGGGATATATAAATAATTTTATTAGCTATTTATGTTTTGGTTTATATGTGTTATTACTGTTCTACTAATAAAAAGAATACGTTAAAATTATCTACCAGTTTGAACCTTAACGAAAATAAAATTCTATGCTATTTTGTTTTACTTAAGTCTTCAAAAATTTAACTAATTTGGATTGGTCAAGTGGTCAGTTCACTCGTCCGTTTAAGTAAGTGTCGAGAGTTCAAATCCTGCCTTGTGTATGCAGCAACTCATTGACTAGCAACAAACCTTTCAATAGAGCTCCAATTCGCAACGAATTAGTTCTTAACTTGTCGTAGACCCGATGAAATCTAAATATTTTTGAATAACAATTATACTGGGTCCAAATTGGGCAAAAACCGGACCTTTAAAACTTAAACAATCATTTATAAAAAAAACTTATTTATAAAAAAACTTATTTATGATGCACTTATTTATAAAGAAAAAATTTGTTGTCGAGAAGTTAATATCCATATTTGAACTTAAATTTGTCTATAAATTCTAATTTGATGCTTCTTTGATCTATTTTTTAATTCAACAAGTGTGATTAAAAATAAAACAATAAGCTTATAATTAATATAACAATATTAGAATTAATTTAAAACATATATACCTTTTTTAGTTTTCTTAGGGTGCACATGGATCGAGTGAAATCGGATTCATCTTGACGCAGACCCGACCCTAAATAATGACCGGATATATTTTTGAGATCTGTATCCGATTTTAAATCCAATAAAATTACATCAAACTAGTCCTTAAAATATTTGAATCTGGGCTAAATTTTTGAATTGGACCGGACCATATACATTCTAGCCAAAAATAATTATAGCCTAGAAATCCAAGGTTCCTGTATGTTTTGGTAGTTGTAAGTCTAAAATTCACTAAATTTGTACCCATTTAATTATTATGTACATTATTGGTGGGCTAGGCAAAAATTGAATAATTTAAGAATAAATAACTATGTAGCAGCTAAATAGATTTTGTTAGAACAAAATATTATATGTTCATATATATGAAACCAAAAAAATTAGAGACTATAATATTCAGATATCGACTTTATTGAATGTTAAATCATTTCACATCCACTACAGATTATACTCATATTCTTGTTGGAGGAACTTTTTTAGAAAAATGTTAAACAGACACTTGATTTTACTTCCACCAAGGCAATTGAGGTAACTCATATATTCGTCAAAAATTGCAAATTTATTGATATAAATTTGAAAACATACTTTATTTATTTTGTGATAATGAGTTAGTAATTTAGTATTAAAAACAATTGCTAAAGAAAAGAGTTTAGAGTGGATAAATGACTCTAGAGCATGTAGTACAAACTTTATGAATGTAAATTTGTTTGATAATTAAGAAACAAACTCCTTAAATCTTTCACGAGGATATTTGGAATGAGATATAGGTTGCACTAACTAGTGAATTAGAATTTATAAATCAAAACTTTTTTTTTTCTGTGACTCTAATATGTTTTTATACAATCTCATAATGTTTAAAATTTAATTAGTTGAAAATAGATATGTATGAAATTATTTTGCATGTGGTTTTTTAATTGTGGAGGAAAGAAATTAAAGGTTTTGTAAGGGAAGATTTGAGAAAAAAAGATTAATTGAAAGGGAGTGTGTGTGGCGAGGGAGGAAGAAAATATTCGAGAAGTTTGAGAGGGGAAATGTGACGTGGAGATGAAAATAAAGTTTAAAAAGTGTTAATTAATTATTAATTAATAGCGAAATGTTATCTCTTTTAGTTTCTCTCTTCACATTATTAAGTTAGATTTAATTTTTCTAATTTTTTAATGAATTATAGGCGCTAAATAAATTGCTAGGAAGAGATGTAGGAATGATCACATCTCAATCTCATTTGCACCGTTGAGAATTTAGGGAAAAGGGGACGGAATCAAACTTAGGATAATATATATTTTTTTCACTTTCCAGAAGTTGAATAACGTCAAAACCATAAGATGAGATTAATGTGCACTTTCTTAATGCTCATATAATACAGTGTTAGTTGTTAATGAACAATCATTTAAATGCCATAATTTTTTTATATTTACTTCAAAATTACGAATTTAATCTCATTTCTAATTTTTTTTTTTAAAAAATAATAGTGTTAGTCCGATAATTCTTGCAGCTTTTGTAAATCTTTTTTGGTAAATATATTATGCAGTTACACGATTTAGCGACATTTTTAATAGCGGATGGAATAACTGCAGTTAAACATAGAATTACAACAGATTTATTTTATAGCGGCATAGAAAATAAAAATTGTAGAGATGCAAAATTACAGTAATTTCTATTTTATTTTTAGAAAAACAAAAAAATTTTCACACTCCGGTAACAATATATAATACAGAAATTGTTTCAAAATAATTTTTATCAATAGCTATTTTTTTTTATAATGAATACTCGTCAAAATAGAATATAATATTAAAATACAATCATATCATTCGGTACAAAGTTAAACCAAATTAAACCGCTTAAAAACAACAAATTTTTTCATGGAAGAAGAAAGTTATATAAAAAGAAATAGATAGATCTTTTTAATTTTTTTTTAATTTGAGAGAGTAAAATGTGATATCTTATTATTAATTTTATAAATAAGGCAAAAAAAATATAAAAAAATTTCAAAGATTAAAAATTACACTTTATTTATTCAATTAAAATAAAAAATTAAAAAAAATCTATTTTCTTATGTAAAATTCATATATTCTCTTATCCATTACAAAAGACTTTGCAAATGAAGAAGTTCCAAATGACATGTGTAAGTTATAAATAAAATTTTGTTCACTAGAATGTTCTAAAGGAATTGTAAACATAGCATTTTTCAAAAACGAAAGTTTATTTGACAGGTTATTATTCAATATAGTGTCAATATTTAATTGTGATCAAATGCAAAGATTAAATTTTTAAGGGTAAAGTATATTTTTTGTTTTTAAAATTTGTTAAAATTTAAAAAATATTTTTACATTTTAATTTGTTTTAATCTTTTTTTTAATATTTTCAATTTACATCAATTTTATCTTTGTTTTTAATTTTTTTTGTCAAATTATAGTCAAAAATATATTTTTTTTAATTTTACTCTCTAAAATTTATTCATTTTCATCATCATCTCCAAAATATTATTTTCTCTCTTCCAAATACTTCATCACGAACTCTCTTATTACCACCGTCACTGTTATCATCATTTTTTTCCTTTAATTTTATTTCTAAACAGAAAAAAGAACAAAAATAAAAAATTCTCAACCTCAGGAGGGAGATAACTAAAGACAAGTAGAGAAACTAACAAGGCACCAAAAAGAGCCAGACTCGCATGAAAATGGGTAGACAAAGAAAGTGGAAGTATCAGTGGTGAAAGAGAATCTGGAGTGGCTACAGAGAAGTCTGGTCGGCAGTACGACGAAGGCAATTGATTTAAGTTCCTTGAAAAAGATGATTGAAAAAAACCTGCCTCAAGTTGTCCAAGTACGGGAATTGTGAGCATATAAAGTTCTTTTGACTTTTGATTCTGTATTGAATGTGGAAAAAGCATATACGTTTAAAATGCATAGTCTCTTGCAATTCTTCTATAGTATATGGAGATGGGATGAGACGGAGCGATGTGAAACTTGAAGAGTGTGGTTAGAATATTACGGGGTTCCGTTACATGCGTGGTCAGCAGATACCTTTAGTATATTAGGAGGCCAATGGGGGAAAGTAGTCGGTTGTGACAAAGTAACAGAATCGTACATGTCTTTTAGTATTTGACGAGTACAAATTGATACTTGTATCATGGATATGATTAATGAATGGGTCCATATCACAATAGGTATCAATGGATTTGATGTGCTAGTGAAAGAAGTGGGACGGGAGGCTTTTGGATTGAATTGTTATGAAGAAGCTAATGAAAAAAGTGACTATAGTTGTGAACAACGAAGAACAGTTGCGGAAAGGAAGTGTGTGGGTACGAGCATAAGGACTGCACGGGATACAAAATCGGCGGTTTTCAACGACCAGGCTGTCGATGTGGTGATGGGGGAGTTGATGAAAGACGGAGAAGATAAGGGCAGGTTGGTAATTCCTAAAATTATTTTGAATGAGTGGATTAATGATCATTCAAAATAAAATCAGGTAAAAATGGTAACATATCAACCAATTTATGAATGAATTGAAGGGAGAGCGGATTGTGTGGGATGTGATCATATTAATTATGAAGCTGATTCTGAAGATACAGTAACATGGATTTATGAAGGTAACTTTAATGGATTCGAAAGGAGGGGCAAAAGGAATAAGAAAAAGAAGGTTCTTTGTAGGCTTGTTGCTAGGTCCAACAATTTAATGATGTCCAAAAAAAGATAGAGAAGGATCTTTAGACCCAGCTTCCTCAATCAACCGGTTCGATGATGTTGGGTTGATTCTAGAATCTGAGTCAGGCTTGATGGAAATAGAGCACGGTTTTCACGATAGGGATGGACACGCTAGAGAAGGGTCTACGACAAGTGTGCAGGAAGCTGCATCTGCAAAACTTGTGCTAGAAACCGGCACGGAGAAGATCAAAGGAGACTGAATCAGTGTTGAAGGAGGTAAGATAAAGACTGGCCACGGCAAAGGAGGTTCAACGTGGCAAGAAAAATGCGCAACCGTGACGCCACCTATGTTGGGTCATGAGATCGAGGAAGAGTTGATGGCGAAGAACCAAGCCCCTACTCTCCTGACGGTGACATTGAATGGATAGACTGGTGGGTTGGATGTGTATGTTGATGATGATGATGCAGAAGACGTTGATGAAGAAATGCGTGATAGGGATGACATTGTGAATAATAGTGGCATGGGTTTCGGCACAAAGGGAACAACATTAACAAAGAGACAGGGAGAGCTATCGGAACATAATGAAAAAGTAGTTGGGAAGAGGGTGGTTAATGATGGTGGTTCGAACAAGAATGAAAGAAGTAAGAGAAACAGAAATAATATTTTGGAGGAGCAGATGCTTGAAAATAGAAGGGACCTAACATTGGAATCTGGTGCAATTTTATACAATGAAAAAGATGATATTATGGCTATTCTCCAAGCACAGAATGAAGAAATTGCTCAAAAAAGAAGATTGACAAAACAGAAAGAGAAAACAAGACGCTGCAGGCCAAAAAATAAAAAAAAGTGTGTAATAATTTATTAAAATAATTTGTTCTTGGGATGGTAGGGGTTAATGGGTGATGAAAAATTGAGCATGGTCAAAAACCTCAAGAAAAATTTAAGTTGAATACGTTGGGCTTGTTTGAGATTAAGTGGCGGGTAGTGACGAAATTTGATGTAATAAGAATTCGAGAGAGTGACGCTGCGGGATGAGAATATGTAGAGTCGGAGGGTGCTTCAAGTAGTTTACTATTAATTTGGGATGAAATAATGTTTAAAATAAGTCGTTGTCATAAAAGAGAGTTTTTGGTTGTGTGTTGAAAGGGTCTTACTAAAAATAACTTCAATTATGCTTTCTGTGGTGTATGGAGTTTATAGAAGAGAAGAGAAATTTGTTGTGGGGGAGAAATTGAGTTATATTGCAGAGCAATGTCAACCTTTATGGGAGACTTCAACGAGATTGTGCCAGATGAAGGGGAGAAAGGATGCTGGCAGATTAACAGAGTTTTAGTAAGAATGGATAAAAGAAGATATACAACTGGTAGATTTTCGCTTAGCGATCTTACAATTGGATTGACAGAGTTTTAATAAGATTGGAGCGGTTGGAGATGTTTTCACGAGTACAAAATTAGGAGGACAAAATCAGGAGTACACTATAAGAAGTTGGAGCACAAAAAATAATTGATGAGTTTCTTTACAACTTTTTTCTTTTTTTTAACTTTTTTTATTTGTTTGTTGTTTTTACTCCACTTATTGTGTTGAGCTCTCTTGTTAGAAAAAATTCTCAAAACATTGATTCAAGAAAAAAAATTGGCAGAAGAGCATAATTTTTATCATCAAGAACAATAACAACAACAACAACTATTCAACACTTTTGCTGCCGTTTGCGTTCCATCACTGACCACTGCAAGTGGTGTATCTCAATTCTACCACCATCACCCAAACCAACAATACGAATTAAAAGAGATGCCATCATCTTTAATTCATGCTTATTTCACGGTCCTCTATTTTTTACTCTTTTCTTAAAAATAAAATATATTTCTTAGTTGCCACATTATCAATAATAATTTCACTTTCAAATTTCAAGACATGCCAACGAAAAATGAAAAAAGAATCAATTAAAGCTTATTTGGGAAATAAAATGGTTAAAAACTTATATTTTTTGTTTCTAAAATTTATTAAAAATTTTAAAAATATTTTTAAATTTTAATTTATTTTAATTTTATTCTTAATATTTTTTATTTGCATCAATTTTATTTTTATCTTCAAATTTTCTAATCAAACTATAGTCAAACACTATTTTTTTTAATTTTACTCTTCAAACCCTATTCTCGTTCATAATTTTTTATTCTTATTTTTTTAGGTTTAATTACTCTGTTGGTCCCTATAGTTTCGTGAAATTTTCAATTAGGTCCCTATACTTTTTTTAATTGAATCCATGCACTAATTTTTTTTCAATTAAGTCTCTCTTAGTAGTAATTGGCTTAATTTTATAGGGATCCAACTAAAAAAAGAATTGGTATAGGAACCTAAATAAAAAGAAAAAAAAGTATAGGGACCCAATTAAAAAAAAAATTTGGTGCAATGACTAAATTAAAAAAAAAAGTGTAGGGACCTAATTGAAAATTTCACGAAACTATAGAAACCAACAGAGTAATTAAACCTAAAAAAATAAGAATAAAAAATTATGAACGAGAATAGGGTTTGAAGAGTAAAATTAAAAAAAAATAGTGTTTGACTATAGTTTGATTAGAAAATTTGAAGATAAAAATAAAATTGATGCAAATAAAAAATATTAAGAATAAAATTAAAATAAATTAAAATTTAAAAATATTTTTAAAATTTTTAATAAATTTTAGAAACAAAAAATATACTTTACCAATCATTTAATTAAGATGTGTTAGTTAAAGAATATTCTTTAGGTGTTCCTGAATTAAGAGGCAATTCTATTAAATATACTACGATAATTATATTTCAATTTATTGACTTTTTTTTTACTTTTAACATCAATTATTTATAATATTATATATTTTAAATATAATATGTTAATTCTAGAATGAATATTTAAGGAACATTATTTATATAGAGCAAGAATTTAAACTTGGATATGATGAGTTATTACTTTTTTTTTTTTTTGCTATTTTTCAAAGATATTTTATATAACAACAATGATTTATCTTATTAGATGAGTTAACTATATAAATTAAATAACATTATTATGTCATATTATGTATTATGTTTATCATGAAATTATTTTCATATAGATCTCTTATAATTTGATCTTCTCACATATAAGGCCATCTTGGATCTTCTTCTACCTTTTAGTTTGATCTTCGTTCCCCATTAAAGATGATTCTGGACATATATATGAAATACAGTGCTTGCCACACAAAGTTATGGTGAATATTGAAAAGAGAACTTATAGATGCAAATTTTGATAATTGACTGGGTTGCTCTGCAGACATGCATGTGCTACCCTTGCATACCAGAATAGGAGACCAGAAGAATATGCATATAACTGGCTCTCTATGGGGGCATATAATAGCATATACCAGTTTGTTATCCAATCTGTTCTAAATCAAAAATACTGACAGCATGTTGATCTACCTCCTATATTGCCCCCAGTATACAAGAAGCAAATTGAGAGACCAAAATTAAAAAGAGACAAAAAGAACGACGGACCAAAAGAACCTACCCCAAATTCTCATAAGGCTCCCAGAAAATATAGCCCCATCACCTGCAAGTATTGCCTAAAGGTATACCATACTTCATACCCTTACGTTACTTGTATGTTGAATGTCCAGATTTATTTTCATGACATATGTATTGCAGATTGGACACAACAGTCGTAGCTGTTCCAAGAAGAAGGAGGTAATGGTTGGGAGTGCTGGAGGATAAATTTCAAGTCAACACCCTTCTGTTGGTGGGGCTTATGTGGATGATAAAGAAGAGGCAGCAAGACTAGAGAAGATGTTCTGGGAGGAAACTCTTGAAACTGTTGAAGCAACAACATCTCAACCCCCGATAGTGAGTTTATTAATATTTTTTACAACTTTATTTTATAAGGTGTTTTTAAGCATGACACTTATATATTCCAACTATTTTAGGGAACTCTTCCAGTTTCTCAACCTATTCCTGATCCAGTAATGCCTCCTTTAGTTAGGCCACCAACTACAAATAGACTCCTAAGAAGAAAAAGAATTTGTAGTCTTTTTAGTTTAATTACATTGCTTTCTAGTGTAGTTACTTTTTAATTGTTGTCATCTCAATTTCATGCTTACTAGATAGTTGTTTACTTGTTTATTGTCTTTACTTATTGCAATTGTGTTGTTGATTGCTCTTTTAATTTCTAGTTACTTTACCTTTTCGCATTCATATTCAAAACTCCTAAATTCCGTAACCAATGTTGTGCATTCAATTGCAAGTCTAATGGAGAACATTTCGGAATTCAACTCCCGTTATTGATTTAATTTTTGTGACAATCTTTTAAACTTTGATTTTGAGTTGGTTACTGATTTAGACTATACTTGCAACGTACTCAATTTTTAAAGTTGCAAAAATTATAAACTGACATCTAGACCGCGTTACAGTCATGGCTCAGATGCTATCTCACAAAGCGATGTACATTTGGGTGACCGATATTAAGGCTACTATAACCAAACCAACCACGTCCTTCGTTTCTGTAAATAGATCAACATAAGCGATTGAAAACATAATTCATAGCTAAAATTTTGATTTCAATTTGTTGATCTTTGGCACTCTATCTCTCTAGTGTTCGATAGTGTCATGTTATTTTGAAGTTCGACTGTGTTGTTTGCACAAATGTGCATTGATTAATAATAAACATGAATAAGTAATGCTGGCATGAAATTGAAAGAATAACCATATTGTAGATTACATAAACAACTTTTTATTTCCTTGTTAATTGAGTGTGTTCTTACTTCTCTTTTATTTAGATTTAAGCTTATTTTGAGAGATACAAAATGCAAAGAGAGTAGTGTATAGAAAAGTCATTTATCCTTTATTTGAGTGTTTTGACTTCGAAAATGTGCTAGGTTAGAGTGCACTTGGTTCTCCTTAACTAGGTTGGGTGAGCACCTAGGCAATTTACTAATAAGCTTGTGATTAGCTTAGGTGATTTATGATTTACAAGAGTGTGAGTCTCTTGAAATTGGTGTTTGTAATCAATCTTTATTATAGTAGAAATTCTACTATTGTTGTGGTGGAGACTAGATATAGATCACATTACACTGAGTGGCCGAACCAGGATCTATCGTGGTCTCACTCTTCTTCTTTCCCTTTCTCTGCCATTTCAATTTTTTTATGCTAACGAGACAAAATTAAAAATAATCTTCTAAAACCAGAATTATGCATAAGCTATTTTAAAAATGATTCCTTGATTCAACCCCCTTCTCAATTCACTTGGGAATCTTTATGTTGATTACTAAGGTTGTGTTGTGTTAGATATGCTTTTGCTTGCTGCTTGACGAACTGATTTCTGCTAGTAAAGAATTTCACAAAAATAATCGCGTTGTAAGTATAGTTTCTAAACCAACAGAAAATCCTTACGTACAAAAGTTTTGGTTGTCACTAAAGTAAACCCAATAAAATTGATAACCGAGTATTTAAACCTCGGATCATCTCTCAAGAAATTGCAGAGAAGTGTGATTTATTATTGGTTATAGAAAAGTATCTTTTTGGGTTTTTGAAATAGGAAACAAGAAAATAAAATAGCAATAAAGTAAATTAATTATCATGAATACCCTTGCAAGGTATAAGAATTGGAAATCCCATCCTAGTTATCCTTATCAGGTGTGATGAGAATTGTTTATTACTCCCACTTAGTTAACCCTTACTAAATAAAGGAAAGTCAAGTGGACTAATCAATTTGATTCCTCAAGTCCTAGTCAACTTTTATGGAAAGACTAGCTTTAGAGGGATCCAAATCAATCAGCAAATTCTAATTTTCAATCAACAGCTGAGTTTGATAACTCAAGTGTCACCAATTACTCAACCAAAGCAAAGGGAGGAAAAAAATCCAAATCATTTATATCTTAAAGAGAAGAAAGCAATCATAAATCAGAAATACCTCAATGTATAATAAATAAGAAAATCAAATTCAACATAGGGATTCATAAACCAAATTGGAAAAATAAATAATTAAAGTAATAGAAAAAATAAAAGTAGAAGAGAAACTAAATTAAAGGAACATTGAACCTGGAATTGAGAAGAAATAGCCTAAAACTAATAGAAATCCTAAATCCTAAAACCTAGAGAGAGGAGAGAGCCTCTCTCTCTCTAGAAAAACTACATCTAAAACTAAAATTGTGAATAATGAATGTTGTATTTATGAATAGATGCATTCCCCCACTTTATAGCCTCTAATCTGTGTATTCTGGGCCGAAAACTGGGTCAAAAACAGCCCAGAAATTGCCCCCAATGATTTCTAATACGTCCAGCACGCGGCAAAGTAACGCGTACGCATCGTCCATGCGTACGCGTGTATTGAATTTTTCCGCACGCGTGACCCATGCGTGCGCGTCATCTATCTTCAAGGCAACTTTGGCAAATTATATATCATTGCGAAGCCCCAGATGTTATCTTTCCAACGCAACTAAAATCGCCTCATTTGGACCTCTATAGCTCAATTTATGGTCGATTTAGTACCAAGAGGTCAGGCTGGACAGCTTTAGCAGTTTCTTTAGTTTCTTATATTCCTTCCACTTTTGCATGCTTCCTTTCCATCCGCTAAGTCATTCCTACCTTGTAATATCTGTAATCACTTAACACACATATCATGGCATCGAATGGTAATAAGAGAGGATTAAAATTAGCTAAATTAAGACCAAAGAAACATGTTTTCAATCATAGCACAAAATCAGGAAGGAAAACGTAAAACACGCGGATTGTATGAATAAGTGTGAGAATAAGGGATAAAATCCACTAGATTAAGCATAGGATAAACCCTAAAATTGGGGTTTATCAACCTCGCCACACTTAAACATTAGCATGTCCGCATGCTAAGCTCAAGAGAACTAAAAGAGTGAAGAGGAATGGTAGAGAGTATGAAATGCAACCTATCTATGTGAATGCAACTACATACAAAATGTTTCTACCTACTTGGTTAAAAGTAAACAAATCCTTCAAGAACAAATATGAACTGGATTTCACTAATTCAAATCACAAAATAAAGTACAAATAACTTGCAAGAAGAAGATAGCTCATGAAAGCTGGGAACAAAGAATCGAGCATCGAACCCTCACTGGAAGTGTATACACTCTAATTGCTCAAGTGTTTAAGGGTCGAGTCTCGTAGTTCTCTACTAATCTTGCTTTCTAAGGCTTGCTCTTCTTCTACCAATCAACAGAAATTTAATGCACAAATACACATATCAAGAGGTCTTTCAAGGGTTGTAATGGGGTTAGGGTCAAGGTAGGATTGTATTTGGTTAAGTGGACTAAAATCTGAATCCTTGATTAACCTAAACTTACCACCTAACTTAAGATAATCCATGTAATTATAATGCAAGATCTAACTGCCCATTAACTATGTTTACCACACATTCATGCATCCCAAATTTAAGTACAACTCATATGCATTGCTATCATTACTTGACTTGGGGCATTTTGTCCCCTTTCTATTATTTGCTCTCTTTTTTTTCTTTTATTTTTCTTGTATTTATTATTATTTTTTTGTTTTTCACAATGCATATGATTAAGGTATTGAATGCATAAACATGTCCTCAATATTCTTTCACATTTTCAAAAAATTCTAACATACTCAATTCTCAAACAAAATGTTTCCAAACCCAATTTCCCCATACTTAAATCATAAGCACTCTCACTAGTCTAAGCTAACCAAGGATTCAAATTAAGGACATTATTATTTTCCATTTAGAGTTAGTGATGAACTAAAGTAAAGAACAAAGGGGTAAAATAGGCTCGAAATTGGTTTGCAAGGGATAATGAAGGGTTAAGGCCATATGGGTATGTAAGCTCAATGAAACAAGGCCTCAATCATATAAGTGCATGCATACATCAAATAATGGACATATAGAATTAAGCAAGACAAAGATCACAATTTTAGAGAGAAAACACACACCAAAAATAAAATATTGGTTGATAAAATGCAACCAATCAAATAGGCTCAAAATCTCACGGGTTTTGTGTGTTCGAGCTCTAAACCATGTTCCAAAATAATATTTCTTCAAACAAGTTCAATAAAAATTATAATTCAAATTAGTGAAATTCTATAAAAGGTTTCTTGAAAAAGAAAATATTACTTCAACCAAGTAGTGATAAAATATGCACACAATGTAACAAACATGCAATCAAACATGCAAATACAACAATGAATTAACAGAGAAAAAATAAAAATTGGTGTTGAGAAGAAAGTGACTAACCCACAGAGATCGGTATCGACATCCCCACACTTAAAGATTGCACCGTCCTCGGTGCATGCTAAGATGTGCATCTGGAAGGGTTGCTCCAACTGATGCTTTTTCTCCAAAGATGGTGCGGCAGACTTGTTTACTGCTCCAGTTAGAAACTTTTCTTTTTCCCTCTTGGTGGCCATCTTGAAAAAGGGAGAGGGGAGGGGAAAGAACCCACAAGCAAAAATATATGAAAAGAAATAAAACATATGTGGTTTAGTGCCAAATAACAAGGTTCTTAACTACATGGTCACGACAACATATAAGTGAGAAAATAATAGAAGCACAGGGCATGTCAACTAAATATCAACAAGTCAAGGTGTACCCAAAATAATGCAGGAAATATGCAACAGTTAATTAAGAAAAATTTAACACCCATGTGAAAACAACAAGTATAAAAAAGAAAGGGAGAAGAAACAATGAAGTTAAAATGCCATGAATGCGAGTATGCAAATGTAACGAATAGAAGAAAAGAAAGGGAATAAGGATGAGAGGGGGGAGAAGAAAGAAGAAAGAAGAAAGAAGAAAGAATTAGGATTGGGGGATAAAAGATAAGATATCTGGAGCTGAGGTGGATTAGTTGTGCGTCGCTTGCGACACGGGCGCGTGCCTCGCGCGTTCGCGTGACATGATTTGTGCTATTGGCGCGAAAGCAACCTTACGCACGTGCAACTCTCTGTCTCATACGCACTATTGCTTAAAATTCACTCGACGCGTGCGCATGAGAGACACGTACACGTGGATGGTCTGATTGGGACAAATGACACGAACGTGTCAGGGACGCGTACGCGTGATACAGCTTGTGCTTCTAGCACCATTTCAGCACCAGGCCATCACAACTTTCAGTCAAACACCTTTTTACGTCGATTTTTCTGGGTCACGCGTGCACGTCATTGACGCATACGCGTGAAGTGTCAAATTCTAAAATGACGCGTACGTATGAGGGACGCGTACGCGTGATGATGCTTGTGCGATTGGCACTCTTTCTGTTCCCACGCAACTTTCTGTTCAGTTTTTTTTATACAATATGCAGTATGCAGATACTAATGCAAACATTATGAATGACATTAATAAAATTAAAATAAAATAAACTAGGAATAAAAGGAACGATTATACCATGGTGGGTTGTCTCCCACCTAGCACTTTTAGTTAAAGTCCTTAAGTTGGACATTTGGTGAGCTTCTTATCAGGGCGGCTTATCCTTGAACTCTTCCAGAAATTCCCACTAGTGTTTGTAATTCCAATAGCCTTCGGGGTCCCAAACTAGGTGCATAAAGCCTTCAAGCAAGTCAAAGCAGGTGATAAGGCCCCAAGAGTGATGACTGTTGGAATGAATTCTGTGGTCCTAAACTTTGCTTTTATACCCGTCTTCTTATGGGTCACCATTGTTCCTTCCGGGTGGCTCGCAATTTGAATTCTCACAGAGACATCAAAACAACCTTCTAGACCCATTCAGTTGAGCTCTACACCAATCCTTACACTTCAATTTGGAGCATGCAACCATATTGAACCTTGCAGGATAACTCTTTCCACTAACCATCTCCCTCTTACTCTTAAAGCCACAGAGAGCTCTAAGTTGACCATCTGTCTCCAGTAGCCCATATTCAAGTGGGAAAGTAAAGGTCAAGGATAAGAATTTTACCCACTTGAACGTTGTGTTGGACGGTAATGGCCTTGGGAGAGGTGTTTCTAATGATCTTGCAAGCTCCACTCCCTTGTGCTCTTCTCTGACAACTTTCACCTCCTTGCAAGTTTCTTCAATATCAACCTCTTCCTCTTGGTAGCGTTCTTCCAATTCAATCTCTTCTTCATTGTTCACCAAGGGCATGGGAGGTTGTGTTTCTTCTTCTTTAATCTCCATGTCAAGTCCAATGGGAGAGGATTCAATTGTAGATAAGGATTCATCAATGATTGAATCCACCTCTTGATCGACCTCCTCAAGGTCTTCAGCCATGATACGCCTTGTAGGTTGTACACCCTCCTCAACATCAATTTCAAGCATCTTGGAAGGAGGCTCTATGACTTGACCTTCTCATGGAGATTCTGCATCTCCTAAGTCTTCAACCACTTCCTCTTTAACTATTGTGGCTTTGTCCAGTTGTTTTAGTATAAAATCGTACTCCTCCTTGATGATTTCCTTTCTATGACAACTCTCTTCAACTACTCCTTCATCTTCAAGGGTCTCTCCTACCTCCACATTTTGGGCCTCCTCTTACTCCTTTGAAAATAAGGCCGCGTGTAATCAATCCATTGCGTCCCTAAGACGATCCCTTCTCTCTTGTTCCATGTCAGTAGTATCATTGGGATCAGGTTGCTCTTGGATTGATGGATATGGGTATTCTTGCATGGAGGGCGGCGGTGCGCTGAAGCTTGAGGGTTGAATATTGTAGGTGGAGGGTTAGTCCATGAGGGATATAAGATGTTGGAGTTTAGAGGTGAGACTAGTGAGAGAGGTAAGTGTGTTCTCCATGGAGGGTTAGGGTGGACAGGGGGGTTCATTTGTTGGGAGAAAGGGCTCATAACACGGAGGTGGTTCCTCTTGATAAGGATATGGAGGTGGTGTATATTGAGATGGTGGTTCTGGGTGTGGTTCATGTGATGGTTTGGTGTGGTGGATGTGGGTCGAGGTCATATGGGGGTGTTTGGTGGTAAGGGGCTTGTGAGTTTGGTGGTTCAAAGGTATGTTGTGGAGGTGGTTCATAAGCATAGGGTGGGGCTTGTTGGTAACTACAATGGGGTCTACCATATCTATCATCTTGGTATGTTGTGGAGGTGGTTCATAAGCATAGGATGGGGCTTGTTGGTAACTACAAAGGGGTCTACCATATCTATCATCTTGGTATGCACCTCAGAATGTCTCTTGACCATAGTAATTTGGTGGAGGTGGGTTGTCACGAAAGGTTCCACCATAACTATTGTCCTGGTATGCATCACAGAATGGTTGCTGGTGATAGCGCATTGGAGGGGGTTGTTGCCAAGAGGGTTAATCAAATCCTTGTGGCTCCTCCCATCTTTGATTCTTCCAACGTTGATGCCTGTTCTCATTATAGCTTCCATTCCTTACAACAACATTGGAATCAAACTTGAAGCCAGAGGGGTGAGAATTCATAGTAGCTAATAATAAAAATTAAAAATAAAAAAAATAAACAAGCAAAAGTAAATATTTACAATAACCAATAATAAGGCACACGTTTGCAATTCCCCGGCAACGGCGCCAATTTGACGAACTGATTTCTGCTAGTAAAGAATTTCACAAAAATAATCGCGATGTAAGTATAGTTTTTAAACCAACAGAGAATCCTTTCGTACAAAAGTTTTGGTTATCACTAAAGCAAACCAATAAAATTGATAACCCTGTATTTAAACCTCGGGTCGTCTCTCAAGGAATTGCAGGGAAGTATGTTTTATTATTGGTTATGAAAAAGTATCTTTTTGGGTTTTTGAAATAGGGAACAAGGAAATAAATTAGCAATAAAGTAAATTAATTATCATGAACACCCTTGCAAGGTATAAGAACTTGAAATCCCATCCTAGTTATCTTTATCAGGTGTGATGAGAATTGTTTATTGCTCCCACTTAGTTAACCCTTACTAAATAAAGGAAAGTCAAGTGGACTAATCAATTTGATTCCTCAAGTCCTAGTCAACTCCTATGGAAAGACTAGCTTTAGAGGGATCCAAATCAATAAGCAAATTTCAATTTTCAATCAACAGCTGAGTTTGATAACTCAAGTGTCACTAATTACTCAACCAAAGCGAAGGGAGGAGAAAAATCCAAATTATTTATATCCTAAAAGGAAGAAAGCAATCATAAATATGAAATACCTCAATGTGTATTAAATAAGAAAATCAAATTCAACATAGGGATTCATAAACCAAATTGGGAAAATAAACAATTAAAGTAATAGAATAAATAAAAGTAGAAGAGAAACTAAATTAAAGAAACATTGAACCTGAAATTGAGAAGAAATAGCCTAAAACTAATAGAAATCCTAAATTCTAAAACCTAGAGAGAGGAGAGAGCCTCTCTCTAGAAAACCTACATCTAAAACTAAAATTGTGAATAATGAATGTTGTATTTATGAATGGATGCATTCCCCCACTTTATAGCCTCTAATCTGTGTTTTCTGGGCCGAAAATTAGGTCAAAAACAGCACAGAAATCACCCCCAGCAATTTCTGATACGTCCAGCACGCGGCAAAGTCACGCGTACGCGTCGTCCACGCATACGCGTGGATTGAATTTTTCCCAGGTCATGCGTGCGCGTGACCTATGCGTGCGCGTCGCCTATCTTCAGAGCAGCTATGACAAATTATATATTGTTGCGAAGCCCCGGATGTTAGCTTTTTAACGCAACTAAAACCGCCTCATTTGGACCTTTATAGCTCAAGTTATGGTCAATTTAGTACCAAGAGGTCAGGCTGGACAACTTTAGCAGTTCCTTCAGTTTCTTGTATTCCTTCCACTTTTGCATGCTTCCTTTCCATCCTCTAAGCCATTTCTACTCTGTAATCCCTATAATCACTTAACGCACATATCATGGCATCGAATGGTATTAAGAGAGGATTAAAATTAGCTAAATTAAGACCAAAGAAACATGTTTTCAATCATAATACAAAATCAGGAAGAAAAACATAAAACATGCGGATTGTATGAATAAGTGTGAGAATAATGGATAAAATTCACTAGATTAAGCACAGAATAAACCCTAAAAATGGGGTTTATCACTGCTGTATTGATTACCGAAGATGTGGATGGTAGGGGTTGAAGAACATGGGGGAGGCGATAGTTGGATGAGAAGGAGACGATGTTGTCTGGAGAAGGGGGGATGGGGTTGTGGGAGGGTAGAACTATTGAAATTTGAAAGGTTGAATGAGGGTATTTTCAGAAAAAATGTTATTAAAGTTTTAGTCCCTATTCTACAAAATTTTAGTCCCTTGTGTCCCTATTTTTTGGAGGTAGTGAGGGAATTGAAATTTTTAGGACAGAGACTGAAATTTTAGTTTCAGTCTCTGGTCACTAAACACAATACTGAGTCATAGTCCCACAGTTTCAATCACAGTACTCATTACTAAGCGCTACCTTAGGGACTGATTTGAATTGATCTAACAAACTTATCTTGTCAACAACAAGAGGGTACTACTGAGTGAATGCCACATTGGGAATTAATGGGCTACGTCAGCGAGCATTAGCCACCTCAATGAAGGAGATGACAAAAGGACTAACGCGACCAAGTCCGTTATCTTTTAGGGACGAATTTGATTAATTTATTCTTTCAGGGATAAAAATAGAAATTAAGATATCTTTCAAGGACGATTTTGATTATTAACTCGTCCATAAAATGTCTGGTCGCTCATCCATTTAAGCATTTTTTATCTCTACCACACTAAACTTATGCTCATGCTCATTTTTGCCACCAACGCTATGTTTCCAGGATAATATCATTGGTTTAATGGCAATGTGCAATAACATTTACCATTAAGGGTTAAAGTTAGGTACTTTTGGTTATTACATATAAAACAAGTCGTATCCGTCACGTTAACCATTTCACTTTAATCCTATTTTGATATTCTTTTGATTTTTCTGTTGTCTTGTATAATATATCCAAGATATTTAAATCTCTTTACTTATGGTAATGATCCTTTCTCCAATTCACTTTTTTGTTAGTATTTTTCTTTCTTATACTAAACTTATATTCTTTATATTCTGTATTATTACGACTTATGCACACACTATACTCCTCTAAAGCCTTTCTCCACAAATCTAATTTTTTATCTAAATCGTTCCTTGATTCTTCTACAAGGAGAATGTTATTGAAAAAAAAATGCATCATAGCATGACTTTTTGGATATACTCAATAAACACTTCTAGAATCAATGTAAAAGGATATGAACTTGGAGATTACTCTTGATATAGTCTTATACAAGTAAAAAATTCATCATTCACACTACATTGAATTTTCATACTAATTATAATTAATCAATTATATATGTCATTAATTATACGAATGTAGTATAAAATTCTTACTTTTTTTCCTGAAATTTTCTATAAGATTTTTCTTAATATCCTATCATATGCTGCCTTTTTTTTTTAAGTTTCTAAAATGATTTTTATATTTGAAATAAAATTAAATGAGTTGTATTCATGAGAAATTAAGATTTTATATATGATCATGTAAGTTCTTTTATACTAAAGATTTTAATTCGAACATTTTGTATACGTTCAACTTTCTTATGGCACAGAATCATAATAGAATATGATGGGTACATAGTAGTGCCAATTAAGATGTTGCTAATTTGTAATATCATTACAACATTTTAATTTTATAAGGGATATCCGCACCTATTTCTATTATTAATATTAGAGATATAATTATTTTTGTATTTCTTGTTATTCATTTAAATTTTTAACGAAAGTAGTATTATAACTATTAAAAAAAATAACGACTAATTATTATTTTGCAACATATAGTCAAGTTTTTCTTCTCAATTAGCTTTTTAATTAGTTTTTATACTTCCCGATGACTAATTCACGTACACTTTCTGTATATAAAGTTAGAAACACCCTTGAATTATCCTCAATTATCATAGTATAAATAAGTGTGAATTTTAACTTTACTATATATGTCCCATAAAATTCATTTGGTTAAAATGCATTCCCACTTTTATCTAGCTCATCAAACATACTTTACGTATTTAATCATAATATAAACTTTATAAATATGTATACTTTATTATCAAATAACAAAATACAATACACTATGAAATTTATTTATTTTTCGTTGTCCCAATTGAAGTAGACATAAGATTTTATATCTAGAAAGACGAAAATGAAGTCCTATGGAAATGATAGAATTTTTTTAGTAATAACTTTTATTTTT
Source organism: Arachis stenosperma (assembly GCF_014773155.1). Taxonomy (NCBI): domain Eukaryota; kingdom Viridiplantae; phylum Streptophyta; class Magnoliopsida; order Fabales; family Fabaceae; genus Arachis; species Arachis stenosperma. Next base: position 35,228,714 of record NC_080385.1, on the reverse strand, counting down.
TTAATTATTTTCGGAACTCTAACTCAAATATCTTGTTAAGAAGCACTGGAGATTTATTTAAATTGCAATTATCACTTTTTAAAACGGTAGTGCAATTCCCCACCTTTCCTGATTAAAAAAAGAAGAAAAAAGCGGTTTTAGGGCTGATGTGGTCCCAACAAAAACAAGCATAAATATTACCATAATCTCTCAATGTTCCATGAGCTATATGTGTTAAAGAGTAACAGTCTCCCTCACTCTCTCCTCATAGTGTCGACATCATGGTTTGCCAAGAACAAGAGGCATTAGTCAACAAAGTGCTTGACCTGTACCACAAGATTTCAAGCTTAGACACCCTCAAACCCTCCCAAGATGTCGACACCCTCTTCACCCAACTCGTTCGCACATGCATCCCTCATACCCCATTCATCGACATCACTAAACTTTCCACAACCGTCCAAGAAGCTAGATCCAACCTAATTCGTCTTTGCGCCGAAGCCGAATCGCTCTTGGAGATGCATTATTCGGCGCTTTTGGTGTCGTCATCCTCCGGTGAGAACCCACTTGGACGTCTTCACGTCTTTCCCTACTACTCTAACTACCTCAAACTTAGTTCTCTCGAATTCAACATTCTTAGCCAGCACTGCCAGGCTGTTCCCACCAAGATTGCCTTCGTGGGGTCCGGCCCTCTTCCCTTAACCTCCATTGTCTTGGCTACCAACCACTTTCCCAACACCACATTCCATAATTATGACATCGACGCTTTGGCCAATTCTATGGCCAAGGCGTTGGTGTCTTCGGATCATGACCTGTCAAAGCGCATGGTCTTTCACACTAGCGACATATTAGATGTGTCCCATGGTTTGAACGAGTTCAATGTTGTCTTTCTTGCCGCGCTCGTGGGAATGAAAAATGAGGAGAAGAAAAAAGTGATTGATCATTTGGGTAAGTATATGGCACCTGGAGCATTTCTTATGGTAAGAAGTGCCTATAGTGCCAGAGCATTTCTATATCCGGTAGTCAATCCTTCTTTTGATCTCAAAGGATTTGAAGTTTTGTCCGTGTTTCACCCCACTGATGAGGTTATCAATTCAGTTGTGATTGCGCGAAAGTGTCCGATTATTTCAACATCGTCGAAAGAGGTTCAATCGCTCTTCAATAACAATAACCTTCTCATCAATGGGAACATGATTGAGGAATTGGTAACTGAGGAGCAGCTTTAATTAATTTCCTAAATTCTCTCCCTCTTTATTGGGAAAATATTTAGTTTTAAATTACGGTTGCAATTATTATTGCAATTGTAAGAATTGCAGAAACTAAAAAATAAAAAAATGCAGCTAATGCAATTGCAATCACTATTACTATGATGATGCGTTACGGTTGCTGCTGGAATAAGCTATGATTTCCAGGACTACCGTAATGATAATCATTTTATTATTAATATAACAACAGTATGGTAATTAACATTTGGCAACCTAGTTAATGTTTGCCATTTATAATTTGAAAATTTTAATTTATTGTGTACTATCTAGCAATATATGTCGAATTTCTTTTGCGTTGTTCATGAATTTCGACAAATAAAAGAAAATACATATTGTGTGTCTTATTGAATCTGAGCATAGTGCTATAATGTGTTTTTTTTTAATTCTCCTAATCACCGTGTTTCTTTATTATTATTATTATTATTATTATTATTATTATTATTATTATTATTATTATTATTATTATTCTGTCATTTATTTTATTATGTGAATAATGTATTCTCTTATTTATTATTGTCATTTTTTGGTAACTTTTAGATAAATATATTTAGTCTAAATATATTAATCTAATCACAATTAGTTGTATAAATTAATATGTTAGATATATACCAAAATTAGACACCAGTATAAAATATATACTAAAATATAAATATATATTAAAAATAAATTGAACAATATGTTGGAATAAATAATTTTATAAACCCAGATCATCCATACTGAATCACCAAAAATATAATATAATGTGGAAGTATACCTTTACTTATAAGAGTCAGAAATTGATAGAAGAATTTGGATCTTGTGGTTCTTTCGATCTTCCTCAACCAAAGCCTTCTGTATTTTTACGTGGCTAAACTGCAACTCTTTTGATGGGAAAAGAGCAACAAAGGCGGCTTTGGTATATTGGGGACCGAAACCCTGAAGGCCTATTTATATTTGAGCATGACACCCATTAAACCCTAAAGCCCAAATAAGATAGTATCTAAAGTCCAAAAGATAATATATCTAAAATTCAAAAGATAATTATCTAAGAAACAAAAGATAATATCCGGTTTTATTATCATTTAATTCCAAATCAAAAGTAATAATGACTTATTTAATTTAGCATTTAAAATAATAAACGAGATCATCATTATATAAGTCATTTAATTTGAAATAGCATAATTTGTGATTATAATTAATATATGTATTGCCCACAAACAAATTAGGAAATTAAAATAATTTCCTAACAATCTTCTACTTGGGCTATACATATATTCTTTCTTGACATAATCACATCTCATAAACTTTATGCGCACATCTGAATGCTATTTCTCTCATTACTTTAACAATCTGGTCTGTCTCATACATTAGATATGAAACTACCATAGCTTTTATCACATTAATGTCGTTACTAAACCACAACAATCACCATCCTAATATACTTAACGATATAGATCAAATTTAGATGAGTAATATGGAAATTATATGCCAAGTGATCTCATGCATGTCTATTTCCAGGTGGTCCAACTTTATTGAGATCAAATACAAAACAAATATTACAAAATGAATATTTTATACAACATGAAATAAACCATCAACTTAATTCTGCAGAAAAATAATTCAATATCTGTCATAGGACATATAGCACAAAATAAACTCCCACTAAAGCAAGGCATCACAAATATTGACACACATCCGAGCAGTGTGCTCACAAAAGACTTTAGGGATCAATTCCTTTGTTATTGAGTCTGCTAGCATATACTCTGTTCCTATATATCCTATAAAAATCTGTTTTTCTTAAACTTTCTCCTTAACAACTAAGAACTTAATGTCTGTATACTTCGATTTTGTCAAGCTCTTATTGTTATTGGAGTATAGTACTGCTGACTTATTGTCACAAAATATCTTTAATGACCGTTCAATGTCATCTACTATATGAAGCTCAGTGACAAAATTTCGCAACCATATGCCATGAAATCGGAATCAGAGTACCTAATGATCTCCAAAATTTTCTGATCTCCGATAAATAAGCATGTAATCCTCTGTTCTCTTTAGATAACGCATTACGCGTTTAACATCTATCCAATGATCCATGCTGATGCGTGAGCATCTTATCTATCTTTTCCTAGTGAATTTGCATCTAAATTGTTGAGTTTAATTAAGAATTAATTATATTTTAGCCACTATGGATGCTATTTTGAGTTTTGTGCAATTTTATTCATTCTAGGTAGCATTCGGATGGATTTGATGAAGTTTCTATAGAGAAAAAAAAGAAACCAACGGGGTGACCAGCGAAGACCGCGTGGACGCATGGCTCACGCGACCGCGCGAAATGGAGAAATTGCAATGACGCGATCGCGTGCCTGACGCGAATGCGTGGACTAGAATCTGCACAAATGACGTGAGCGCATGGACGACGTGGACGCGTCACATGCGCGATCTGCAATAATACAGAAAACGCTGGTTACGATTTCTGGGCTATTTTTGACCCAATTTTCAGCCCAGAAAACACAGATTAGAAGCTGCAGAATGGACAAAGCAAGTGGTCCCCACCCATCAACTGAAAATCTGTTAATTAATTCAAATTTAATTCAAATCTTATCTTTTAGGAAAAGATATTATTTTTATTTTTAGATAATTAAATTTTAAATTAATTAGGATTAGTTATAAAAAGGGGAGACTTCTCTTCTATTAGGTACATTACATTAGAGGGATTCCATTAGGGAATTCTATACAAATTTACATTCTACATTCCATGAGCAACTAAACCTCCATTGTTAAGGTTAGGAGCTCTGTCTATTTGTATGGATTGATTTTATTGCTTTTTCTATTTTAATTTAGGGCAATTTACCAATTTAAAACAATTGGTTGAATCCTTTACCAGATTACAACATTTGGAAATTGGATACCATTTTGTCTTGAACCATTTTATATAGAAACCGTGGGAGACAACCACGGTTTCCAAATCTACATAAACCGTGGCAGGTAGCCAGGTTTTATGAGCAAATCATGTTGTATGTAAACCGTGGTAGGCAGCCACGGTTTACGTGAAGAAAATGAAAAGCATAAACCGTGGTAGGCAGCCACGGTTTATGAGGAAATAGTTTCGTACATAAAACCCTAGAGGCAGCCACGGTTTATGAGTGTGCAGTATAAATAGCAAAGCCGTGGCTGGTGAGGGCGGATCATTTGTGATATTTGATAGTAAGGAGAATGTTGGTGGGTGAGAGAGGGAAAAAAAATTTTTTTGTTAAGTTGATTGTTTGAGAAGTTGAACCGGTTTAGTGGAGAACCAATGGAAGAAGAAGACCGGATGTACCGGTTAAACCGCGTTGCGCATGTGGCTGAATTTATCGACCAAGAGGTTGGTTAAACCGGCTTTTTATTATTAATTTTTGTTTAATGTTGTTATTATTAATGGTAAATGTTAAATTAATATTTTAACAGTTATAATAGAATTTTTTGCTGTTATCATGATAGTGAGTTTTTTATATTTATTAAATTTGTAATTTTTATTATTGGTAGAATTAATTTTTTAGGTTTAGGTGTTAGTAATATTGTTAGTGTTATTTTTGCTGTTCTTGTTATGCTTAGGGTTTTTTATTGATTACTGTAAATTGTTGCTATTGTTGTCTGTTGAGAGTTCGCTATCTATCTTTTTACAGCCTGCTAGGGTTATTAGTGGTGTGAGAAGACAACAGAATATGTCTTTACACGAGCGTATCATACCGTATCTAGAGACGGCGGGATTATATCACTTGGCTAGGTTGAACAGTCAGTGGTTCTGGGTTGATGAGCCTCTACTTAGCGCATTCATTGAGAGGTGGCGTCCTGAGACCCACACATTTCACATGCCCTTTGGGGAGTGTACGGTGACCTTGGAGGACGTGGCCTATCAGCTGGGTTTACCGATTGATGGTGAGCCTGTGAGTGGCTGTCTTAGTGAGTTTGAGAATTTCATGGAAAATGGAAGACCGGCATGGGTGTGGTTCCGTGAGCTGTTTGGGGAGTTACCTCCGCAGAATAAAGTGAAGCAGATGACAGTGTGCTACACATGGTTCCATGAGCGGTTTCGGGTTTTGCCAGCAGATGCTACTGACGACATCGTGCGTATATATGCGAGGGCCTATATTATGATGCTGTTGTCATCTCAGCTGTTTGCGGACAAGAACGCCAACCGTGTCCACCTTCGCTGGTTGCCTTATGTGGCATCGTTGGATGACTTGGGTAGATATAGCTGGGGCTCGGCCGCGCTGGCGTGGTTGTACAGATGTCTTTGTCGTGGAACAAACAGAAACGTTGTCAACTTGGTTGGGCCACTACAGCTTCTACAGTCTTGGATCTTCTGGAGATTTTCTTGTCTGAGGCCTAGTGATTTCAACAGATTCGGCTTTCCACTTGCATCCAGGTAAAGAAATATGATTTTAGAGTTAGAAATTGTTCATTTACATCTCCCATTACATTTTATGACATTCTTTAAATTGAATTGAACTTGTAGGTGGGCTGGGTATCTACCGAGGAATGATGCAGTAGATCAAAGAGTCATGTCTGCACGCCTTTGTTTGGATAGATTGCGTGTGCATGATGTGAGTAATTTACTTATAGTTGATACAGTTATGTTTTCCTTGTTATAAAATTTGTTTTACGTAACGTTTCATTATGTGATGTAGATCGTGTGGGAGCCCTATTCCTCTCCGGATGTCTTAGCTGTTGTTCATCCAGAGATACTACTTGACGAGCACCGCAGGCTATGGACGGCAGTTACCAGTCTCATTTATTTTGCTGCGATTGAGTGGCACCAGGTGGATAGGGTTATGCCTCAGTTCGGCGGGGTTCAGCATCTCCCTCGTTTGGCTCTTAACATAGATTGGCTTCATGCGAAGGACGGCAGGGGTGGAGATAGGTGGTTCCCCTTCTATTATAGGGAGTGGCATGAGCACTGGCAGGATCGACATGCCACAGTTTTACCGGTTGACCGAGTCACTGATCCCGGGCCATCAGCTGAGTACCTGGACTGGTGGTGTCGTGTGGCCCATAGATTTTTATCCCCAGAGGTTGCTTTTCAGGATCCTAGGCCTATTGTGTTGACTGAGGAGGCGCGTCACAGAGGGTCATCACAGGCACCTCCGATGGTGCAGGTTGTCGACAGACCGGACAACCGCCGCGTGGACCGGCGTAGGCGTATCGGCACACGTACTACGGATCGAGAGTGGCGTTGGCTGGCCGACCACTTAGAGGAGGAGCAGGTTGTTGGTGATCATGGAGGTGATGTTGATCATCGTGTTCCTCGACGTAGGGCCAGAAGACATGGTCAGCGGGATGGTGGTGGGCGGGCCCGTGGTAGAGGACCATCCGGAGACTATCACAGTGGTCAGCATGCTGTTGGTGAGGACATTGGTGGTGTGGCCACAGGGATGGATCAGGGTACGTTTGAGGTGGGGGGTTCTTCTCAGATGTTCCAGAGTGGTGACACCCAGGCGTTCGCCGACTTTACTACCGCGGCCGTCGGTATGGACATTGATGATCCTGTGAGTCAGTCAGAGTTCTTCAGAGATATAGCAGACATCTTGGGGGAGGATGATGGCACTCATTATAGGCCACAGATGGATGAGGTACATTCACAGTTTGCCGAGCACCAGCCACATGTTCAGGATGTACAGCCAGCTTTGCCGGTTGACCTGAACGAGCCTGCAGCTTCACCATCGGACCCATGGTTGGCGTTAGGAGGTACCCCTGCTTCGGCTTTCAGCGTAGTTCCTCCTCAGGCACCGGTGCCACAGGTGAATCAGAGACCGAGGAGGGTTCGTCGTGCTCCTTTATGTGGCACTAGAGGTCACCTTATTGGTCAGTTGGACGATGATGACAGTGACACGATTGAGGAGTCTGATTAGTTAGCTATGTATTTTCCATTTTTATATGTACTTTCTTTCATTATGGTGTTGGATTAATGTTTAAACATTTATACTGTTTTACGGTGTTGTATCTGTTTGCGATGTATCTGACTATTAAGTATGATTAATGATGTAGTCGTTTCGAGTTTGTTTGTGTAAACAATACAATGACATTAACACTAAATTAAGCTGTCTTAATTTTTCTGTCTTAATTTTTCTACTAAACAAACAAATATTCTTTCATCACGATACAGAAACATATGAATAACACCAATGCTAGTTATAAGACAGAAATTTAACTTACTTGAATAACCCAACAACAAGCTAAATAATACATCCTAATTATCCCCGCCAGCAATATTTCTTCGCTGGCCACAGTTCCTCCTCGTATGACCTGGCTGTCGACAGAGGCCACAGCGCTTGGGCTGGTTCTCAGCAGATCGATCCATGGCACCGCGGATCCTAGTTGCCTTCGGCCGACCTTCCCTGGCTCGCCTCATGTTAGGATCAGGAATGATAGTTGGCCCGGCATATGGTGGCCATAGGCCTTCTGGTATGGGCGGAACAAACCCGTGACTGTAAACTTTGAACACCTCACTCATACGATACACCTCATGCACATATGCTGCCCAATTAAGCCGGGAGTGGGCGCAACAAGCAATCGCGTGACAGCATGGATAATGGAGTGCCTGAAAGTACCCACAATCACATGTGTGATCCTTCAGCGAGACTCTATAGCTACCCAACGAGAAGTTTCCAGTCGGTGTCGTCTCAGCAACCGTGTATTCCGACTGGTGCCTGTCGTACAAGGTGACGGTGAAGCACCTTGACTCTCTTATATTCCTTTCAATACCCTTGACCAATGCCTGACAAAATTCTTGTCCAGATCCAAGTTGCGCCTCTGCTGTTTGTCCCCGGAGAACGAATAGCTCAGCAAGCCTTTCGTGTGTGGACTTTACCAACGACGTCACCGGGAGGTTGCGAGTTCCCTTCAAGACGGAGTTCACACATTCACTGATGTTTGTTGTCATGTGCCCGAACCATCTACCGCTATCCTGGTGTTGCATCCACTTCTCATACTCCATCCGGTTCGCCCAATCACACATGGCCGGATTCTCTGTACGCATGATGTCGAACCAGTAATAGAACTCCGCCTCAGTTTTTGCGTACGCAGCATTAACCTGCATTCTTCTCGCATCTTTACCTTTAAAAGAAAGGCTGAAATTTGCTGCCACATGACGGATACAGTACGCCCGATAAGCACGTGGGGGCAGCCAACCATTCACGGGATCCTCTAGTGCAGACTTGATACCGTTATGCCTATCTGAGATAACAAGGATACCCTCCTGTGGAGTCACATGCCTTCTTAAGTTGGACAAGAAAAAAGCCCATGACTCGGCATTTTCTCCCTCCACAAGGGCGAATGCTATCGGAAGGATGTTTGAGTTCCCATCCTGTGCAATCGCCAACAGTAAGGTGCCTCCATATTTGCCGTACAAGTGGGTACCATCAATACTCACAAGCGGCTTGCAATGTTGGAAGGCCTCAACGCAAGGTGGAAATGTCCAGAACAGACGATGAAAGTACACTGTTGACTCATCAATCTGGTCCCCAACTCTAACAGGAGACGTCTGCAACACAGTAACTGTCCCGGGCATCGTCAACTCCACTCCTAGCATCCAACATGGCAATTCGGCATAAGACTCTTCCCATTCTCCATATATTTGTGCAACTGCCTTCTGTTTTGCTTTCCAAACCTTCCAGTAACTGGGCTTGAAGCCGTAATCAGCTTCAGTCGCTTGTTGCAACACCTTGATCGGTACTGCAGCATCCGCACTAACCAACGGAAAAATCCTCGCACAGATAACGTGGTAATCAAGCTGACGGTGATCACTGGAAATAGATGTAGCTAAGCAAGTGTGGAGACCGTTGTACCTCCTAACCTCCCAAGTGCCCTTCCGTGCACGGAGCGAAATCCGAATCAGCCAACTACAACTTTTGCCGAAATCCTTGCACTTTCCATGATACTTCAAATGGTCCGATTCCAACACTCGGTACTCAACACCTCGACGGATGCTATAGTCCTTCACACTAAGAACAGCTTCTTCTTTACTCTGGAAGGATTGCCCAATCTGAAATTCGGTTGACGAACCACCTACTGTAGCAATTCCCGCCGGATGTTCACCCAGAGCCTCCAAGTTTAGCGTCGAGAAGTGTGGAGGGTAATGCTGTGTGCCGGAACTTGAAGGACCTTGTTGTGCATGTGGATTAGCACCGATGTCATCGTCGCTGTCCCCAAAGATATTTACAGGCTCCTGGTGAGAGTCATCGTCCCGCATTGCATTCTCTACTCGATCAGGTTCCCCAAATTCTTGATGTTCATCATCTGTGGCACGACCTGATTCCCCCAGAAATGCCTGCTGCAGGACCCCTTCATTAGGGGAACGTACAGTAGGAACTGCCACCGCTGGTACCAGATCAACCGCAAAGGAAGGAGAGGCAACCTGCGGAACAGAAGACCGGTTCGCTGGCGTCGAGCAAGACGCACCGCCTGCGGCAGTCGAGCTATGAACAGGAGCCGATGCCCCAGAACTATCCAGAGTTACCTCCAACTTCGCATACAACTCGTGTATTCTGACCTCAGGAAAACTCCTTACGCAATGAAATAGAACCCTAATATCTTCGTCCGCCGCTAACACGAATGTATCATACATCACACCGCTGGAAACTACAGCGATGGGAATCTTGTAGAAGATCTTCTTCACAACCTTGCTCCCAAAAACCCCAAGCTTCTGCAAGATGGTGCTCTTCAAATCTGACAAACTGTTTGACGAACTAACAAATACACTCAACGGTTCTCTATCAGTGAACTTCACACCATATTTTTTGCTTTTTTTTTTATTTTTCCAGAGCAATGCACTAAGACAAGAACACACTCTTCCTCACTTGACATTGTGATAATGATCTCCTCAGCAACTACATTCTCACTCGAATATATATAGATTTTCATTATACATAAACCGTTCTAGGTTACAGGGTTTTATACCCATTGAATGGCCTTCATAAACCGTGGTTGCCAGCCACGTTTTATGCTTTTTCTTCTTCATAAACCGTGGCTACCTACAGCGGTTTCTAGGTTTCACTAATAAAGAGTAAATCGTGGCTGCCTACCACGGTTTACGTTGTGCATCTCCAACATATAAAACCTCCCTGCCAGCCACGGTTTATGTGTATCTATAAACCGTGGTTGGCTCCCACGGTTTACATAGAAAAGGAATTAAGACATTCAGGTATCAATATCTCTATTGTTGTAATCTGGTAAACAAATCTCTTCTTTATTTTAATTTGGTCATTTGCCCTTTAATTTATGTTTTGGTTTTATATTTAAGAATTGTTTTCGTTCTTTATCTTATGAATTTGGGTGGAACGGAAGTATGACCCTCTTTCTATTTGAGTTCTTGTATAACTTGGAAAAGCTCTATACTTGAACAACAGTTTGAAAACATATTCTCCTAAATTTTAATTATCTGGATTTAACGGGATACGTGACATATAATCCTTTTATTCTTTGTGTAATTATAGTTTTTGTGGCATGCTAACTGAAATTTGATCATGTACCCTTTAATTGGAATTAATTGACCAAGGAATTGGCAGTTGATGAATTTTAGAGGAGACTAGGAAGGTCTAAGGAATTAGGGTCTAGTCACATATAGTTTGCCATAAATTAAATCCTACATAATTAAAATAGTTAGTAAGAAAAGTTAATCCGGAAAAATAGATAACTCTGAAACCTTAAATGTTTATCCGTATTTTATTCCCAATTTATTTAATTGTCTATACTTTTGATATTTTGAATTCAAATTTAAACCTTTTGAACATCTCAAAACCAATTTCTGCTTGCCTAACTAAGCCAATCAATCAATCATTGTTGCTTGATCCATCAATCCTCGTGGGATCAATCCTTACTCACGTAAGGTATTACTTGGTACGACCCGATGCACTTGCCGGTTAGTAAGTGTGGATTATAAATTCCGCACCAAGTTTTTGGCGCCGTTACCGGAGATTGATAGTGATTAACAACTGTTAGTTGTTTGATTGCTTAGATTGGGCATTTTAATTTTAATTTTAATTTTATTTAAATATTATTTAATTATTTTTTAAAAAAAATTAAAAATTTTCCTTGTTTTCTTCGTTTTCGTTCAACCCTCCCCGACCCCGTTTTTCTTTTTATTTCTTTTACTTTCGTTTCTCTTTTTTTTTATTTTATTATTTTTTTTTCTTTTCGTTTTATTTTCTTTTTATTTATTTATTTATTTTTTCTTCTTTTCCGTTCAGCACCCCCTCCCCCTGTTTTGTTCTAATAATTTTTTTTATTATTACTTGATTTAAAAAAAAAATTAATAAAAATATTCTTATTAAATTTCAAATTTTCAAAAAAAAATTTAAATAACACCAATATTTTTCTTAATTTCTGAAATTAAGTTTGGTGTTGACTAGTTATTATTTTTCTTCTATTTATTTTATTCAATATTTTTATCTCTTTACACAGGTTATCTCACTGGGAATTCTCTGCACTCTGACGTAGAGATTCTCATTCTTTCTTATTTTCTGTTTGTTTATGCGCAGGAACAGAGACAAAGAACATCTCTTAAGCTTTGATCATGAACCTGAAAGGACTTTCAGGCGGCATTTACAACAAACAAGACTTTATAAGGCTGCAAAATCCACTATAGATCCGACTAATACTGAGAATACCAATGCGGCAAACCCAAATGGGAATGAACAAAGGAGAGTACTTGGCTCTTTCTCTGCTCCTACTGCAGATCTGTATGGAAAGAGCATTGTGGTGCCCCCTATTGCTGCAAACAACTTTGAGTTGAAGCCTCAACTGGTCACCTTGGTACAACAAAACTGCTAGTATCATGGTCTTCCCCACGAAGACCCAAATCAATTCATTTCAAGTTTTCTGCAGATTTGTGATACTGTGAAGACAAACGGAGTGAACCCAGATGTGTACAAACTAATGCTCTTCCCGTTTGCTCTGAGAGATGGAGCAAAACTATGGCTAAATTCTCAACCCAAGGATAGTTTGGATACTTGGAACAAGGTGGTTACTGAGTTTCTCACAAAATTTTTCCCACCAAAGAAGCTAACTAAGCTTAGGATGGAGGTTCATACCTTCAGATAGAAGGATGGTGAGACTCTATATGAAGCTTGGGAGAGATACAAGCTACTGACTAGGCAATGCCCTCCAGACATGTTCTCTAAATGGACACAAATAGACATATTTTATGAAGGCTTGGGTGAAATATCCAAAATGTGCTTAGACAATTCTGCAGGAGGTTCATTGCACAAGAAGAAGACACTAGAGGAGACTATTGAGCTAATTGAATTGGTTGCAAGCAACCAATATTTATACTCCTCTAACAGGAATCCTGTGAATTCTGAAACCCCTCAGAAGAGAGGCGTGTTGGAAGTAGATGCTATTAATGCTCTTCTTGCTCAGAACAAGATGATGTCTCAGCAAATAAATCTACTTACTCAACAGATGGGTAGCATGCAAGTCTCAGCTATCAACACCCAAAATCCACCACAGGAAGTCTCCTATGACACGGCAGATAATTTTGTGCAAAATGATAATTATGATTATGCTCAACCATCTTTTGAACAGGTGAATTACATGGGGAGTGGTCCTAGGAATCCCAACAATGACCCATATTCTAAGACATACAACCCGGGATGGAGGAATCACCCAAATTTTGGATGGAGGGATCAAACTCAGAGACCTCAGAACTTCAACAATAATTCTCAGGGCGGTTTCCAACAAAACAATGATTTGGAAGCAATATTGACAGGTTTTAGACAGGAAACCAGAGCATCCATTAAGAACCTGGAGATTCAAATGGGTCAAATAGCCACTAGAGTTAATGAAATTGATCAGAGGACCACTAATAGCCTTCCTAGTAACACAATTCCAAATCCAAGAGAGGAATGCAAGGCTATCACTGTGATAAGTGGACAAGTGGCAAGTGCAGAAGCACAAGTTATGCAGGAAACCAAAGCCTCCATTAGAAATTTAGAGGTGCTAGTAGACCAACTGAGCAAGCAAATACTTGAGAGGTCTGCAAGTGCATTTCAAGGTGACACAGTGGTGAACCCAGGAGAAGATTGCAAGGTTATTCAATTGAGAAGTAGTAAAGTAGCTGGTTCTGAGACCAAGGTCAATGAAGAGCCAGTTGAAAAGGATGCTCCAGAAGAGAAGAAGGAAGAAGTAGAGCACGCCCCTCCAAAGCGTGCGGACAATCCATTCCTAGACTCTCTTGACACTTATCCTACACTGCCAAAGGCTCCTTAGTACAAGTCTAAGATGCCATATCCTCAGAGACTTCAAAAGGAGACCAAGGACAAGCAGTTTTCAAAGTTCTTGGAAATCTTCAGAAAGTTACAAATCAATATTCTTTTTACTGAGGTTTTGGAGCAAATGCCTATCTATGCCAAATTCATGAAGGAGCTGTTGTCAAAGAAAAAGCGTTTAAAGAGAGATAAGACAGTAGTCCTGACTAAGGAATGTAGTGCTGTCATTCAGAATAACTTGCCAAGGAAGATGCCAGATCCAGGGAGCTTCCAAATTTCATGCACCATTGGGAGCACAACCTTTGAGAAAGCCCTATATGATCTAGGGGCAAGCATAAATCTAATGCCCCTATCTGTGATGAAGAAACTGCAAATCCAAGAGGCACAACCCACAAAGATAGCATTGCAGATGGCAGATAAATCTATGAAGCCTGCATATGGATTAGTGGAGAATATCTTGGTCAAAGTGGGTAAGTTCTTCCTCCCAGCAGACTTTGTTATTCTTGATACAGGATAAGATGAGAATGCCTCTATAATTCTAGGAAGACCATTTCTAGCCACTGGAAGAGCTCTGATTGATGTAGAAGTGGGTGAATTAGTACTTAGAGTGCATAATGAGCAACTGATCTTTCATGTCTTCAAAGATATACATCCCACAGGTGAAGAAGAGATGTGCATGCAGGGTGAGCTTATTGATCCAAACCTTCAAAAACTGCCTGATGATACACAGCAGAATTTGCAGCTCAAACCTCCCTTGGTAACAGTCAATAAAATTCCTCCTGACATCAAACCTAAGTTTGGTGTTAGGAATGCATCATCTACCAAGGAAGAGGTTCCCAAAAAGAAGAAAGTACCCAGAGGATGGAGAAACAAAAAGATCCCCACTGAAGGTTTCTCTCCAGGAATGAAGGTAGTATTGACCAGCAATTCAGCATGGGTTTATACAGTAATCAGAATTCTCTCTCTAGAACATATTGAGCTGCGTTATGGAGACACAAGAAAGAAGTTCAAAGTAAGGGGTGAAGAGCTAAGCCCCTATGATCCTCCTCCTTAGAGGAGCTGACCGTCAAGCTAGTGACGATAAAGAAGCGCTTGTCGGGAGGCAACCCGATAATTTCGTATCCTTCACTATTTTTTGTAGTAGTCTTTCTTAGTTATTTTATTTTTATTGAGTTCTTAATAATTTTCTGATCATGCAGCTATGTTCTCTCAGGAACCGAACACCTCAAGCTATAAAAAAATAAATAAAATAAAAAAATGCCACGCGACGCGATCGCATCAGCGATGCGTCCGCGTCGCAAGGAGAGGGGAGAAAATAAAAACAAACAGAGAGTCACGCTGGAGCGTGGCTGGAGGCGTGCCAGGGGCACAAATCGCCCCACGTGACCGCGTCGCCGACGCGTCCGCGTCATGTGAGAATATTAGCCTCCCACGCGATAGCGTGACCCACGCGGTCGCGTGTCCTGATTTTCAACGTAAAAATAGTGCACAACCAAATATTGTGCTGGAGTGGTGATGGCTTGGTGCTAGACGCATAATCCCTATTGATGAGCGGATAATTTATACACTTTTTGGCATTGTTTTTAGTATGTTTTTAGTAGTTTTAGTTGAGTTCTTAGTATATTTTTGTTAGTTTTCAATTAAAATTCACTTTTCTGGACTTTACTATGAGTTTGTGTGTTTTTCTGTAATTTCAGGTATTTTCTGGCTGAAATTGAGGGACCTGAGCAAAAATCTGATTCAGAGACTGAAAAGGACTGCAGATGCTGTTGGATTCTGACCTCCCTGCACTCGAAGTGGATTTTCTGGAGCTACAGAAGCCCAATTGGCGCGCTCTTAACGGCGTTGGAAAGTAGACATCCTGGGCTTTCCAGCAATATATGATAGTCCATACTTTGCCCAAGATTTGATGGCTCAAACCGGCGTTCAAAGTCACCTACAGAAATTCCAGCGTTAAACGCCGGAACTGGCACCTAATTGGGAGTTAAACGCCCAAACTGGCATAAAAGCTGGCGTTTAACTCCAAGAGAAGTCTCTACACGAAAATGCTTCATTGCTCAGCCCAAGCACACACCAAGTGGGCCCGGAAGTGGATTTTTATGTCATTTACTCATCTCTGTACACCCTAGGCTACTAGTTTTCTATAAGTAGGACCTTTTACTATTGTAATAGAGATAGAGAGTCTTTTGATCATGTTTTGAGGATCGAACTCACTTTGGGAGGCTGGCCATTCGGCCATGCCTAGACCTTGTTCTTATGTATTTTCAACGGTGGAGTTTCTACACACCATAGATTAAGGTGTGGAGCTCTGCTGTACCTCGAGTATTAATGCAATTACTATTGTTCTTCTATTCAATTCCGCTTGTTCTTTGTCCAAGATATCACTTGTTCTTCAACTTGATGAAGGTGATGATTGACACTCATCACCATTCTCACCTATGAACAAGGCAAGAACTGATGGCGGCATTCAAGAGAATCCGGAAGGTCTAACCTTGTCTGTGGTATTCTGAGTAGGATTCAATGATTGAATGACTGTGACGTGCTTCAAACTTTAACCTGCTGGGCGTTAGTGACAGACGCAAAAGAGGGATTCTATTCCAGTAGGAGCGGGAACCAAACCGGTGATTGGCCGCACTGTGACAGAGTGTATGAGCATTACCTTTCACTGCGAGGATGGGAGGTAGCCACTGACAACGGTGAAACCCTACACGAGCTTGCCATGGAAAGGAGTAAGAAGGATTGGATGAAGACAGTAGGAAAGCAGAGAGACGGAAGGGAAGGCGTCTTCATACGCTTGTCTGAAGCTCTTACACCAATGATATACATAAGTATCTCTATCTTTATCTTTATATTATTTTCGTTTATCACTATACCCATTTGAGTCTGCCTGACTGAGATTTACAAGGTGACCATAGCTTGCTTCATACCACCAATCTCCGTGGGATCGACCCTTACTCACGTAAGGTTTATTACTTGGACGACCCAGTGCACTTGCTGGTTAGTTGTGTGAAGTTGTGTTTATGCCATGGTATTGAGCACCAAGTCTTTGGAGCCATTACCGGGGATTGTTCTTGTGTATTAAAAAGTATTGATCACAATTTCGTGCACCAAGTTTTTGGCGCCGTTGCCGGGGATTGTGTTTGTGTATGGACAACTGACGGTTCATCTTGTTGCTTAGATTAGGCATTTATTTTTTTTCGAAATTCCTGAAGATGAATTCTAGAGTTTCATGATGATTTGCTGAAATCTGGCTGGCTGTAAAGCCATGTCTAATTTCATTGGACCGAGGTTTCAACTTATCATCACAAGAGCTTGTTGATCTTGCTTTTGGAGCAGTGATCTGCTAAGGCTTGGCTGGCCTTTGGTCATGTCTAGTGTTTTAGACCGAAGCTTTCTTTGAAAGCTTGGCTGGCTGTGAAGCCATGTCTAATTCCTGGACTGGAGCCTTAGACTAGCATTGCACTGATTCCTGGAATTCTCATTAAGAATTTTGATGTTTTCCACTTAATTTTCGAAAATCACAAAAAAAATTCACAAAATCATAAAAACCAAAAATATTTGATGTTTCTTGTTTGAGTCTAGTGTCTCATCTTAAGTCTGGTGTCAATTACATGCATTCATTCATGTGTCTTATGGATCTTCAAGTAATTCTTGATGATTTCTTACTCTGATCTTTGAATTCTTTTGACTTGAGTGTTTATGTGTCTCATAAAGTGTCAATAGTATACAAACTGCTAAGTTTGGTGTCTTGCATGCATTGTTATTTGATTCTTGTTGCATTTTGATTATTAAAAAAATCCAAAAATATTTTTTATTTGTGTCTTTTCAAGTCAATAATACAGAGAATTGAAGATTCAGAACATACTGCAGAGGAATTATACAGAAAAAGCTGGGCATTCAAAAATGCCCAGTGAAGAAGGCAGACTGGCGTTTAAACGCCAGCCAGGGTACCTGGTTGGGCGTTTAACGCCCAAAAAGGGTGCATTTTGGGCGTTAAACGCCAGAATGGATACCATTCTGGGCGTTTAACGCCAGGATGGTGCTAGGGGAAGATTTTGTTTTCAAAATCAAATTTTTTTTCAAGTTTTCAAAGTTTTTCAAAATCAAATCTTTTTCAAATCATATCTTTTCAATCAAATGTTTTCAAAATTAATTTCTTTCCTTCTTCAAAGATACTTACTAACAATTAATGATTTGATTCAAATTTCAAGATTGTTGCCTTTTCTGTTGAGAAAGGTTTTCTGTTTGAATCATATCTTTTCTTGATAGGCAAGTCATTAATTTTAAAATCAAATCCTTTTTTTTAATTGTTTTCAAAATCAAATCTTTTTAAAATGTTTTTCAAATCATATCTTCTCAATCACATCTTTTTAAAACCAATCATATCTTCTTAACCACATCTTTTTCAAAATAGTTTTCAATCAAATCTTTTTAATTTCTAATTTCAAAATCTTTTTCAAAAATCACTTGATTTCTTTCTCACTTTTATTTTCGAAAATCAATTAAGTGTTTTTCAAAATGTTTTCAAAATCTTTTAATTAATTTTCGAAAAAAAATTACTTCCCTCCTTCTCACATCCTTCTATTTATGGAGTACTACTCCTTCTCAATGCACAATTCGAACCTTATCTAATTAAAGTTCGAATTCTTCTTCTCCTTCTTCTTTCTATTTCTCTTTTCCTCTGACACCTCAAGGAATCTCTATACTGTGACATAGAGGATTCCACATTTTCTTGTTCTCTTCTCTTTCATATGAGCAGGAGCAGAGACAAAGGCATTCTTATTGAAGCTGACCCTGAACCCGAAAGGACCTTGAAGAGAAAGCTAAGAGAAGCCAAAGCACAACTCTCTTTAGAGGACCTGACCGAATTCTTCAAAGAAGAAGAAGACATGGCAGCCGAAAACAACAATAATGCAAACAATGCAAGGAAGGTGCTGGGTGACTTTACTGCACCTACTCCTGATTTTTATGGGAGAAGCATCTCTATCCCTGCCATTGGAGCAAACAACTTTGAGCTTAAGCCTCAGTTGGTTTCTCTACTGCAACAGAATTGCAAGTTCCATGGACTTCCAATGGAAGATCCTCATCAGTTCTTAGCTGAATTCTTGCAAATCTGTGACACAGTCAAGACTAATGGGGTAGACCCTGAAGTCTACAGACTGATGCTATTCCCTTTTGCTGTAAGAGACAGAGCTAGAATATGGTTGGACTCCCAACCTAAGGATAGCCTGGACTCTTGGGAAAAGCTAGTCAATGCCTTCTTGGCAAAGTTCTTTCCACTTCAAAAATGGAGTAAGCTTAGAGTGGAAGTCCAAACCTTCAGACAGAAGGATGGAGAATCCCTCTATGAAGCTTGGGAAAGATACAAACAATTAATCAGAAAATGTCCCTCAGACATGCTTTCTGAATGGAGCATCATAGGTATTTTCTATGATGGCCTCTCTGAACTATCTAAGATGTCTTTAGATAGCTCTGCTGGAGGATCTCTTCATCTGAAGAAGATGCCTACAGAGGCTCAAGAGCTCATTGAAATGGTTGCAAATAACCAATTCATGTACACTTCTGAAAGGAATCCTGTAAACAATGGGACTAGTCAGAAGAAAGGAGTTCTTGAGATTGACACTCTGAACGCCATTTTGGCTCAGAATAAAATATTGACTCAACAAGTCAATTTGATTTCTCAAAGTCTGTCTGGAATGCAAAATGCACCAAGCAGTACTAAGGATGCTTCATCTGAGGAAGAAGCTTATGATCCTGAGAACCCTTCAATGGAAGAGGTGAATTACCTAGGAGAACCCTATGGTAACACCTATAATTCTTCATGGAGAAATCACCCAAATCTCTCATGGAAGAATCAAGAGAGACCTCAACAAGGTTTCAATAATAATGGTGGAAGAAACAGGTTTAGCAATGGCAAACCTTTTCCATCATCTTCTCAGCAACAGACAGAGAATCCTAAGCAGAACACCTCTGACTTAGCAACCATGGTCTCTGATCTAATTAAAACCACTCAAAGTTTCATGAATGAAACAAGGTCCTCCATTAGGAATTTGGAAGGACAAGTGGGACAGCTGAGCAAGAAAGTTACTGAACTTCCTCCAAGTACTCTCCCAGGCAACACAGAAGAAAATCCAAAAGGAGAGTGCAAAGCCATTAACATGGCCGAATTCTGGGAGGAAGAAGAGGCAGTGAACGCCACTGAGGAAGGCCTCAATGGGCGTGCACTAGCCTCCAATGAGTTCCCCAATGAGGAACCATGGGAATCTGAGGCTCAAAATGAGACCATAGAGATTCCATTAGACTTACTTCTGCCTTTCATGAGCTCTGATGAGTATTCCTCCTCTGAAGAGGATGAGTATGTCACTGAAGAGCAAGTTGCTAAATACCTTGGAGCAATCATGAAGCTAAATGACAAGTTATTTGGAAATGAGACTTG
Organism: Arachis stenosperma; assembly: GCF_014773155.1. NCBI lineage: Eukaryota > Viridiplantae > Streptophyta > Magnoliopsida > Fabales > Fabaceae > Arachis > Arachis stenosperma. The sequence goes on along the minus strand of NC_080385.1, from coordinate 35,208,813 downwards.
GGAGGATGAACCTCCTTTGCTCACCAAAGAACTGGATGACTTGTCTAGGCAGAAATTACCTCAAAAGAAACAAGATCCTGGGAAGTTTTCCATACCTTGTACCATAGGCACCATGACCTTCAAGAAGGCTCTGTGTGACTTAGGGTCAAGTGTAAACCTCATGCCTCTCTCTGTAATGGAGAAGCTAGGGATCTTTGAGGTACAAGCTGCAAGAATCTCATTGGAGATGGCAGACAATTCAAAGAAACAAGCTCATGGACTTGTAGAGAATGTTTTGGTAAAAGTTGAAGACCATTACATCCCTACTGATTTCATAGTCCTAGAGACTGGGAAGTGCATGGATGAATCCATCATCCTTGGCAGACCCTTCCTAGCTACAGCAAAGGCTGTGATTGATGTTGATGGAGGTGAACTGATTATTCAAGTGAATGAAAAATCCTATGTGTTTAAGGCTCAAGGATATCCCTCTGTCACCATGGAGAAGAAGCATGAAGAGCTTCTCTCAAATCAGAGACAAACAGAGCCCCCACAGTCAAACTCTAAGTTTGGTGTTGGGAGGCCACAACCAAACTCTAAGTTTGGTGTTGAACCCCCACACTCAAACTCTAAGTTTGGTGTTGGGAGGTTCCAACATTGCTCTGAGTATCTGTAAGGCTCCATGAGAGCCCTCTGTCAAGCTACTGACATTAAAGAAGCGCTTGTTGGGAGGCAACCCAATGATTATATTTTATATAGTTTCTTTTGTTATTTTATGTTTTTTGTAGGTTGATGATCATAAGAAGTGACAAAATCCATTGAAAAAGCAAAAACAGAATGAAAAACAGGAAGAAAAACAGCACACCCTGGAGGAAGATGTTGCTGGCGTTCAAACGCCAGTAAACCTAGCAGTTGGGCGTTTAACGCCCAGTCTGGCACCATTCTGGGCGTTTAACGCCAGAAAAGGGCACCAGACTGGCGTTAAACGCCAGAAAAGGGCTAAAACCTGGCGTTAAACGCCAGGAATGGGCATCAGCCCGGCGTTTAACGCCAGAAATGGGTCAAAACGTGATTTTTGATGCCATTTGGTGCAGGGATGACTTTTCCTTGACACCACAGGATCTGTGGACCCCACCAACCCCACCACCACTCTCTCTCTTCTTCCCCCATTCACCAATCACCTCAATACCTCTTCCCCAAAACACCACTTCTCCCTCTCTTTGGCCGAATACACCACCATCTCCCTCTTCCTCATTTCTTCTTCTTCTACTCTCTTCTTTCTTCTTTTGCTCGAGGACGAGCAAACATTTTAAGTTTGGTGTGGTAAAAGCGTTGCTTTTTCGTTTTTCCATAACCATTATGGCATCCAAGGCCGGAGAAACCTCTAGAAAGAGGAAAGGGAAGGCAAAAGCTTCCACCTCCGAGTCATGGGAGATGGATAGGTTCATCTCAAGGGTGCATCAAGACCACTTCATAGCCATAATGGTTATGGAAAAACGAAAAAGCAACGCTTTTACCACACCAAACTTAAAATGTTTGCTCGTCCTCGAGCAAAAGAAGAAAGAAGAGAGTAGAAGAAGAAGAAATGAGGAAGAGGGAGATGGTGGTGTATTCGGCCAAAGAGAGGGAGAAGTGGTGTTTTGGGGAAGAGGTATTGAGGTGATTGGTGAATGGGGGAAGAAGAGAGAGAGTGGTGGTGGGGTTGGTGGGGATCCTGTGGGGTCCACAGATCCTGTGGTGTCAAGGAAAAGTCATCCCTACACCAAAGGTGATCCCCGAGGTCCCCTTTTCACTCAAAAAGGGTGAATATCCGGAGATCCGCCATGAGATCCAAAGAAGAGGTTGGGAAGTACTTACCAACCCCATTCAACAAGTTGGAATCTTGATGGTTCAAGAGTTCTATGCCAATGCATGGATCACCAAGAGCCATGACCAAAGTATGAACCCGGATCCAAAGAATTATCTTACTATGGTTCGGGGGAAATACTTGGATTTTAGTCCGGAAAGTGTGAGGGTGGCGTTCAACTTGCCTATGATGCAAGGAGATGAACATCCTTACACAAGAAGGGTCAACTTTGATCAAAGGTTGGACCAAGTCCTCACAATCATATGTGAAGAGGGCGCACAATGGAAGAGAGATTCAAGAGGCAAGCCGGTTCAATTGAGAAGGCATGACCTCAAACCCGTGGCTAGAGGATGGTTGGAGTTTATCCAACGCTCAATCATTCCCACTAGCAACCGGTCCGAAGTTACTTTAGACCGGGCCATCATGATCCATAGCATCATGATTGGAGAAGAAGTGGAAGTTCATGAGGTTATAGCCCAAGAACTCTACAAGGTGGCGGATAAGTCCTCTACCTTGGCAAGGTTAGCCTTTCCTCACCTCATTTGTCACCTCTGTTATTCAGTAGGAGTTGACATAGAGGGAGACATCACCATTGATGAGGATAAGCCCATTACCAAGAAAAGGATGGAGCACACAAGAGACCCCTCTCATCATGAGATCCCTGAGATGCCTCAAGGGATGCACTTTCCTCCACAAAACTATTGGGAGCAACTAAACACCTCCCTAGGAGAATTGAGTTCCAACATGGGACAACTAAGGGTGGAGCACCAAGAACACTCCATTCTCCTCCATGAAATAAGAGAAGATCAAAGAATCATGAGAGAGGAGCAACAAAGGCAAGGAAGAGACATTGAGGAGCTCAAGCACTCCATAGGACCTTCAAGAGGAAGGAAGAGCCGCCATCACTAAGGTGGACCCGTTCCTTGATTTCCTTGTTCTTTATTCTTCTGTTTTTCGAATTTTAGTGCTTATGTTTATCCATGTTTGTGTCTTATGATCATTAGTGTCTTAGTGTCTATGCCTTAAAGTTATGAATGTCCTATGAATCCATCACCTCTCTTGAATAAAAACGTGCTTAATTGAAAAGAAAAAGAATTGCATGAATTTTGAATTTTATAACAGTTTAATTATTTTGATGTGGTGGCAACACTTTTGTTCTCTGAATGTATGCTTGAACAGTGCATATGTCTTTTGAATTTGTGGTTCATGAATGTTGGCTCTTGAAAGAATGATGAAAAAGGAGACATGTTACTGAGGATCTGAAAAATCATAAAAAAAGATTCTTGAAGCAAGAAAAAGCAGTGAATACAAAAAAAAAAAGGCAAACGAAAAAAAAAAAGAAAGGAGAAACCGAAAAGAAAAAAAAAAGAGGAGAAAAAGAAAGCAATAAAGTTGTGATCCAAGGCAATAAGAGTGTGCTTAAGAACCCTGGACACCTCTAATTGGGGACTTTAGCAAAGCTGAGTCACAATCTGAAAAGGTTCACCCAATTATGTGTCTGTGGCATGTATGTATCCGGTGGTAATACTGGAAGACAGAGTGCTTTGGGCCACAGCCAAGACTCAATAAAGTAGCTGTGTTCAAGAATCATCATACTTAACTAGGAGAATCAATAACACTATCTGGATTCTGAGTTCCTAAAGAAGCCAATCATTCTGAATTCCAAAGGATAAAGTGAGATGCCAAAACTATTCAGAGGCAAAAAGCTAAAAGCCCCGCTCATCTAATTAATACTGATCTTCATAGATGTTTTTGGAGTTCATTGCATATTCTCTTCTTTTTATCTTATTTGATCTTTAGTTGCTTGAGGACAAGCAACAATTTAAGTTTGGTGTTGTGATGAGCGGATAATTTATACACTTTTTGGCATTGTTTTTAGTATGTTTTTAGTAGTTTTAGTTGAGTTCTTAGTATATTTTTGTTAGTTTTCAATTAAAATTCACTTTTCTGGACTTTACTATGAGTTTGTGTGTTTTTCTGTAATTTCAGGTATTTTCTGGCTGAAATTGAGGGACCTGAGCAAAAATCTGATTCAGAGACTGAAAAGGACTGCAGATGCTGTTGGATTCTGACCTCCCTGCACTCGAAGTGGATTTTCTGGAGCTACAGAAGCCCAATTGGCGCGCTCTTAACGGCGTTGGAAAGTAGACATCCTGGGCTTTCCAGCAATATATGATAGTCCATACTTTGCCCAAGATTTGATGGCTCAAACTGGCGTTCAAAGTCACCTACAGAAATTCCAGCGTTAAACGCCGGAACTGGCACCTAATTGGGAGTTAAACGCCCAAACTGGCATAAAAGCTGGCGTTTAACTCCAAGAGAAGTCTCTACACAAAAATGCTTCATTGCTCAGCCCAAGCACACACCAAGTGGGCCCGGAAGTGGATTTTTATGTCATTTACTCATCTCTGTACACCCTAGGCTACTAGTTTTCTATAAGTAGGACCTTTTACTATTGTAATAGAGATAGAGAGTCTTTTGATCATGTTTTGAGGATCGAACTCACTTTGGGAGGCTGGCCATTCGGCCATGCCTAGACCTTGTTCTTATGTATTTTCAACGGTGGAGTTTCTACACACCATAGATTAAGGTGTGGAGCTCTGCTGTACCTCGAGTATTAATGCAATTACTATTGTTCTTCTATTCAATTCCGCTTGTTCTTTGTCCAAGATATCACTTGTTCTTCAACTTGATGAAGGTGATGATTGACACTCATCACCATTCTCACCTATGAACAAGGCAAGAACTGATGGCGGCATTCAAGAGAATCCGGAAGGTCTAACCTTGTCTGTGGTATTCTGAGTAGGATTCAATGATTGAATGACTGTGACGTGCTTCAAACTTTAACCTGCTGGGCGTTAGTGACAGACGCAAAAGAGGGATTCTATTCCAGTAGGAGCGGGAACCAAACCGGTGATTGGCCGCACTGTGACAGAGTGTATGAGCATTACCTTTCACTGCGAGGATGGGAGGTAGCCACTGACAACGGTGAAACCCTACACGAGCTTGCCATGGAAAGGAGTAAGAAGGATTGGATGAAGACAGTAGGAAAGCAGAGAGACGGAAGGGAAGGCGTCTTCATACGCTTGTCTGAAGCTCTTACACCAATGATATACATAAGTATCTCTATCTTTATCTTTATATTATTTTCGTTTATCACTATACCCATTTGAGTCTGCCTGACTGAGATTTACAAGGTGACCATAGCTTGCTTCATACCACCAATCTCCGTGGGATCGACCCTTACTCACGTAAGGTTTATTACTTGGACGACCCAGTGCACTTGCTGGTTAGTTGTGCGAAGTTGTGTTTATGCCATGGTATTGAGCACCAAGTCTTTGGAGCCATTACCGGGGATTGTTCTTGTGTATTAAAAAGTATTGATCACAATTTCGTGCACCACCTATCACGCGAACGCGTCGCCGATGCGTCCGCGTCATTCCCTTCTGAAGCCACTCACGCGATCGCATGCCCCACACGATCGCGTCACCCCAAATTTGGCAAATATTTAAATTCGAACAGAGAGTTGTGCAGGCGCGAGGCTGCACTCGCTCCCGAAGCATAACATGGGTCACGCGACCGCGTGACCGACGCGACCGTGTCAACTAAGTAAAACGCAATCACGCGAACGCGTGCCCCACGCGTTCGCGTCACTTGTGCCACACTAGTTCGCCGCCCAGTTTTCCTTCTCTCTCTCTCTCCCAATCCTAACTGTCTCTTATTCTTTTATCCTTTTATTTTTCTCTCCTCATAATATTTGTCTCTTCTATTTTCAGTTCTTATTTGTTTGAGGACAAGCAAACCTTTAAGTTTGATGTTGTTGGACGCTGCACTTATTGGTTTTTTGGCACAAAAGGGGGGGGGGGGCGAATCATCTTCACTGAGGAGCACAACCTGAAGAATAAAATGACCACTAGGATAACTAAGGTGGTTGAGTTCCTTTCATATTTTTTTCCTCCCTTCTTTTTCTATGTTATGTTCCGATTTTCTGCTATTTTGTTTTATTTGTTGCATGATCCTTTATTAGTTAGAATCCTAAGACTAATTTAGTTTCCTTTTTTTATGCTGAAAAGATGTTTCATGTACCACTCACTGAACTTGAATCCAAAAAGAAAAGAAAAAGAAGTGATGTATTGCATGAGAAATTGAGTTTAATTCTAAGAATAGACTTATTTACTTAAATGTGGTGGTATTTTCTGTGATTTTTGAATGCATGATATGAACAGTACATATTTGAATTTGAATCAAGGGATGTTGATGTATAAGGAACAGGAATTTAGAGAATTATTATGACTTCTCTGAAATAAACAAAAATTTAATCCTTGAAGGAAAAGAAACAGCAAAAGAAAAAAATATATATAAAAAAATTATAATAAAAGCAAGGTCCAAGGCTCTGAGCATCAATGACTAGGGAGGTCAGACATGATTAAAAGCTCAAAGAGTTGTTTCCCTGCTCATATGCTTGTGGTGTGATTGTGTCAAGTAATCCTTGAGATAGAACACTTAGAGTCGAGACCAAGTGCGTTTAAACAGAGTATGCCAAAGGCTTTGAGCACCACTGTCTGGGAGTAACTGAAAGAAAAATCAGAACCCAAAGGGAGTTCCCCAGTTAAGTGCTTGTGGTGTTTTTGTGTCAAGTAACTCTTGAGACAAAACATTTAAAGTCACGGCTAGGCTCAAGGTGCAGAGCACCAAAGAAAAATAACTTAAAGTAAATTTTGCTGTGTTCAAGGATTAAACCGAATTATAAAAGATCAGAGAATTCATAATATTATCCGGATTCTAATTCCAGATGACAATGACATTCTTCTGATTCAAAGGAGAGTGAGATGCCAAACCAATTTAGAATTGCAGTTATAAACCCCACTATAAAAAGAGATACGAGCTTAATCGAACTCTCATTCTCATGCAAATTCACATCCGAAGCCTATATTAGTTTTGGTTGCTTGAGGACAAGCAACAGTTTAAGTTTGGTGTTGTGATGCGTGAGCATCTTATCTATCTTTTCCTAGTAAATTTGCATCTAAATTGTTGAGTTTAATTAAGAATTAATTATATTTTAGCCAATATGGATGCTATTTTGAGTTTTGTGCAATTTTATTCATTCTAGGTAGTATTCGGATGGATTTGATGAAGTTTCTGCAGAGAAAAAAAAGAAAAAACCAAAGGGGTGACTAGCGAACGCGATCACGTGCCTGACGCGAACGCGTGGACTAGAATCTGCACAAATGACGCGAGCACATGGACGACGAGGACGCGTCACATGCGTGATCTGCAATAATACAGAAAACGCTGGTTACGATTTTTGGGCTGTTTTTGACCCAGTTTCCAGCCCAGAAAACACATATTAGAAGCTGCAGAATGGACAAAGCAAGTGGTCCCCACCCATCAACTGAAAATCTGTTAATTAATTCAAATTTAAATTCAAATCTTATCTTTTAGGAAAAGATATTATTTTTATTTTTAGATAATTAGATTTTAAATTAATTAGGATTAGTTATAAAAAGGGGAGACTTCTCTTCTATTAGGTACATTACATTAGAGGGATTCCATTAGGAAATTCTATACAAATTTACATTCTACATTCCATGAGCAACTAAACCTCCATTGTTAAGGTTAGGAGCTCTGTCTATTTGTATGGATTGATTTTATTGCTTTTTCTATTTTAATTTATGTTTTGGATTTATATTTAAGAATTATTTTCGTTCTTTATCTTATGAATTTGGGTGGAACGAAAGTATGACCCTCTTTCTATTTGAGTTCTTGTATAACTTGGAAAAGCTCTATACTTGAACAACAGCTTGAAAACATATTTTTCTAAATTTTAATTATCTGGATTTAATGGGATACGTGACATATAATCCTTTTATTCTTTGTGTAATTAGAGTTTTTGTGGCATGCAAACTGGAATTTGATCATGTACCCTTTAATTGGAATTAATTGACCAAGGAATTGGCAATTGATGAATTTTAGAGGAGACTAGGAAGGTCTAAGGAATTAGGGTCTAGTCACATATAGTTTGCCATAAATTAAATCCTACATAATTAAAATAGTTAGTAAGAAAAGTTAATCCGGAAAAATAGATAACTCTGAAGCCTTAACTGTTTATCCGTATTTTATTCCCAATTTATTTAATTGTCTATACTTTTGATATTTTGAATTCAAATTTAAACCTTTTGAACATCTCAAAACCAATTTCTGCTTGCCTAACTAAGCCAATCAATCAATCATTGTTGCTTGATCCATCAATCCTCGTGGGATCGACCCTTACTCACGTAAGGTATTACTTGGTACGACCCGGTACACTTGCCGGTTAATAAGTGTGTGTTATGAATTCCGCACCACATGCCCGAATTGTTCAAGTATTTAACCAACACTCCCACTATAAATGATATATCGGGATGTGTACAGACTTGAGCATATATTAAGCTCCCTAGTGTTGATGCATAAGGTTTATCATGCATTGCTGTCCTCTCAAGATCATTTTAGGGCATTGCTTGAGACTGAACTTGTCTCCTTTAGCTACGGGTGTATGTGTCCTTTGGTCTATAACTTTCCATGCCATGTCTACTTAAAATCTTTTCGATATAGTTCTTTTGTGATAATCCAAGAATACCTTGAGAACGATCTTTTAGTATCTTGATTCCTAATACAAAGAGACATCACCAAGAATTTTTATTTCGAATTTGTTCGATAGAAATTTCTTAGTTTCATGCAAGAAGCCTATATCGTTACTGGAAAGTAGAATGTCATCAACATATAAGACCAAAATATGCATTTACTCCCACTGAACTTGCGGTATACACATTTATTTATAATACTTAACTCAAAACCATGAGGTAATGACTTGATGAACTTGTGATACCATTGACGGGAAGCTTATTTGAGACCACAGATGAATTTTCTCCTTTTTCTATTGGATCTCCTTAGTGACACTTCTTGAGGTTGTTGAGCTTGCTGTATGGATTGGGATTGAGGAGAATTCTCATTATTTTCCTGTGCTGTAGCAGTATCTTGAGAAACAACAATATTCTCATTATTCTCTTGTACTACAACTGGATCTACAGTAGGATTCTCATTGTGCTCTTGTACTATAACTGTATCTTGAACAATAATAGGCACAAAGATCTGATTATTGTCAGTTATAGAATCCTCATCAAAAGCTACATTTCTAATATTTTCTTCCCCCCAAACTCAACATCATCAAGAAATCTCGCATTTCCTGTTTTAAAATAGACCTTGATGTAGGATTGTAAAACTTGTACCCCCGTGAATGCTTAGCGTAACCAACAAAGTAGCAACTAATTGTCCTTGAGTCCAATTTTATTTCATGCGACCTATAAGGTCGCGCCTCAGCTGGACATCCCCAAATATGCAAATGCTTTATACTGGGCCTTTTCCCAATCCAAATTTCATATGGGATTTTGTTAACTGCTTTGCTTGGCACCCTATTAAGGATGTACACTGCGGTCTTTAAGACTTCTCCCCAGAGTGATTCAGGCAAGGAAGAATGACTAATCATACTTCTCACCATGTCCTTAAGAGTTCGGTTTCTTCGCTCTGCAACACCATTCATGCTAGGTTTTCCTGGCATGGTGTATTGCGGAACAATACCACACTCCTCTAGAAAAAGATCAAAAGGCCCGAAACATTGCTCACCTGAACCGTCATATCTTCCGTAGTATTCACCACCACGATAAGATTTGGTAGCTTTAATTTTCTTTACAAGTTGAAGTTCAACTTCAGCTTTGAAAGACTTGAAAACATCCAAGGCTTGGGACTTTCATGAATTAAATATAGATACCCGTAATGAGAGTAATCATCTATGAATGTAATAAAGTACCGTTGTCCATTCCAAGAGACAGTAGGGAATGGGCCACATATATCGGTATGTATCAGTTCTAAGACATCTTTAGCTCTATCGGCACCTAATTTTTTTCGTTTGTCCTTTTCCCCTTTATGCACTCAATGCAGTCTTCAAAGTCTGCCAAATTTAGGGGTCCAAGAATTCCATCTGAAACGAGCCTCTGAATTCTCTGTTTAGAGATGTGACCTAGGCATTTGTGCCATAATGATGCCGAATTCTCATTTAGTTTTTGTTTTGTACCCGTTTGCAGTATTTCATTATTATAGGAATTTAATTCAAGCCTATATAGGTTATCCACCAAATGACCAGAGCAAATATTATTCGAATTATAGAAGAGACTGACTTTATTGTCTTCGAATGAACAAAAATAACCTGATTTGTCCAAACGAGAAACAGAAACCAAATTCCGTCTAAATGACGGTACATAAAATGTCTCTAATAAATCCAAGTAAAATCCACTCGTGGAACATAATCTAAAAGTTCCTATAGCTTCGACTGCAACTATATTGTCGTCTGCCACATAGATGTATCTTTCAGCATCACTTGGCGGTCGGTACCACAGGCAATCCTGCATAGTAACACTTATATGAGTAGTAGCAGTAGAATCTACCCACCAAGTATCAACAGGTGCATAACTTAAACTAGTTTCAGAACAAACAAAAGTAAGAATTATACCCTTCTTTACATGCCAGGTGGCATATTTGGTACAATCCTTCTTCATGTGTCCCGCTTTCTTACAAAAGAAACAAGTTGAAACTTGATCCTGTTTCTTAGCCTTTTTCTGCTAAGAAGGCACATCCGCAGTTGTATCACGCTTTCTTTTATACTGAAAAGATGAAGCCATGTGAGCACTTTCAGTCTTATCTTGTTGTAGCCTCTCTTCTTCTTGCACATAGTGAGATATAAGCTCATTTAAGGACCAAGTGTCCTTCAGAGTATTATAACTCACTTTGAATTGCCCAAACTGTGCAGGAAGGGAAATCAAAATGAAATGCACGAGTAAATCTTCAGACAACTTTAACTTTAGTGCTTTCAATTTTGAAGCAAGATGAGACATTTTCATAATGTACTCTCTTATGTTCCCTTTACCTTTATACCTCATGGAGACAAGTTTGCTCAAAAGACTACTTGCCTCCGCCTTTTCATTCTTATTAAAGAATTTTTTTTAACATCCTTTAGGAACTGTTTGGCATTTTTATTCTCAGTAATTGAGCCCTGAAATGCCTCAGAAATTGAGCGTTTCATGATCATAATGCTCATTCGATTGGATCTCTCCCACTTCTCTATTTTAACCTCATCGAGGTTTTTCGGAGTGGAAGTGGGTTTCTCCTCTCGAAGAGCTATATCTAGATCCATACGACCGAGGACAATCTCCACGATATCCTTTCAAACTTTAAGGTTTGAACCATTCAGCATAGGAATACTGTTAATTTGTGCAGAAACATTGGTAGTTAAAGCCATAGTTTCTGGTATAGAACAAAAAACATGCAGTAAATATTAGTTAAATAATGGGAAAAAATCCAGATTGAGATATCTAGAACAACATTAATTTTCAATCTTTGGATAGAAAATTAACTGTAAGTGATACTCTCATTGCAGTAATCAAATATTGTCAAAATTCCTGTCACGCATTAAACCTTTTTTTGGACCGACTTAATGCACACATGGAAACTTAAACTTCGCAACCTATCCATTACCACATATATTTTCTATAAATTGGCCAAACAATAACCTTCCTTTGGGCCGATCATTGACCGCATAATTAATATAAAATAAATAAAAGTGTACAATGCTTATTATTTGGCCAAACAATAAATTTTCTTTGGGCTGATTATTGTTCGCATAAATAATAGGCATTACTTTATTCTTAATTAGTTACCCAAATATGTATTTACTATCAATATGTGTATATAATTCGGCCAAATATAGACCTTCCTTTGGACCAACCAATATTCGCATGAATTACATATCACCATATTCCTAATGTTTTAAATAAATCAATTTTCACAAAAGAGGCTACTTTGATAGCATAATGTTTAATCAATTTATTCCAAAGCCAAATCTTTATAAAATAGATGGGTATACTAATCCAAATTGTTACTAGTTTCTTTATTTCTTTATGTAACAATTAAATAATATTTTTTATTATTCAAATATTATTAATATGTACACATAATTTGGCCAAATATAAATCTTTCTTTAAATAGATCAATATTTGTATAAGTGACATATACATAATAATCTTTATATCCTAAAAGGATTATTAACCAATTTTATTCCAATTAATGCTTTACAAAAATAGATCCGAGACGATCAAAGATTAGCAATACATTATTAATATTTAAAAAAAATCAATTTATTACTTATCATAAAAAAAAATCTGCCAAACTAATAAAAGGAAGACCCTCTCATGTAAAATATATACATGTCTCAATGTATAATCAAATAATGATATATATATATATATATATATATATATATATATATATATATATATATATATAAACGATTAATAGTATACATATAGTATACATATATTTATATATATACAAAAATAACCCAAACGGCGACATATTATATATGTGAAACAATACTAAAGACATATATACTAATAACGCACACAGTCGCAACATCTTCTAATTCATATATATGTATATTTCTATATATGCGATATTATAATGTAATATGGAACGCATATATATATATATTGATCCAGAGAAAATAAAAAGTGAATATTTTGATGATTAAATTATGGATGGCTCTAATATCATTTATTGGAATAAATAACTTTATAAATCTAGATCATTCATATTGAATTACTAAAAATATAATATAATACAGAAGCGTACTTTTATTTATAAGAGTCCGAAATTGATGGAAGAATTTGGATCTTGTGGTTCTTTCGATCAACCAAAGCCTTCTGTATTCTTAGGTCGCTGAACTGCAACTCTTTTGATGGGGAAAGAGCAACAAAGGCGGCTTTGGTATATTGGGAACCGAAACCCTGAAGGCCTATTTATATTTGAGCATAGCACCTATTAAACCCTAAAGTCCAAATAAAATAGTGTCTAAAGTTCAAAAGATAATATATCTAAAATCTAAAAGATAATTATCTAAGAAATAAAAGATAACAAGTGTAATAGGCCGTGCCATGCACGTGATAAGATTGAAATTATAATTTTAAATTCTTTTGTTAAGATTAATTTGAATTATAATAATTTGATTAATAAAAATGTAACATATTATGTATTGTTTGTTTTTTTTAATATAGTATTAAATGTATTAACTCTAATTATTAATTAGTTTTAGTAATTTACTTTTTTCAATAAATCAAACATATATACTTAATGTGACCATAAATAATCTAGTAATACTTAGACCTACCAACAAATTTTTATATGTTATTTTACTGTCAAGTAAGAACATATCAAAATCAACTCAAAATAAATAATAACTTATTAGAGAATTTTAATGCACAAAATTCTCTAATAAACAATAAATAATTTAAACCCACTAAAATATAACTTAACACATTTTTTTGATACCTGCAAAACATATACATGAAATAATATTATATCAATGTTAGTATACAGTTTTACAATCATCGACTATATTTACTATACGTGACTCCTTCTTAAAAGTTATTCTACATACGTGTGCAGTCGAAAGATAAATTACTAGACTTTATTTTATTTTTCTAAATTACTATAATTATGCATTATTCATTAAATGCTACTTGTAATATAATTATAATATTGTAATATAATTATAGAAAGATATTTTTCTAAAATAAATTTAGAAGAGAGAATAATGCTTTCATTATTTTAGAGGGAAAATGAATTCATGAGGAATTGACACTTCACTTTTATTAGTTGATAATGTATTAAATATTAATTTTATATAATTATAATAAAGATATTTTCCTAAATTAGTGTAACAGCCCAGACCACCCGCTAGCACGATATTATCCGCTTTGGCACACAAGGCCTCACGGTTTTGCCTTTAATGATAGGGATGAGAGCCGGAACCCGAATCGATGTGCCAGCGAGGGCGCTGGGATCCCTTAGAGGGGTGGATTGTAAGGTCCCACATCGGTTGGGGAGGGGAACGAAGCATGCCTTATACGGGTGTGGATACCTCTCCCTAGCATGACGCGTTTTGATGAGAGAGTGTAAAATAAAATAGATACGTATATAATGGAAGGAATTTGATATACTAGGAGCCCGTGAAGAAAAGACATAAGCAAAATTGCATCATACTTATAAACCGGCGATATACATAAGCAGAAATGACCGAAGTATAAATATATATGATTCAAAAAGTATACATAACAACACTAGTCTTAACCTGCGAAGATAAAGCCAACTAGTTAATATAATACAACCCGAAAGACATAAATCCTGTTTTTCCATAATCAACCTCTAAGAGAGATATACAAGTTATAAAATATAGTAGTGGAGTATTTAAAATATCTAAGCAAAAGTAAAATTCCCAAAAGACAATATTCGCTTCCTGAAAGCAAATTCTACACGCTCAACAAGGTGCATCACGTCCAATACTTGTAAGATGAAAATTCCCGAAACGGGTGAGAACATCATCCCTTTTGGGGTTCTCAGCAGGGGTAATAGTTCTAAAGCAGAGACAATATAAAGACTACACGAAACCTCTAGGCAATCCTAACACTTCAACAACAAAGAAATCCAAGTCTAGAAATATACTAAACCAGACAAGAGTAAGGTATGCTAGACTAACTAACTGCACTCATGCACCTTTGATTTTTATTCGACTTTTCTCTCTCCAATAAACCTCAAGTTCTTAAACTATCTCTTATTAGTTCTCTCACCTTTCACTTATCATGTTTCTTTCAATCTCAAGTTCACCTCGTATCATCTCAACTTCTATATATACAAGGTCTCAAAATAGAACAATAACAGCAAACACAAATAATGAAATTCAAACACAACAAGATTCAATTACAACAATTATAAAAAATAGCAGTTAAACAATGATAATCACATAGGCAAACCACATGTACAATAAACACACCCAATCAATATCACATAGATGCAAATGACGCATGCCTGTCCTACTGACCATGAGCTCACGCGTCAGTTATGTTGTCAAACCCGACTTGGATAAGCGGGATTAAACCACCATCCTTATTCATAAGTTCCATAAACAAGCGGGATTAAACCACCGTCCTTGCCTCTACAGTAAGAGGGATTAAACCACCATCCTTGCCTCCACAGTAAGAGAGATTAAACCACCATCCTTACTGGGAACCTCGAACAAGAGGGATTACACCACCATCCTTGCTCGGATTGCATTCACAAATCAATCTACAAGCAGGATTAAACCGCCATCCTTGCCGGGATAAAACTCTTTCAATAAACCAAGTCCCTGGGATATAGTGTCCGACTCACTTTTAATCTCATCATAGTCGCTCTCATCCTCAACATTTCACCAGCCTTTTATCAGAAATTATTACAACAATATACTCTCAAAAATATTTGATAATAGTATAAAAATCAATTCTTAATAAATCTCATACTCAAGGTAGTCACCAAAACAATTATTGGCAGCCAAATTACAATCTTGTTTTTAAATTATCAAATGAACTTGGAATTGCACAAACTTTATATCCATACGACCGTTTTGGATTAAGATTTCTATTAAATAAAAAATTATAATTTTTTACTTACTCTAACTTCAGAAATAGAAGAAAAACCGTGACTGCTCTGCAGTGCTTAAAAATCAGAAAACAACAGCAGCATGTGATATTCAAAATTCAATATAAAATTCAAGTTAAATTCAATGACCTTAAAAATTAACATGCTTCAACTTCACTCATCCAGGTTTCTTTTACAATTGGTCCTAGGTCAATACCATTTTTAATGAGAAAGTTATGTAACTTGAAAGTTGAGTAATTTTCTACAGAAATCTGTTTTAAAAGCCAATGAGCATATCCTCTTTCAAGTTTCATAATTCACTCAGTAAAACATGGACAGCCCTGAAATTTAAATTACATATGCTAAACATACTAAAGTTTCATCTTCAATTAGTTTTACCTCAATACCAATCCAGAATCAAAAGTTATAAACTTTCAAAGTTACTGATTTAAGAGAACATAATCTGGCTTTTACTGCATAACGCGTCATATTTCAAAAATTCATATCCTTAAAACTACAATTTCAAAAATTCTAAATTCTTATAAAATTAAAGTATTAGGACCAGAGTTTCATTTAAAATTAATTTCATTTCAAAATTCAAACTGGAGAATTTTTAATAGAGAAAACAAGTTGCTACTGTGTTAAGCATTCTACAGAAAAATCAGATTTAACAACCACCCTTCAAAAATTTACCATAAATCATAAACTTAACGAAAATGTATCAAATTCTCCAGTCCAGCTCCTTATATTCCCAAACTTAATTCAGAATTAGTCCCATACAATTCCAATCATTACAGAATTAGTTATAAATTTTCAAAGTTTCTCACTTCGTTTAAAATAATGCAAAAAATCAGATCCCACGATTTAACTTTGAAAAATCATACCTAATATTCCAGTTAATACAAAACCTTCAATATTAAATCTTAACAATCATACTTATTATAGTTTACTTAGCTCTTAATTTTTTATCATATCAAACACTATTGAGTTACTGGTTCACTTTCAAAATTGTCGTTTGACTTCCAAACTCATATTTTCAGCAAGTAGTTCAACATTTTAAGATTCAATCCTTCAAATATTCTCTAAATTCAATTCCAATCAATCACCAAGTCCACCACCAATAATTCATATTGATTACCTTCACTTACCTCATAGGGGTTTCTTCACCCTATTACGGCCTCCGGCCCAATATCTAAATCAATTAACAATAAAATCAATAAATGTCATTCACTTTATAATGTCACAACAATTATTAATCAATACACACATACATATAGCTATTCACTATCCACAACAACAATCAATTTCAATCCACACCTATCATAGGGTCAACTAACCTAGGCATTCACATAACTTTACATAATGCCTACTCGAAACTCAAACCCGTACCTTGAATGTCGGCGGTTCCAACCCTTGAAGCCTTGCCTAGCTCAATCTCTAAGGTTCACCACCCAAATTGGCCAATCAAATTCTACTTCATATCAAATTCAACCCCCAACAATTCTCTATTCCATATAATCTAGTCACAACAATATATCTCAACATTTATTTTAGAGTTCATACATAAAATTGGAGACAATAAAGAGAGTTAAGCTTCCTTACTTTAACCCACATGAAATATAGATGGAATCCACTAAGAATTCATACTAGAGCATCCCTAAATAACCAAAATCACAAACATTCAATAACCCCAAAACCAAAAACGTGAATCTGTAAGGAACAAAAAATTGGACGATAAAAATGAGAGTTCCTTACCACAAATCTTAGATAGAATTGAAGAGGATGAGGAGAGCTACGCGTGGCTGCAAATGGCACGTCAATCGGAGCTTCGGATCAAAAGTTATGATCAAAGGAAGATTGAATTAATTTTAGAACAAGGGTTTCAAGCCTTCCCCCTTTTCCTTGCTGTGTTCTAAGTTCATTTGGCAGCAAGGAAGGCTGTTGCCTTCACTTATGTATTATTGGGCTGGGCCTTGGGCTTAACATAGGTCCGGTTGGTTTGGTTTGGCTCGTTCGACCCAATCTTGGGCCAATTTCTTTAAATTGGTGTCAAAATTCTCGTTTTAATTTTCTCTATTATATATATTTATACTTCGGTCATTTCTGCTTATGTATATCGCCGGTTTATAAGTATGATGCGATTTTGCTTATATCTTTTCTTCACGGGTTCCTAGTATATCAAATTCCTTCCATTATATACGTATGTATTTTATTTTTAGAAGTCGTGATACCTCACCATGATTGATTTATGACTTAGGCGTAAAGCTCATTGTGGTAGGGTGTTACAATTAGTATAATCAATAATCATGAATTATTTGTTAAATGTTAATTATAATATAATTATAATAAAGATAATTTTCTAACATAAATTTAGAAGAGAAAATAGTGATTTTATTTTAGAGGAAAAATGAATTCATGAGGAATTGACACCTCACTTTTATTAGTTGAAGGAAAAATTCAGTTTTAGTATATTTCTCATTATTATATATTTTTCTCTAATCATACATTTACTGTTTTCTTTCCTTTGTTTTAGCATTTTGAACCTGGGTTTAACTTATCGTAGTTCTCACTTCTCAGTCATTCTATTAGATGTAGTTGATAACTATTGAAATTCTTTGATTAACATAGGAGAAAAATATATTATTATATGATAGAATTAATATGAGTATATTTTTTTATTAAATACACAAAGTTAATGTAAAATAAAATTACACACAAAAAAGCAAAGAAAATAAAATTAAAATAGCAAAAACAATAAAAAGATTATTTTTACAATTTTATTTTACCATTTTTATGTATAGAAGATTAGAAATAATAAACTTTTGACTAAATTAATTTTGTATTTGTTGTATTCAATTTAATAAGTAATAAATTATATTATTTTAATTTATTCTTTAAATTTATATATCATAAAAATTAAATCAATATACATAGTTTTAAATTGTGTGATACTTAAATATCTAATCAAATTAATTAGTTGATATAATTAATGCATCATAATAAATTGTATTTAATGAATTAAACAAAATAAATTAAGAAACACTCTTAGAAACATGCTACGTTGACTCTATCATTAAATGTAAAAATCGATTTTTATATAATAGAATCGATAATATAAAAGACGTCGAGAAAGAGAAAGATAAACATTTTAGATCCTAGGTTGTTTCATTTGGATGTTGTAATGTGGGTGTCACATTATTTTACTTATTCTACTCTATGGACGTCCTTTTTGCAACTTTATTTCAGTATCAATAAAATTTCACTACCTTTTAGTAATAAATTAAAATCCAAAATAAAACTGAAAAAAAAGTAAAGAATATAAAATTATTGATTAAAATTTTATTTTATTTTCTGCTATTATAAAGGTATTTTTATTTAATATACCAAAACCGTACAAAATTAATCGTAAAAAAAGTATAAAATATAAATAAATATACTGAATTAAGAGATAAAATTATATTTGTTATCTCATTTTTACTTTTAGCAGCACAATAGAATATCATGTACTCAACATAATTTAAGATGCAAATTATAATTAATTATACTTTTTATTTTAAAATATTTTAAATTAATCTTAATATAAATAAAAATAATTTAATATATTAAATAAATTCATAGAATAATATAACTTAACTTTTTCTCATTAATTTTGTTGTTTTTTTTTTGGCTACCTTTAAAATTATGAATTTTTTTTAAATTTGACCGTGAAATAAAATTAGAGTTGTTGGTCTACACCATTGAAAAAAAATACCATGCAATTACATTTATACATATAACATGTTCCTAAATTTTTATATGCAAAACTTAAGATTTTGTATTTCTTTGTTTATGCCATAAATAAGTATTATTTACAATGATTTGTATTGATTTAAAAGTTTAAAAATTTTTGTAGGTATTAATTTTATATTTTATATTAAAACATGAAAATTTACTATGTTATTTTACTATTAATGTATGTAGTATTACATTATAAAATATAAAAATTAAAATAATTATTATATAGCTTAGATGTATTAAACTAAATATAAAACAAAATTGTATTATTAAATTTTAGTAATTTTAATTAGTTAATAATATAAAATAAGATAGAAGTGACTATTTATAATTGAATAGTTTTGGTTGATTAGACTAAAAAAATAAAAAAATACTCTAAATAAAAAGCCAAATTAACTTTAATATTAAATTCATCAATACGATTTTAATTTTATATAATAGTTAGATAATAAATTAGTAAAAGCAAATGAAAGGATGGTTTTAATTAGTATTTGATAAAATATTTATTTTAGAATAATTAAAAAAGTAAAAGTATGATATTATTAAAAATAATACATTTTTATGTTTAAAATACATTTAAATAAAATATTTGTAAAATATAAAATTTAGAATAACATAGCTTCATGAATATTAATCATTAATCAATTATGAACTAACATAAAATTATTATAATATAATTTATTGACGAAAAATAATCAACAATTAATATTAATAAATATAAAAATCATCCAAACACTTTGATTAAAAATATGATTGGTTAATTATTATTTATTATTAATAATATTTTATTCATAACTAAAACTAAAAATATAATTATTCAGATTTAGATTTTAAAAGAATAAACGTATAAGTAACAAATAATCTATTTTATCATGTATATTATAAATTAATGAATTAAACTAACTGATATAATGAATTATAATTAATTAATTAGTATAAATTATAATAAATTATATGATATTTAAAAAGAATAAAATGAATAAGAAGAAAATAAAAAGAAATAGAAGAGATAAAAGACTACAATAAAATAAATTGAGTGTGAGAGTTTTATTTTTTTTTACAAATTTTATATAACATCCGTTTCAATAATAATAAATAAAAATAGATCAACTTGATATCTAAGAAAAAATGATGAGATAAAATCATAACACAGTTCAAAAACAAAAGCTTAAATTAAACCATAATATCATTGCACAACAAAAATTGAAAGTAATTTCACACTATAATATACCACACAAACAGGTATGAGACTTAAGCTTAATTACGGAATTTTTTTTTATTTATGCATACATAATAACACCATAGTCTATAAATGCTTTATGGATAACATATCATATATTTCTCTGAATGATGAGCACGGAAGTTGAAGAGTGTGTGGTGGTTTGTGTCCACGATAGTTGTCTTCTTGCGACGACGCCTCATAAGAAGAAAAATAATTGTTGTAAAAGTTACCTAATGAAAGAGTAATTGGTAAATAACTGACATTTTCTTCTAGCATATATGGTCTTTTATAGTGGTAAAATAAAAATGGAAGGAATAAAATTTTATATTTTTATATTTGAAATAGAATTTGATATTTATCGTAATAAAATTAAATAACTAATAAGTTATAATTCATCTATTTAAATAAATAAAATAAATTAAATAAAAATATTTTTAAAAATTAATCAAATCAGTTAGTTGATACAAATAATTAGTATAATTGATTTTATTTGATTTATTGAATTCAAAAAAATAAATTAGGAAATAATTGATTGAATTAATTAGTTGATATAACTAATTTATTATAATTGATTGGATTTAATAAATTAAAAAAATAAATAGTAAAACATATGAGACAATGATTTTTTTAACTAAATTAATCTATATTTATTGTATTTAATCATTATAAGGAACAATCATCTATGCTATTATGTACCTTATAAATTACAATTATTTGATTGATATGAATTATAATAAATCGTGTGATATTTAAATATCTAATCAAATTAATTAGTTGATACAATTAATTAACTGTAATAAATTATATTCAATGAATTATAAAAAATAAATTAAGAAACACGCTCAAAAGTAGTGACGGATCCATAAATTTTAAATAGTGGGGTAAACATATAGCATATAAAAATAATAAAAAAATATTTATAAATATATCAAAATATATAAAAAATAAATAATATAAAAATATTAAATATTAAATAATTTTTATGTAATCATTATCAATATTAATATATTGATAAATAATAATATTATTATTAATTTATCTTTCTGTAAATTAAAATATAGTTATTTTTTATGATATGATATTACGTCATTGAATATTTATGATATGATATTTTTTATAAATTGTACCTTAAAGGGATCAATTTCGATGAAAAACGAAGAATACATTCTTATTCTATAAAGTAGTAAAAGAAAAATAATAAATATAAAATTATGAGTTGACTCTCAAATTTAAATTCATGTACCACAGAAAAATACTATATATAGACTTTAGTAAAATAAAAATAAAAATGTAAATTATTTATTATTAAGGTAATTTTTTATTATATACAGTAATTACACATCATATAGTAATTTTGTTAAAATTATATAATTTTTCATAATATGATTAGAATCATTATCTTCTATCATAATCAGAAAAATTTCGGACAATGAATAAGAATATTATGCCTGATATACACAGATTGAAATAGAAATATATGTCTTAAAATTTAGAAATATAAATTATATTATATCTTCCTAAACAAACGTAAACAACTTTACACTAATAGGTTGTGCCATGTTGTATTTTTCAAGACTTATATTTAGGAACATATAGAATTTTAATAATAATACACGGGTAATCGAAATAGTTTATGTACGGATTTTTAAAGTTATTATTATTATTATTATTATTATTATTATTATTATTATTATTATTATTATTATTATTATTGGATAATAAATAAGAATTAGAATTATATTAATATTTTTAAAATTAATATAATTAAAATGACTAAAAATATTTAAAATTAATGTGCGTCATTAATATCATAAAATTTGATCATTTTATGATTAGATTCAAATATTCCTATCATGATTACTACGACCGGTATTATTATTATTATTATTATTATTATTATTATTATTATTATTATTATTATTATTATTATTAAAATGATTAAAAATATTTTCAATTGATAATTGATAAGTAGTTTAATAATGTATTAAATATTGATTTGATATAATTATAATAAAGATATGTTTCTAAATTAGTATAATTATGTATTATTCATTAAATATTATTTATAATAAATATATTTTTTATAAAATAATTTAGAATAAAGAATAGAAAAGTTCATTTTAGAGGAAAAACGGAGTCACGAGAGATTGACACCTCACCTTCATTAGTTGGGAGAAAATCCAATTTTAATATATTAAGTAGATATCAGTTTTATTCTCATTTAATTTCAAATCAAAAGTAATAATGACTTATTCAATTTAGCATCTACTTAATATATACTAAAATTGAGTTTTTCTTCGGCTAATAGAAGTGAGGTATCGATTCCTCAAGAATTTATTTTCCCGCCAAAATGAATGCACTATTTTCTCTTCTAAATTTATTTTATAAAAATATCTTTATTATAATTATACTATAATTAGCATTTAAGTAATAATGCATAATTATACTAATTTAAAAAAATATCTTTATTATAGTTATATAACATCAATATTTAATACATTATTAAACTATTTATCAATTATCAATAAAAAATATTTTTAATTATTTTAATAATAATAATAATAATAATAATAATAATAATAATAATAATAATAATAATAATAATAATAATAATATGATAATTATATGATAATGGTACCGGTTATTAATAACCAATTTATATTTCTCTAAATAAACTTATTTTAGAAAAATATCTTTATTATAATTATATTACAATATTACAGTAGACTTGCGATCATCTGGATCTCCTCCCCAGTCTAAGTCACTATAGGCTGTGACTGTCATATCCTTGACTCTATGCAACTGTAGTCCATAAGTGGATGTTCCACTGACATACCGAAGCACACGTTTCACCAATTTCCAGTGCTCTTCCAAAGGATGTTGCAGAAACTGAGACACCTTGCTAACACAGTATGATAGCTTAGGCCTTGTGATGGTAAGGTATTATAAGCTCCCAACAACAGATCTGTAGAATCGTGGATCAGTGAAAGCAGGCCCACCAAATACAGATAGCTTGACTGAAGAAGGTAGTGATGTAGTGCAGGGTTTGCACCCGGTCATGCCAGCTTTAGCAAGAAGATCTCCAACATACTTTTCTTGTGACAGAATCAGACTCCCTTCTTTAGTTTTTGTAACCTGAATCCCTAGAAAATAGTGAAGTTCCCCCATGTCTTTCAAGAAAAATTTGGCATTCAACTATTCGATTAACTAGGTTATGGCAGAGCTAGAGCTGCCTGTAATGATAATGTCATCTACATATACCAAGACAAAGATGGTGTCTTCTTCAGAGAACCTGGTAAATACAGACACGTCTAACTTGGTTGCTGTGAAACCAAAATGTCTTAGTGCTGTAGACAGTTTATAGTACTAGGCACGGGGAGCCAGTTTTAGTCTATATAAAGCCTTTGTCAGTTTACAAACCAGATTGCCATTACCTACAGAATATCCCTGAGGTTGCTTCATGTATACCTCTTCACCTAAATCTCCATGGAGGAAGGCGTTATTAACATCTAATTGCCTAATGCTCCAGCCATATGTTAATGTTGCAGTCAAGACTATTCGAATAGAAGTAGGCTTTACAACTGGACTGTATGTTTTAGTGAAATTGAAGCCTGGCCTTTGAGAAAATCCTTGAGCCACTAATCTTGCTTTATATTTCTGTAGTGTCCCATCAGGATTGTACTTCACCCAATACACCAATTTGCTCCCAATTGCCTCTCTGCCTTTGGGAAGTGGAACAAGCTTCCAGGTTTGATTCTTTATGAGAGCATTGTATTCAAGGTCCATTGCTTCTTTCCACTGTGGATGAGCCATTGCATCTTTGACTGATCTAGGCTCTACTGAGGCATGAAAAACTTGTGGTCTAAGGCAGCCAGACTTGCTTTTTGTAATCATTGAGTGTGTGTTAGTTGAGGATGTCGTGGCAGGAGGTGCAGGTGCTGCTGGTAGAACGATTTCTATATCAGAAATTGGAATGGGTATTGGAATGTTTGAGGGTGCTGCTGACTGGATGGAAGGGAAGGGAGGTTGAGTGGGTGGAATGGGCTGGCAGTTATCATTAATGGCTGGTGTGGTTGGAGATTGGGCGCTTGAAGGTTCCTCAGAGGCAGTGGATGTTGTAGCAGAAGTAAGGGGGAAGGAGAAAAAGTGTTGGGTTGTCTTTGTGTGCATGAGGGAACTGATGAAGGCTTATGAGCAGAAACAATTGGAATTGTAGGGAATTGCTGCAAGGCAGGTGAGGGAGGATAGGAAGGACTGGAGTCTTTATGTAGGAATTTGCCATCTTTAAACGAAAATCTTTCTTCATCGAACACAACATTCCTTGTGATTATGGTTTTACCACCAGAGGTTAAGCACCTGTATCCTTTGTAAAGTGAGCTATAACCCGTAAAGACACAAGGAGAGGATCTGAATTTCAACTTATTCTTGTTGTAACGCCTTAAGTGGGGAAAGCATAGGCAGCCAAAGACTCGAAGACTGGTGTAATTAGGTTTCTTCCCAAATAGCTTTTTAATTGGGGACTTGTTTTCTAGTGTAGGTGTTGGCAATTGGTTAATGAGGTCACCAGCAGAAGTGAATGCTTCTCCCCAGAAATGAGTTGGCATTCCAGCTCTAGCCAGCATAGACAAGCCTTTCTCTACAACATGTCTATGTTTTCTTTCTACATTGCCGTTCTGCTAATGGATATGTGGAAAAGAGAACCTGTGAATTAAGCCTTGACCCTGCAATTCTTTAGACAAGCTTACATATTCCACAGCATTATCCGTTTGTAGCATTTTAATTTTCTTATTTAACTGTAATTAAACCATATTTTGGAAAGCTTTAAAGACTGATTTAAGTTAGGACCTGGTTTTGAGCAGATAGAGCCAAGTGAACTTAGAATAGGCATCAATAAAGTTGACAAAATAGAAATTTCCATTAGAATCAGGCATAGGAGCAGGGTCCCATATGTCAGAGTACACAAGTTGAAGTGGTTCAGTATACACAGTATGAGAAATTGGAAAAGGTAGCTGATGAGACTTGCCAATGCAGCAAGCTAGACATACTGCCTTATTGATATTGAAAGGAAGATTACAATACTGTAAAACTGTTGAAACGACACTATTTGAAGGATGACCTAGTCTATTGTGCCATAACTGGAAGTTATCTGTACTGGACATTATAGAGACATGGACAGCTTTTGGGGGGTGAAAGGGGTGAAGTTGACAAACTTGTACATCCCTTTTATCAACTTTGCCATGAATGACAATCTCCTTAGTTTCCTGAGTTTTGACATAGCATCCATCAGTATGAAATTCAAAAAATACCTTATTATCACAGCAAAACTGATACACACTAAGTAAGTTTTTGGTAATATTAGGCACATGCAAAAGTTTTTGTAATAGGAACTCTCTACTGCTCAAATCAGATTTAAAGCTAGATTTTCCAATTAGGTTGATATGCAAACCTGAGTCGTTTCCTACTATTACTTGATCAAACCCTTCATACATCACTCCTTCTGTCAAGTTCTACTCATCTGAAGTCATGTGGTGTGTTGCACCTGAGTCTGGATACCAGTTTAGATCATGTGCTATTGAGGGAGTAGCTAGTAGTGCCTGAGGAGTTGAATTGTTGCTGGAGTTCTGAGCAGCATATTGAGACCTTGGGTTGTCGTCTCTTTCATACCTATACAAGCAGGTTTTGGCTGTATGCCCGATTTTGTCACACACCTGACAAATTGGCATTTCACTTGATCTTACGCTGTTATTCACAAATCTTGAGTTATCACTTTGGAATCTTTCTTCAAATCTTGAATTGTTGCCTTGTCCACTTTCAACATTTCTGTTCTGAAATTGACCAGCTCCAAATCTGCCACTTCTTATTGACCTTCCTCCTCTGTTCCTGTAGTCTCCTCCTCTAGAGCCTCCTCTAAAGCCTCCTCTTATGTTGTATCCTTGTGTGTGCTGGGCCATGTTTGCTTGGATAAAGGACTCAGGTTTCCTGAATCTTTCTAGCATGCTCTCATGAGTCAGGAGTAACTCTTCTAGTTCACCTACCGATATGCTTACTGGTCTTGCAACTACAAACATGATTACATTTGCATATTCTTCTGCCAAACTGTTTACATGGTCACTTTCACGCATTGGTTCACCAACAGAGGCTAGTGCATCTATTGTGCTTTTCAGGGCCAACACATATTCATTCACAAAATTTCCTATCTTAATGCTACTCATCTTGTGTTTTAATTGCATTATTTTTGCTCTAATTTGAGAAGAGAAATGATCATCGAGTCTTTTCCATACCTCATATGAGTACACCCACCCAACCATTCTAGTTGTGAATGGCTTGGTCATTGAAGCCAGTAACCACGACTTCAGCAGTGAATCTTGTCTTTTCCACACTGCATATACAGGGTTTGTTTCTCCTGAAGGTAAGAATCGCGTTGGAATCCTTTCTCTAGTGATGTGGTGTAGTAGATCGTGGCCTTCAATAGTTGATTTCGCTTGGTCTTTCCATTGCAGAAAGTTGTCCTCATCCAATTTCATCGAAATTGGAAAAGACGTAAAGCTTGGGGGCATCGGTGCCTGAGGAATTGAGCTGTAATTGTTCTGGGTTTCCACAGCCATGGAAGCAGAGTGATCGTTTAGCTCTGATACCATGAAAGGTATCAAATTTGGACAGAGAAGAAACGAAGGAGGAGTGAATTCAAGAAGAACGAAAGAAACTGAGAAGAAGAGTTCAGAGGTTGAGAGAAGAGAAGAGAAGTTTCTAGAGAAGGTTTTGGTGAACTGAATTAGTTGAATCTGAACTAACTGAACTGTTCATTACATAGTGCACTATATATATAGTGTAGTGAGATATAAGAACAGATGGCAACTAACAGAATTCAGCTAAATATATACTATTAATTAATCACTAAGTAATCACTAACTGACTCAATTGGTTCTCATAACCTCTATCAGTATACACAAAAAGATTAATTAGATAACAAATTAAATTTTACTTAATATGTTATTTTCTGCTCATATTTTTTCATTAATTATTTTACTTTTTATATTTACAGTAAATATTGAATGTAAAAGAAAAAAATAATATTGAATGTTATCTATTTTATTATTGAACTTAAAAATAATATTGAATTATATCAAATTTAAGTTCTATAATTAATAATAACATGATAGTATAATTTTAAGTTGTATAATATAATAAAAAAATATAACAATTTATGTATGCTTTCTATATAGCAATAATATTATATATATTTATATATCTCCTCTTTTAGCTTTTTTCTAAAAATATTGGCATATAATTAATGTCGATAACATATATATTGAGTAAGTATCTCTATTGAATTAATCATAAAGGTTAATAAAATATAATGGCATAAATTTCACCTAATTATAGCAAGTATCTCCATTGAAAATATTTGCTAATTATTATCGTGTATAATTAGTGTGTGTGTGTCTCTATATATATATATATATATATATATATATATATATATATATATATATATATATATTGAATTGTTACAATTTTTTATCATCTAGAAAATTCGTACCTCAAACATAGAACTTCTTCTGTTTATTATTTTTCATACCTAAGGGATACTAACTACGATTCTATCAACAGTATTACCTATGGTAAATTATGTAATGAAAAAGTTTGAAAAATAAAGGCAATAATTATAAGGTTATGGAAAGTTTCATCCAAATTTGACAAGAACAAGACGACTTACATAGAAATGGTTCTCATGGATGAAAAGGTAAGTTGATTATTTTCCATGATTCTTTCAAGTAATGTTAGGTCCATTTTATAAATATTTTTTGTTCATATTTTAAGTTTATTTGATAAGTAAACCCTTGCACGAATAAAAGACAGTGTGATTTTATAGATTTATAATAAGTGCGTACTAATACCCTTTATATTTAATTTGTTTTATAGTGTGATAATAGCCAATATATTTGTTGGTAGATTTAACTATTACTATATTATTTATGATCACATTCGATATATATGTCTAATTTAATGAAGAAAGTATATTATTAAAACCGATTAATAACTATTTTAGAGTTAATCTAATTAACACGATTAAAAAAAATAAACCATGCATAACATATTACTTTTTTATTAATCAAATTATTATAATTTAAATTAATTTAAAAAAATAATTTAAAATTATAATTTCAATCTTATCACGTGCATGGCATGAGTAATTACACTTGTTTAAAACAATAAATGAGATCACCATTATATAAGTCATTTAATTTGAAATAGTATAATTTGTGATTATAATTAATATATGTATTACCTACAAACAAATTAAGAAATTAAAATAATTTCCTAACACAAAATATATATATATATATATATATATATAAATATATTAGTGGCTAATTTTAATATATAAATAATATTTTTATAAAAAAAATACCAAATGATGAATAAAACGAAATAAAGAGAGTATTGTATACAAGGTAATGTGCAAAACATATATTTAAACATAGTAGAAAATAAGAAGCTGCTCCGATTTTTTTTTTTTAATATGAGAAATAAGTAGAGACATGCAAAAAGAGAGATAAAACTTGTAATGGACCAATATTACAAATTTATTCTCATACATTTTTTAAAAGACAAATATATTCATTTACAAAATATAAAACCCAAACCATTATACAAATTGTTATAAGATTTTTCCATTGCACTATTTTAAAAATGAGATTAAATTATATTGTGGATATGATATTTTAAATCTTAAAATTTAATTTCATCTATAATAAAAAATTGTACTACTGTGTAAAAACATACATGTATATGCGTATATATAAAAAGAATATGTTATCTATATTATTGCAGATTATTATTGAAATAGAATTTTTTTAATTAAAATATCATAAAAAATATAATTATTATATTCTAATAAAAGAATTATGTAATTAGTTTTTTAATTAAAATATCATAAAAAATATAATTATTATATTCTAATAAAAGAATTATGTAATTAGTTTTTTGTACCAATAAATAAATATATAAGAAAATAATTATACTTTTTAATTTTTCAAAAATTAAAAAATATGTTGTGTAAGATAGGTTTTTCTTCTTCATAACTATAATTACAATTTTATATAAAATACTTATATATTTGATATACCCAAATAGCTATAATTATTTATAATTCTAAAAAATTTCTACTTTTATAAGTATATTATTTTTTATTTTTATTTTTTAAAATAATACTTCTTTTAATAGAACAAATAAACGGGCATGTTAAATTGTTAATTGTTAAGATACACATTCATACATCCAATCATAGCGAGAAAAATCTTCCATAATAAGAACCCAACTAATAAAATTTGCTGATATCTGAATTACTCTTTTGACCAAATTATTAACTTTAAAGCAAATTTTGTAGTATCTATAATTTTAGTATTGAAATTGTCAAACTTATTTTTTATGATAAATTTTAAATATTAAAAATTATTTATTTTTATATTTTTAAATTTAAATATTAATTTTTATTTTTTTAATAAATTAAATAAATATATATAAATACCATAACATACCCTGACTTTAAAGTTAGTCACCCAAAAAAAAATACCCTGACTTTAAAGTTTAAAAGTTGAAACTCTATTCAATCGTTCGAAATGATAAGAGTCCACAATTCATCCCATACTTTTGCTATACTATTAGAAAGGATGCCTACTTGTCACAAAATTCATCATCATCTATATATCCTAGTCGCTCAACAAACAAGGTTCAGTCGGGCTTTTATTAATTTTTTAAAAAAATTATATTTTTTATAATTATAAAAGATTTTTTTAACATTATCTTTTGTTTAAATTTTTTTGACCAAATTAAAATATAATTAAATTTAAATTTTAAATTTTAAAATATAAATTTTTATATTTCTATTAAATCTATGTTGATGGAGCGGAAAAATTATCTCGATGGATATTAATAATTTTTGTTTTCTCTTTAAATTCATAAAAATAATTCAAAAAATATAAAATTTTACCAATTAATATTTATTTAAAAAAATTATTTTTAAATCCTAAGCCATGTAACTATAAAGTCATTGCAACCATTATTTTCTGAAATTTCAAAAATATAAAAACTATTTGTATGTTTATAGTTAGTTGAATGGATAAATAATAGCGATAACATCATAATTTTAACGAATAAAGCAAAATAATTTATCAATTTGTATTAAATTATTAATTTTACTTCACTACAAAAAGGTCATTGAATACCGTTAGATTTAACAACAAATTTTTTTATATAAATCCGACGATAACACGTTTATAGTTGGATTCAGCGGCGGAATAAATATAACGATATAAATCTCGTCAAAAATTTATTACTGATAGATTTTTAGAAGTTGACACTAAGTTCCATTGAATTTAGCAACATAATATATAACACAATCTGTTGGAAGTTACCGACAGATTAATCTGACGATAATGTTAATGCCATGTTATAAGTATCCGCGTCGTTTTACCGTCAGATTAACCTGACAAAAAGTTTTTTGGAGATTTTTCTAAAACAAAACTGACGGTAAAAAAAGTTTTTTTTTCTTTCTTAAAAATAGTCATTTTTCGTCCTTTTTTACCTTAACCTGATAACAAGTATAATTGATACACTGCTTTAAATATGAAGTGAAGTATCAAGCATACACGTAAAATTACGGAAGGATGGTAATTGATATATCTGAAACAATGTTAATTACATTACATGATTCTCAAAATTTGGTAAAGAAATATACATATCATAGAACCATATTTACATTAACCCTATTCAAATTCATCATCTTCCTTTAGTTCACCATCATCGTCTTCTAAGAGAGTTTTCTGATCATCAAACTCGTCTTCCTCTTCTTCATCCACGTCGACCTCGTCTTCTTCTTGAAAATCATGGACCTGTTGTGGTAGTGCGTCGTGATGATATAATCCAAGGTCAATGATATCATCATCTATGGATGCCGAGTTAAGGGTAATCGGCTCACCGGTATCAACTACCATTTTCAAAGGAGTTGGGTCATCAATCTGGTAAGGTTCTTGACCCTCTGTCCTATCATCAGACTCGATCCAGCCTCTTGAATTAGTCTTAATCCCAACCACCCAACTAGACCTGCATGAACCCAGATAAGCATAAAGTATACTGTCGTGCATTTTGAGGTAGAATAAAGGGATCGTAGTGCCTATATTTTCTAGTTACATTAACTTCAGTGATATCGTAGTCCTTGTGCTTTCGTGTTCCTTGTCATGAACTTGGATCATATAATTCACATTTAAATACGCACACCTTATACGTAGTGCGACAGAAATATTCTAATTCAATTATGTTGTACAACACACCAAACCAATCATAGTAATTCCTTTTATTATCTATTTAATATTGAGCCTTTACGTGTAAATCTATCGATGATTTTACTAAAACTTATAATTTTTCCAACAAGAACAAACAACACATATTCACATACTTAATATTAACATACAATACATTGTAGTATTACATACAAAAGTAATTACAGAACCTACCCCTCTAAATAAAACTCTAACTAACAAGGCGAGGGGAAAATAAATTCTAACAACTCAACTCGTAAACATATTCCTTTGTAATAAATTCTAACAACTCAACGCAGCTTTGCAATAAGCCTTCATACCTGTAGCTGAAAGGGGTGGAAATAAGGGATAAGAATTGGAGTGTTCTTAGTAAGGTCGGGGTTAGGAGTTAAGTTCATTCTATATATACTTGGTCAGCAATAAAGTCAACAAGGTACCATCTAATTCAACAATTAAAGAACACAGAATTCAAACAATTATTTAGCACACCCACAATCACAGAAAATACACTCACAAACAAATATGCGCAAACAAGTATGATGCATGTCTATTCCTAGTGCAAGTAATGAGCTCATCTGTCAGTTTCGACCCACTCCCAACGTAACTCAGCAACCTTTGTCTGAGTTTAGTTTCTAGTGCTAGAACCTCTGTAATTAACCTCCGTCTTACAGGTGTGACTCTCTTGAGCCGATGTATACAAACATAACCTCTGTAAGCAACCTCGGTGTTACAGGTGATGCTTTCTCTGGCCTATGTATGTATTGATAACCTCTGTAAGCAACTTCCGTCTTACAGGTGTGACCATCCCCTGGATTGGTCGATGTATCTATGGAAAGCAAATCTCGATGGAATCACTACCATATCTCTACTCGTTTTCAACAGGTAAGCAATCATCTCTGCTTATCTCCTTTTCATTTTGTTCTTTCTTTCTTTTCTTCTCTATTCTCTGCTCTCCTGTGGCAGAAGTTCTTTATATTCTTTTAATATTTTTCTCTCTGCTCTCCTGTGGCAGAGGTTCTTTAATATTTTTCTTTCCTTTCCTTTTCTTTCTTCTTATTTTCTTTCCTATTATTCCATAATATAAATTATTTTCGCATTATTCCCTTGCCTCTCCCTAAGTGTCTTATGGAAAAGAATTATAAAGTTCTTTAATTAAGTCTGCGCTCTCTAAAGCTTTTAAGATTACTCTTCTTGCTTCCTTTCTCATTAATATTACACATTATAATATTCTTACAAAACAACATCTTTGATAAATACTAATTTTAATAATGGTTTATTTTAATATAAATGAGTAATTTTAAAGAAGTATTGAAAATAATATTTATAATCTTCTTTTAAAATTGAGTTTATAAAACCTTATTTTTAAACTTTTATTAATTACTTTCTAAATCACGAACTTTTTTAATATTCTATTTTTAACCTTAATATTTTATATAATCATATTTGAAACTCTCACTTATTTTTATATTTATAAAAATAATCTTGAATTTTTATAAAATATCAATTTTTACTCCATACTTTATTTATTACTCAAAATATCCGAAAACTTATATAAAAATTGTACCTCGATTTTTATATACAAATACAATGTTACTCTTAAAAAATAAAGTTTAAATATTAATCTTCCTCTTATACCCAAAACCGAAACTCTTAGTCCTTTCCTTTCAAAATATTACTTATGTTTTAATCCGTTTTTGAGTTTTTCGATTACCAAATTTTTTTTCCTCAACTTTTAATTTAATCTTTCAACTACCAAATCTTATCAATTTTCTCAAAATACCTTATGACAACAGTTCCAAAATCATTAAAATAACCACAACTGAACTGTTCTTCATAGATAAATCACAAGCAACAATAATAATTTAACATAAACTCATTCAATCTCAAACAATAATCAACCAAATCAACATTCACTTATCCAATTGACATTTAATTATTATAAAGTTACCAAACCTACCTCCATACGAAATCAAAATAATAGAAGTTTTGAAAAAGTTTTTTGACCGAGTTGCTGAAGAAGAAAACGTCAGAAATCATTTGTGCCTCCTAGAATTCCAATTAACCAAATTCAAGGGAAAAGCGAACTACGTTACCGTTAATTTTTATCAATAAAAAAAATACCAACACATAAAAAAAGAAAATACAAACACTTTTAGCAGATTAAATTTTCGACAATGAATCTAAGAAATCAAGGCCGAAAACTCGAGGGTTTTCACGATTTCTTTCTTCTCTCTCGGTCACTCGTTTCCCTTTATTGTTCGGTGCTGAAGGAAAAAATAAATGAAGCAGAGTGATGATTAATGGAAATAAAGAAACATGTGTCATATATATATAAAAGCCACCTTGGCTTTTTTCCTTTTCTCCCTTTACGTTTTGTTAAATGTAACCAAATAATAATAATAATAATAATAATAATAATAATAATAATAATAATAATGATGATGATGATAATGATAAATTGACAACTAGTAATTTTTTATAAGTAATTCTTTTTTGTCTAAATTATTTTAGGATAAAATATATATAAGTTACTAATATAAATGACATTAGTAATTTAAGGATGAAAGATATACGATGAAGCATTAATAAAGTTAAGCTCACCAAAAAGTACCAATATTTGCTCATATCGACAGATATCAAACTCGATAATAATATTATTAATTAAACGCTATTTTTAAATTAAAAATATCAATTACTCAAGTTAAAATATACATATAATTTTCATTACTTATAAATTATTAGAATTATAGTTTTAATTATGTAAAATATTTTATCATAAAATATATATATATTTCATCATAAAATATATATAAAGGTATATGAATTTGATTAAATTCAAAGTTATAAATTAATTTAATTACTTATAATAAAGTAATTTCTCAAAATAAGGGACTCCAATTTATAAAAATAAATTTTAACTTATTTATATTTATATTTTTGAAATTGTGGGTCATTACACTCGCGCCGCCGTCGCGTTCTGTTGCTGCCGTGCGCTGTTGCTCCTCACATTCGCGCCACTGTCGCTCCTCTTGCTCACTCCGCTGCTCCCGTGCCGCCGTCGCTCCTTCTCTCTGTTGCCGCAGTCGCTCTTCCTACTTTGGTCCTTCTCCGCTCTCTCTTACCCTTCTTCTCTCTCTCAATTGAGCTCACAAGAATCAAGTGTCTTTTTCAGTTACTGTTATTGAACTTCCAAATTCCATTGTCTTATTTCTCTTTCAGGGATATTGTTTTCCCAAAATTTGTAATTATTTGTTCTTCAAACATTTGGCATATATTTCTGCATTTATTTTTTCATTATTATGCTCTCTCCATTCCTGCTTTTTTCAAATTAAATATTCTCCAGCTTGATGCTTATTTGGACTGCTGTTTAATGCTTGAAGGTGACTAACTTAAGAGGAGTTGAATAGATGTAAGTTGCTGTTCGAACTTTGAACTCTATATTAAAGTGTTGTTGTTCTTGGTGTTGTTCATATTATTTGATGTTATTTTAGATTCATTTAAGCCAAAACTTTTAATGAGAGTTCTATTCATGCTTGCTGGAGTGATGATTCTCCTTCAACTTGTGCCAAATCTAGCTTTGTAGAAATGCATTTTAGAAAAGCAGCTTTCATGTTATTGTTGGTTATTTGTAACAATTAGCATTGGATAGATAAGATTATGGATTAAAAATTTTATGTTTTTTGAATTTAGGAATTTTTCAGCACATTGACTTGAATAATGTTGAAAATGCCAGATTAGTAATAAGAAAATCTAAAATGACATTAGTGTTTTTTTATCTTCTGGTTTTTTCTTATATTCTCTGCTTCTTTCTCTTTCTATTTGAATGGATTATTTTCAAATATATTGGGAATTGTTGGGGAAGCTTGTCATGCTAGGTTGATGGCTATTTTGGCAGGAATGATGAGCATGTGTGTAGTCTAAATTAGCTTTCCTTCAGCCCTTCTGGCCTTGCTCTGCTTCTGGTATGCGCTTGCCGTCACAACATGCTACCCGTCGCTGCTCTCCCTCGATTCTGTAAAGGCGGCCCAGTCTCAAGAGGGTTTGTTTTGTCTCAGCTTTGGTGGTTCTTTTCTTTGTATGCCACTTTTGGTCGTATGTTGTGCTTTATCTTTTAATAAATAGTATCTCTTTTTCTTCTTTATTCTGCTTCTGCTAACTTCTTTTTCATTGTCAGCTTCTGTTACCACTTACTACTTGTTGGTATTGGTTCTGCTTTCTGGAACTTGTTCCTTCTTGCCCCCCTTCTTTCTTTCTTTCTTTTTGTTGGAAAAACTCAACAAAGGTTCAAAACAAGAACCTGTCTAATAGCGGAAGCACCAAAAATAATTTTTCCACAACCTGTGCGATTAAATGGGCAATACCAAAGATACTCCAAGCAGTAAATATAATGGCAGAAATTAAATAATCAGACACCAAAATTTTAACGTGGGAAAACCCCCAAAAGAGGAACAAAAAACCCACGAGACCTAGTCTAGAAAAATCTTCCACTATCCGAATAATGGGTACACAAACAGTCTTCCTAGTGACACTAGGACATCTCAACAATCAACAAAATACATCATCAAAACTGATGGAATCAACATAAACTCTCTACTAAGTGGGTATCTTAAATCAGGCAAAAGAGAAAGCAATACAACAAGCAAGTTATATCCTAATGTTCATCTCTACACCAGGAATAACATACTAAAATTTCATAAGAAATGAAGCAAATTTACCGATTTAATAGGATCAAAGTTGGCTTGCCCTTTTCCCCCAAAACTTTCTTCTCTTCAATGCCGAAACCACACCTCCCTCTCACTGTTTCATTTGTTTCAAAATGAGGGCTTCAAAAAATCTCACACTCTCTCTCCTTACCATGGCTTATTAGCTACTCTTCTTTCTTTATTTTTTGTTTTAAAACTTGTGGGCCCCACTTGGTTGGGGACCCACCAACAAATCTCCCCCTCACCAACTCTAGTGGGGATAGGCTGCTCCACCAAGCCCGCCTTCTCTTTGTAGGAATCAAACTTCACTGTAGGTAAACTCTTAGTCATCATATCTGAACTATTATCATCAGTATGGATCTTCTCAAGTGCATGTGGCTTCATCTCAAGCGCTTGTCGTATCCAATGATACCTCACCTCTATGTGCTTCGATCGGGAATGAAACGTCGGATTCTTGTTGAGATGGATAGCACTCTGACTTTCACAGAATAACACAAACTTCTCTTGATTGATGCCTAACTCTTGTAGAAATTTCTTCATCCACAAGATTTCCTTAGAAGCTTTAATAACAGTAATGTATTCTGCCTCTGTAGTAGACAAAGCAACACATTTTTGAAGTCAAGATTGCTACTACACAACTCCCCCTGCAAAAGTCATCATATAACCAGAAGTAGACATTCTTGAATCAAGATCCCCAGCCATATCTGTATATGTGTAACCATCCAACATAGGTTGGCCATTCTCAAAGCATAAACAAACTTTGGAAGTACCATTAAGGTATCTGAGAATCCACTTCACTGCTTACCAGTGTTCCTTGCCAGGATTAGAGAGAAATCGACTAACAACTCCAACGGCATGAGCAATATCTAGCCTAGTGCAAACCATAGCATACATCAAACTGCCAACTACAAATGCATATGGAATCTTCTTCATTTCTGATTTCTCTTTCTCACTTGTAGGGCATTGCTGCGAACTTATCTTGAAATGACTAGCAAGTGGAGTACTAACAGGTTTGGAATTACTCATGCTAAACCTCTCTAAAACCTTCTCAATGTACTTCTACTGTGACAACCATAGTTTCCCATTCTTCCTGTCACGAGTGATACTCATGCCAAGGATTTTCTTTGCAGGACCCAAATCCTTCATAGCAAAGGATCTGTTCAAGTCTTTCTTAAGACTTTCAATCTTCTTAGTGTCATGACCAACAATCAACATGTCATCAACATAAAGCAAGAGAATTATAAAATCACCATC
This sequence comes from Arachis stenosperma, assembly GCF_014773155.1. Lineage (NCBI taxonomy): Eukaryota > Viridiplantae > Streptophyta > Magnoliopsida > Fabales > Fabaceae > Arachis > Arachis stenosperma. The sequence continues at coordinate 35,171,181 of NC_080385.1, read as the reverse complement.
AGAGAATTTCTTAACATACACACAATGATCAGAAGGAGTCTTACTGTATCCATGACCTTCCATGAAGGAATCAAACTTTGTGTACCACTGCCTTGGCGCTTGCTTGAGCCCATATAAGCTCTTTTTCAACTTGCATACAAGATGCTCCTTTCCTTTAACTTCGAAACCCTCTGGTTGCTCCATATAGATTTCTTTATCTATGTCACCGTGAAGGAATGTAGTCTTCACATCAAGCTGCTCAACCTCTAAATTCAAGCTAGCCGCCAACCCAAACACAATTCGAATAGAGGACATCTTCACAATTGGAGAGAAAATCTCCTCAAAATCAATACCTTTCTTTTGCTCAAAGCCTTTCACAACCAATCGAGCTTTGTACCTTGGCCGTGAGACATTTTCATCCGCTTTCAACTTAAACACCCATTTATTCTTGAATGCTCTCTTACCCTTCGGTAACTTCACCAATTCAAAAGTATGATTCTCATGCAAGGATTTCATTTCTTCTTGCATGGCCTTCAACCAATCTTCCTTATGCTCATCAGACATAGCTTCCTGATAGCTCTCTGGCTCTCCAGTCTCAGTGTTCATCACATACTCATGAGGAGATTATTTCTGAGAAGGATGACGCTCTCTAGTAGATCTTCTCAATTCAGGCTCAACTAGTGGTTCAGGTGAAATTTCAACATCTGGCACCTCAGGTTGAGGTGTAGGTTCATTATGCAAATCATCACCATCATTATCAACTTGTACATCTCCCCCATCAACAGGAGGTCTAGTGGAAGGACCAAGTTCATCATCAGCAGAACGTCTAACAGTTACTGTTGGCTTATTTATCTTCTCAAGATCTTCAATAGTTTGGTCTTCAAGAAAAATTATATCTCGACTTCTAATTATCTTCTTGCTCACCGGATCCTATAATCTGTAACCAAATTCTTCGTGACCATAACCCATGAAGATACACTGCTTTGACTTTCCATCAAGTTTAGACCTTTCATCTCTTGGAATGTGAACAAAGGCCGCGCAGCCAAACACTCGCAAGTGACTATAAGAGACATATTTCCCTCTCCAAACTTTCTCTGGAACATCACCATTAAGTGGAACTGAAGGAGAAAGGTTGATCAAATCTACTGCAGTCCTCATCGCTTCACCCCAAAAGGATTTAGGCAACTTTGCATGAGAGAGCATACACCTTATTCTATCATTGATAGTGCGATTCATTCTCTCTGTAACTCCATTATGTTGAGGAGTCTTAGGAACCGTCTTCTCAAGCTTAATCCCATGTTCTTTACAATACTCTTCAAACGGATCCCTGTATTTACCACCATTATCTACTCGAACACATTTCAATTTCCTTCCTGTTTCTCTTTCAACACTTGCATGAAAGTGTTTGAAGATACCGAGCACCTGGTCTGTAGATTTCAAAACAAAAGCCCACACTTTGCGAGAATAATCATCAATAAAAGTAACAAAATATGATGCACCACCTAGTGTCTTAGCATCCATAGTGCAAACATCAGTGTGAACTAAATCTAGAACATGTGATCTCCTATGAGGTCCAGAATTATGAAATGATATTCTAGCATGCTTTCCAATAAAATAATTAGTGAAAGTATTTAAAGTTGTACCTTTCACTGGAAGTGAGTGCTTCTTGGCCAAGACGCTTAGTCCTTTCTCGCTCAAGTGACCAAGACGTATATGCCACAAATTAGAAGAGGAATCATCAGCTGCATTCACCTCTTCTTTGCACAACTTTGCTTGCAATCGGTAGAGAGTAGTGAGACTGTTGTCTTCTCTAGCAACAATGAGAGCTCCTTTGGTAATCTTGCATTTTCCACTACCAAAGGAAGTACAATACACCTCTTGATCCAATGCCTTCACTGAAATGAGATTGAACCGCATATCTAGCGCATGCCTAACATTCTTCAACTGCAACTTGCATCCCATGTTGGTTTCAAGCTACATATCACCCATACCAATGATATCACACACTCTTTTATCTCCCAATTTGATCTTGCCAAAATTTCCAGCAGTATAGGAAGTGAAAAATTCACGTTTCGGAGTGACATGACATGAGGCACTAGAGTCCATAATCCAAGTGGAATCATCATAGACAAGATTCACATAATTTTCATCATATGTGATAAGAACATCTTCATAAACAATAGCAGCAGTTTCTTTTTCACTATCTTTACTTTTGTCTTCGTTTCTTCCCCTTGATTGTTATCTTTTCAAGAACCTACAATACCTCTTGATATGTCCTGGCTTGCCACAATGGTGACAAATGAACTCCTTTCTTGGCTTGTACTTTCCTCTTGACTTGCTTCGACTCTCTGACCTGTCAGAACTGTGAGGTTTTCTACTTTGACTTCTCCCCGTGACTCTGAAACAAGTGCTTCTAACTGGGAGGAGGCATTAGTCAAACCTCGCTCTCATCTTCTGCCTTCTTCATTCAACATGCTCTCTTTAACCATTACTAACGTCAATTTTTCATTTGGAGCTGAGTTAGTCAGTGTCACAACCAGAACTTCTCAACTATCAGGCAAAGAGCACTACAACAACAAGGCTTGCAACTCATCATTCAAAGTGATTTCATTATTTGTCACTTGGTTCACCATCTCCTGAAAAATGCTCAAGTGCTCCGGCATTGATTTACCTTCAGTATACTTCATATTGACAAGTTTTCTAATCAAGAATGCTTCATTTTGCACATTCTTCCTATCATATAACTCCTTCAATTTATTCTACATCTTCTCGGCATTCATTTCGGTGTCAATATGTGGATACACGTTAAGATCAAGCCATTGCCTAATCAAAGCAACTGCCTTTCAATTCATCTTCTTCCATTCAACATCGGATTTAGTACCTATGGATTTATCTCCCTCTACAGGATCATACAAGTCCTTGCTATACAATATATCTTCCATGAGGGTCTCCCAAATTGAATAATTTTGGAAATTCAATTTGACCATATTTGGTCCATGAATATTTTTCTCCATTTAATCAGCACAGAAATAAACAACCAAAGCTCTAGATACCACTTTGTTGGAAAAACTCAACAAAGGTTCAAAACAAGAACTTGTCTAATAGCAGAAGCACTAGAAATAATTTTTTCACAACCTCTGCGATTAAATGGGCAATACCAAAGATACTCCAAGCAGCAAATATAATGGCAGAAATTAAATAATCAGACACCAGAATTTTAACGTGGGAAAACCCCCAAAAGAGGGACAAAAAATCCATGAGACCTAGTCCAGAAAAATCTTCCACTATCAGAATAATGGATACACAAACAGTCTTCCTAGTGACACTAGGGCATCTCAACAATCAACAAAATACATCATCAAAACTGATGGAATCAACATAAACTCTCTACTAAATAGGTATCTCAAATCAGGCAAAAGAGAAGCCAATACAACAAGTAAGTTATATCCTAATATTCATCTCTACATAAGGAATAATATACTAAAATTTCATAAGAAATGAAACAAATTTACCGATTTAATAGAATCAAAGTTGGCTTGCTTTTTTCCCCCAAAACCTTCTTCTCTTCGACGCCGCTCACCTCCCTCTCACTGTTTCATTTGTTTCAAAATGAAGGCTTCAAAAAATCTCACTCTCTCTCTCTCCTTACCTTGGCTTATTAACTACTCTTCTTTCTTTATTTTTTTTTTGTTTTAAAACTTGTGGACCCTACTTGGTTGGAAACCACCAACACTTTTCCACCACCTCCCACCACCCTTGCTTCATATCTTTACATATATATATGACATGTCTTTCTCTCACTCTTCAGTTTAGATCATATTTGAATCCAAACATAGACGATCATCATCATCATTAACCTTGTCTATATATCTTTGACATACCGCCTTCATTATTATTATTATTATTGATTTGCAGTTATAATCTTTTTACTAATGGAGTGATTTGTTCTAATAATAGGACAGCTACTTCATAAATACAACAATATGAAAAAGTGGAAAAAAATAGTTTGTTACATCACATATCTTAAAAGGCTTTTCTATTCTTCCATGTTGTTTACACTTTATTATATGTATCTTGAGATAAAATACTAGATAGACAACACACACAGTAGCAACTAACAAGGACATTTTATTTTATTTGTTTTTCTCCTTTGCTTCTATTTTTGCTGCATTTATATCGTATGATATCATTCTTTTGAATTCATGCAATACCTGGATGAGAACAAGTCCTTGACTCTGAAGATTGTGGAAAGCCAAAGTTCTGGCAAGCTCAGTGAGTGTGCGGAGTAAGAATAACTAATACTCTAATAATCTATTATGTTTGCTAAGTGCTACCATCAATCTATTATTGTATTGTTCAAGAAATAATCTTGCCAACAACTAAGAGATTAGCATATGATGGAAAACTTTTAGGTTTCAGTTATTTATTATTATAATGTCACTAATGATGTGTTTGAAATTATTAGCATCTTGGTCACCATTTTCTATAGTATGTTGTATACCCTGCACATCTATGAGCTACTCTATGAATATAAATGGATCACTATTGGTTAATTAGTTATGCATTCTATTTAGATTTTTCTTAAATGTTTTCTCTCACTTTCTGGTCTCTAGGTATTCTACATAATTAATAATCTTTATTAGTACCTCCCTCTATAATTTGTATTAATTAAATGTATAATATGCTAATGTTTATATAAAGGAAGCGGGTTTGTGTCTCTGAAACTTTTGAAGAAAATGGACAAATTTATACATGCTTGCTCTATTCTCGTCTAGTTTTGGACAATGCTTTTATTTTCATTCAATATACTTCATTACACAATTGTTAGTTGTACAAATGCTTGTTGCAATCTTCATCGTGTTGATAATCCAGCTCTCAGGATGTTTCATGGATTAGCAATCTCTTCGTTTCTTTAGTTTTAGATTATATTGAATTTCATAATTTGAAAGTTAGCAATTTGGCGAATTTCAGTCCAAAATTGAAACTAAATTGTAATTGCTGTGTTAGAATTTGAGTTGGAGTTGGATCACTAGAAGAAAGATATCAATGGAATTTAGTGGTGTGTCACTTTGTCTTCTTGTTTCTGGTTGTGCTATTTTAGCAGAGTAAGAATTTTGCAATTGGTCATGACTAATTTTTTTGTTTCTTGTTATACTAGGTCAGCAGTGGAATTGATGAAAAGTTAGCTAGCTTAATTAGGAAATGGCCTTGATGATTCAACCTTGTGCTGCAGCCTGGATCTTAGTTAGGATTATTTACTTTCTTTTGAATATTTTGTATTATTAGTGGAGTTTAATATTTATTTTGTCTTAAATTTTTAAGTTAGAAAATTATTTATTATTATTTTGATAAATATGTAAACTTATTATCTAATATTTATTATAAATTTTATTTCTATTTTTAAAAGTTTATTTGTCTCATTATTTAATATTTAATTGTCTATGATTTTTCAAATGATTAAAAAAAATAGCTATTAAATCGCCGATGATATTGTCACTTTTTAAATTCAAAATAGACAAAAGAAACTAAAAAATAGTGATGGTTTCAGTGGTTAAGAGAAGGGGGGTTGAATCTTAGCCTCTTTTTTACTTCAGAACACTTGCTGGTCTTTGAAACAACTTCTGAAGATTTATTTGATTTTTGTCTCGTCCCTAGCCACGAGACTTTTCTTTTTGTCTCGTCACTTGGCACGAGATATTTTGCGGTTTTATCTCCTGTGCAGCAGAAACAGAAAATAGAGTAGAAGAGAAAGAGAATTACACCTAGATATATCCTGGTTCAGCTGCTAAGTGCAGTGCAGCCTACATCCAGTCTCCATCACAACAATGATGGAATTTCACTATAATCATCTTTGATTACATACACCAATTCTCCCTAGGAACTACCCTTCCTATCTGGGACAAGTCCAGAATTCTAAATCCAATCCTGAACTTGACTTGGTCACTGCCAAGCTTTCAACTGTAAAGTGCTAACCCAACTTACAAGGGGATTCCCACAGAATCATGAAACACAACATAGATGTACAAAGGAACTCTAAGGACATCTATGGCTTTTTCTTTTAATTTTGCACACTCTACCTTTTTCTGCTCTATGACTTTTTCATACAAACCTCACTGTTTGCCTTTATCCATGAGACTCAAGACATGACAAAATTAAACAGAAAAATACAAAACATAATACATTGAAGGAGAAGGAAATCTGTTAGCTTAGGTAGCTCTGAGAACCTTGTGCCTTGCACTCTCACTACTTACTCCTTGAATCAAACCTTGACTGTTCACCCTTACTTATAGGGAGAAGCCTTCAAGGTTGAAATCAAACAAATCAAGCTAAACTCTTTCTTCTTCAAAACAGAACCGGTTCGGCCAGAGAGAGAAAAGAGATAACCCATACAAAACCCAACATACAATTACCTCTAGTCCTTCCTTGGTCACCAATCTTCATCAATCCGAGCCCATCATCTTTTCTTGCTCTGCAAGATGAACTCCTGGCCCTTGATGCTTCATGATGATGATAGCTTCATCTGCTCCTATCTCTGCCTCTTCCATCACGTAGCCAATGTAGCTACCTCCTGTGGTGGTTGAGCAAGATCAGAGACAAGCCATCCTTCCAAAGATCTTCTCCTTGCTGGCCAAAATCTTCTTCAACCATTTTTGGTATGGAAAAGCCAAGATCTCTTCACAAAATCTTACCACAAGTGAATGAGAATCTTAGCCACAACATACTTTTAGTTTTCTTTTTCTTGCCATCATTTTGATGGTCTTGTGGCGTGCTTCTTCTTCTCTATAGTAGCTTGCTATAGCTTCCATGGTTGCTGAGTGATATGACCGAAAGAGAAGAGAGGAAAGATGAGAGAGAAGATAGTATTGGAAGAAAAAGCAATGAGATTAAACAAATTATTTAAAAAGAAATTGCTTTTACTTCCCTGAGTAGCGTGTAGCATTAATGCTATCAATCATGTCAATGACAATCTCTCTCATGGTTCCCATGCATTTATTAACTTCACTTTAATGAGATTTGAATTCCATTACATGGTGAAGCATGAGATCCATTGGAGGCATAAAGCAATAAAACATTTGCTTTCCTTCTCAATTGGTTTTGGATCATGCATGAGAGATAATTTGGGCTTATGGTAATGTTTGAATTCTGACCCAAATAATCACAAATTGCTTCAGCCACTTGATATAGGGAACTTTCAACAAAGCTAAATGTTTATAAGCACATTGGGCCTGCAATAGTGATTCGGACTGGCCCAAATAATCACAGTGATTTTAATCAGTTTGTATCAATGTTGAATTAGAATCAAATTGCGCTTGCAACAATTTTTCTTTTCCGTTCGGCCCAAACAGAAATAAAACCTGCACAGCAAAAATTATTTTAATTAACATATATGAATCAAAATTGAATTAATAATTTTGCTGTCAATAATGTTTGATCATCATAAATTTAAAATAGAGTTTTCCAAACTCATCAATCTCCCCCTTGATGACAAACATTATTAAAAATTGAAATGGAAAGAAATTAAAGATTTAGAGTATAGAATACTCCCTTTGAATATTTGAATTTCTCCCCCTTTCCAATTGTCACATGGCTCCTCCTAAATATATGCTATTTTACCAAAGGAAGCTTTATACCTGTAATAATTTTTATCAAGCCTAAGGCAATAATGTTATTCAACATATATAATTTTGTAATGTTGAATGGCTTGATTTATGAGCAGAATTGAATGATAATTAAGACTCATTTGTTATCAATAATTTGATTTTCTGCTCAAACACATACAAAGCAATTGTGTACATATCAACCAAAAAAATATTTTTGATGTTTTCAAGAGATTGCTATCCAAGCTGTTTTGAAAATATTTTCCAGTTAACAAATCAGAGCAAATTAATCATAGCAAGGAAAATATTTCTGATCAAGCATGATCATCTCAAATCATAGCAGCTATCAAGCTTTATATATCACAGTTTAAAAGAACTGCCAAAAATATTCCTTAATCCAAAACAACAATATTTTACCAAAGAAACACAAATAGATCAAATGCATCACAAACACAGCAAATAATTTTCCAAGGTAAATCAACTAAATCACAAACATCAAGCAGCAGCAATCATGTTTACCAAGATAGAGCAGGTGCATTATAAACATATCATCACAACAAGATATTGAAACTTAAAACAAGGGAGATCATGAATCCTCACAAGGATTTCATCCCTATTTTGTTAATTTTAATTTTCCAGCACTATTTCTCTCTCCCCTTTTGGCATCAAGGGGCACCTACAAAAAATGTCATTGGAAGCAAAATATCCAAAATATAACCAAAATACCAAGTGTGTATCACAGTATCACAGGTCTAAAATAACTAAGCAAACTACTACGGTATCAGATTGAGCCGAAACTAGCCAAATATCAACAAAAAAATAAAAAATTGATTAATCATCAGACAGGTGGAATTCAGATTCATCATCCTCTTCTGTACTACCAGCACCCATTTCTTCCTCAAGATTCTGCAGCATCAGGCTCACCCTTTCTTGACACTTCCCCCATGCCATTTCATTTTCAAACGCTTGTTTTCGGGCAGCCTTGTACGAATCCACCATTAATTTAGACATATTAGAAAACTCAGTAAGGATGTCTCTCATGGATTCGGCTGTCTTGGAGTGCTCAGGCCGACTTTCAAAGTCACTATCCGAAGCTGCAGATTTCTTTCCCTTGGTTTCCTTAACAGCTCCACCTCCTTTGATCATAGATACCTTATTTTCTACAGCCTCATTAAGGAGATCAACTTTAAAATATTCAAAAATACTTGTTAAAAACATGCCATAAGGCAGATTCACCTTTTTGGTGCTCTTAATTGATTCCCACATGTGTCTGATCATAAGATAACCAAATGATATAGAAGTAGATGTAACAAGAGCAAAAAGTATGAGAGAGTCAGAGAATGTTACTCTATTATGGGAACCACTTTGAGGGGTCAAGATGTGAGTGATGATCCTGTGGAGCAGAGAGTTGGTAGGACCGAGGGCTTTGTGGGTCGGAGTTGTGCCGTCCAAGCCAGATAAGTTTTCACAAATGTGCTGCAGGACAATCTTGTAGATAACGCCAACCTGGGAATCCCACTTCTCAGTCATATAAGCTCTTGGACCCGCATCTGTATACCCTAGGGCAGTTCCAATTGCCTCAGTGTTCAGGGTTATATGAATCCTTTTGACATAGGAGTGGATGGTGCCATCAATCAACTGCATGTTGGCATAGAACTCGCGTACCAAACTGGGGTAGACCGGTTTCTGAATGTGCAGCAGTGGTGTCCATTGAAGAAATTCAAATAGAGGAGCAATGTTGACACCTTTGGTTGTGAGAGAGTCGAGATTGACTAAATAGGTGGCACAAAGATGACGTTTTTCCAAAACCTCTTTGTGAAACTCGTATGAAGCATATGAGATGAACCTGGCCGGATCATAGTGGGAGTGTGGTTTGTTGAACTTGTTCTTAAAATCCAATGACTCCAAGTTTGCTGGCTCTCTGGTGTTATTCAAGGCAAACCCTTTGGTCTTCTGAGTACTGCGTCCGGGTGTGGCCTTTTTTGGTGGTGATGGTTGCGGTGATGGTATAGATGAATTGTAGGATTCTTCTTCCTCTTCGATTGGTTTCTTCCTTCTTTCAGATTTTCTCCTTCTAGAGAATTTTTGGGCAATTACTTTCCACCTCATAGATTCGGTTTGCTTGGTAGGAGGTGAGGGAGAAGATGATGAGGTAGAATGAATGTGTATGTGGGTGTGGGTTTGAGGTGTGGAAGGTTTTTGAGAGAAGATGAGTCTTTCACTTTTTCTAGGGGCGGTTTTTTTTTTCATGATAAAGAAAATGGAGAAGTGGAAGAGAGAGAGTTAAAGAGAACCGAATTGAGTGAGGGAGAGAGGAGGTTAGGGACACATTAAATGTGGAGTGGAGAGAGAATTGGAGGGAGTTTAATGACCATTAATGGGCGGTTATTAACCAAGAAAGTTTCTCTTTTATTTGAAATAAACTGAAAAGTAGTTTCCTAGAATCAAGGGATTAGATGAAAGAAAAAGATTTGATTTGACAATAACCACTTCCAACAAAATTTGATGAGACAACAAAAATATATTGTGATTTACACAAAGAGAAACTAACAAAACGGTCAGGGTGTGGTCAAAGAAATTTGGTGGGGCCCATAAAAATTTATTTCTGTGCTGTCTCCCCCTTGATCACAGCCCTCTCAACACACTCTGAATTTTATCTCCTCCATTTCTACGAGACAAAACTGAGCAGACTCAGAAATTTCACAAGTTATCAATAGAACTTAAATCAATCATTCCCAAGCTTTTTCTTAAAGAGCAGAATCTGTCTTCACATAGGGGTTTTGTAAAAATATCAGCAAGTTGGTCTTCAGATTTTACAAATTGAATATCAATAGTACCATTTTGCACATGTTCTCTAATGAAATGATATTTAATTTCAATGTGCTTGGTTCTTGAGTGCAGAATAGGATTTTTTGAAATGTTTATAGCACTTATATTATCACAAAATAAGGGTATACTATTGATCTTTAATTTGTAATCTTCCAACTGCATTTTTAACCAAATTAATTGAGAACAACATGCAGATGCAAAAATATATTCAGCTTCAGCTGTAGATATGGCCACGGTTGCTTATTTTTTGCTTGACCACATGTTGAGTGATCTCCCAAGGAAGCAACACATGCCGGATGTGCTCCTTCTATCCACTCTATCTCCCGCATAATCTGCATCACAAAACCCTACTACACAAAAATCATCAGATTTTGGATACCACAAGCCATAATCACTAGTTCCCTTAATGTATCTAATGATGCGCTTAACGGTTGAAAGATGGGATTCTTTTGGGTGAGATTGAAACCTTGAGCATACACCCACACTTTGAACAATATCCGGTCTAGAGGAGGTTAGATACATGAGTAAACCAATCATTCCTCTATACCTTGTTTCATCCACATCTTTATCATTATCATCCTTTTCAAGTTTAGTGTTAGGATGCATTGGTGTTCCCATAGGTTTAGAATTTTATAGGCCAAATTTCTTTATTAGTTCTAGTGCATACTTTCCTTGGTGAATAAATGTAGCACTAGAAGTTTGTTTAATTTGGAGGCCAAAAAAGAAAGTTAGCTCTCCCATTAAACTCATTTCAAACTCACTAGTCATGAGTTTTCCAAACTCTTAACACAAGGACTCATTGGCCGATCCAAACACAATGTCATCCACATAAATTTGAACTAGGAGAATATCATCATTAGATATTTTAATAAACAAATTAGTGTCGGTGGTACCCCTTTGAAATTGATTTTCCAACAAGAAGGCAATAAGCCTTTCATACCAAGCTCTTTGAGCTTGTCTAAGCCCATAAAGAGCCTTTGATAGTTTGAAAACATGGTTTGGAAATTCTTTATCTTCAAAGCCGGGGGGTTGTGCCACAAACACTTCTCTTTCAATAAAGCCATTAAGAAAAGCACATTTTACATCCATTTGAAACATTTTAAAACCCTTATGGGCAGCATAGGCAAGAAGCAACTTAATTGCTTCCATTCTAGCTACCGAAGCAAAAGACTCATCGAAATCTATACCCTCTTCTTGATCGTAACCTTGGGCCACTAATCTAGCCTTGTTACAAAAAACTTGTCCATCCTCACCAAGTTTATTTTTAAAAACCTACTTAGTACCCGTTACCTTCTTACCATCCGGATGAGGTACTAGTGTCCAAACATCATTCTTGTCGAATTGAGCAAGCTCTTCTTGCATGACTTTGACCCATGATGGATCTTCAAGAGCTTGTTTCACATTGTTGGGCTCCATTTATGACAAGAGTGCAAAATTGCTTGGTTCGAATTGCCTTTTGGTTGAGGATCTTGTTGTTACACCTTGAGAGGGATCACCAATGATAAAGTCATGAGGATAACCTCTCATGGACTTCCATTCTCTAGGCTTCCGGAGTGGTGTTGAGCTTTGATGAGCTTCTGTGGATCTCACTATTTCAGTTTCTCGTGCTGGCTCAGGAGATAAAATGGAAATATCTCCTCCAATCTGACGAGACAAAACTGGACTAGCAAATTCTTCAATTTGAGCATACTTGGGATTTTCTTCACTGGTTTCTTTATTGACAGCATCCTCACAATCTGTATCATCTTCAATCACAGCACTGGGAATTGAGTTAGAGTCACAAAAAGAGACATGGATGGATTCTTCTATGGTCCTATGTTCTTTGAGATAAATTCTATAGGTGTAAAACCCGGTTAATTAACGGCTAATTAACCCATAAATGAGAATTTATTCTAGAAAGCCCAAAATATGATTTTTGTGGCTAAATTTGATAGAGGAGATTGAGACGAGAATTTCGGTACCAATTTTATAGAATTCGGACCAAGATTTGACCGAATGGGCCAAACCGGGCCAATCGGACCCAAAGTGGGCCCTTGGCCCAACATAACTAAATCCTAAAACCCTAGTTTTCAGCATTCTCGCTCCTCACAACACTCAAACACGCTGAAAATTGGAAGAGAGGGGGGGAAGAACACTCTCTCAACTTCTATCTCTCACTTGATCTTCAAACCACCATAACTTTTGATCTAGAGCTCCGATTGCCGCACCGTTTGTGACCACGCGTTCACCGCGGAGAGCTCTACAAAACCCATACAATCAATCTTGAGGTAAGCCACATTTTGCTCTTCGAATTTCCAGCTTTGATTTCGAGTTTCATGAGCAAAAATGTTGAGATTTTGGTCTCTTTGATGTTATAGGACCCAACTCTCTTAAAGGAGAAGGTTAATCTTGTCTCCTTGGATCTTGGGTGTGGTAAGATTCTCAACCCTAGTGTAATTTGTGGTTCTATGATGTTTGGGTTTTGAGATGTTGTGTTTGGGTGTGATGATTGTGGCTTAGGTTGTGTATATGTGAATATTGGAGCTTGATTGGTGATATTGAAAAGCTTGAAAAGGGTTTGGTGGTGAAAAATCTATTCTTGGAGGTGTTGAGGCCTTGAGAGCTTGAGGAAAAGTGGTTTGGAAGTGCTCCGGTTGAGCTTGGAAAATCGGCTAATGTATGGTCTCGGTTTCTGGTATCTAATATGTAATGTGGTAGGAAATACTTAGGCTAGAGGCCCTAAGATAGGCATTGAATTGTTGGTGTTGTTGAATGGTTGATATATATGATGTGGTCATATATGTGATGATGATTATTGATGCCTTAATGGCATGATGTATGAGAAATATGCATGTTGTGATATATGCTTGATGATTGGTTATGGTTGAATTGTGGGTTGAACCATGTTGATGGTGAGTATGATATTGATTGTGTACAATGATGATTTATTGGAATTGGTGTTGTTGAAAATTGGCATGAGGAAGAGTGTGTGATATGTCAATGTGTTTGAGTTTGAGCCACTTGGGTGAAGTGGGTTAAAATGATGGGATAGTAATTTTGTAAATTGTGGTAAAGTCTCAATGTGAGTTGAGGAGGCTTGATGTTGAATTTGATATATTTTGATTGATTTCAAAGAAAAAGGATGAAATTGGCATGTTTTGATTGATTTTGAAAAGTGTTGAAAATGGCTTGTTTTGAAAATGGCATGTTGTGGTTTTGTATGAAAATATAGTTTTTGGGCATACTTTAACGGGACATAACTTGGACTACGGATCTCCGTTTTATGCCAAATTTATTTAGAAATGAAATTGGATCCGGGATGTCCATGTCGTTCGAAGAACGGGTGAAAAACGATTTAAAATGAGAAAGTTATGTCCGTTGGAAGATTGGGGTTTAAATCTGTGAATTCTGCAGCTTTTAACTTAGAAAATTTTTAGCAGAATGACCCTTCGCGCGTAGGCGCACTTGGCGCGTACGCGCCGTTCTTCCAGAAAATGCCATCCACGCGTGCGCGTGATGTGCGCGGGCGCGCCGATGTGCTGCACCCAATGCCCAGCTATTTTCCAGAGGGTTGTGCCTGAACTGTGCCAGTTTTGTGCCTGGGGCACGAGAGCACCCACGCGTACGCGTGGCTGACGCATGCGCGTCGCTTAGCTATTTTTCAATCCATGCGTTAGCGTGCATGACGCATACGCATCGATGAGTTTTGTGGCCATCCACGCGTTCGCATGGAGTGCGCGTACGCGGGGCCCTGTTTTCATCCCAAAGTTGATTTTTGAGTTTTAAAAGCCAAATCTCATACTTCTAAGCCTCCGATCTCACCACTTATGTCTTAAATCATTATGATATGTCTAGCTATGAGAAAAGGAGCTAGGGATGTGGTAACTTGCGAGTGAAGCAAGGGGAAAATGAATGATCAATGAGGATCAAAGATGATTATGTGAGAGACGGAGGATGGTGGTGGAAGTGCTTGTTATGCCATGGGCCGAAAGGCCGTAATTGTTAATGAGATGGCTGGTTATGGATTTAACTGTGAGCCGGATGGCTGGTTATGGATTTAACTGTGAGTTGGATGGCTAGATTATTGCTGTGTTACGGCGGAGCCATGATTATGGCTATGTATAAATGCATATATGCTGTTGAATGAATTGTGAATGTTGCACTTCCACTATCGGAGATGAGAGTTTCCCTGGAAGGAAGCAGTGGCTAGCCACCACGTGCTCCAGGTTGAGACTCGAAGCTCTTTTGACCCTATGTCATAAGGGTGGCCGGGCACTGTGAAAGTCCCGGATGAGCTCGCCCCCGTAAATATTCACCAGTGAAGGTGATGGATATAGATCATGATTATGATCAAGTTTATGATGAGTGTAACTCGAGTTGGGGATGCGTGACAGAGGGACAGTCCAATGGTTAGCTACTAGGACTTGTCGGGTCGGCTCTATAACCGACAGATGATATCATCAGCCACTAGGGACAGGCATTCATCATATGCATACTATATGAATTGTTTGAGATTGCCTATTTGACTGCATATTACTTGTTAATTATCTAAATGCCTTAATTGTTCCTATTTGTATATTTCTTATTTGACATAACTGTGTTTGCTACATTATACTCCTGCTGGTGGTTAGGAGGTTTGAAGGAATTGGAAAGGAAAGTATTATTTTAGACTGAAGAATCTTTAGTCAGATGCCCTTTTATGGTTTAGCTTGTTTATAAGCTTTGAATTATCTGGAGGAAGTTCTAGGATTGCCTTCGGCTTTCCTCTATTATTATGTATTATATATGTGGAAGCTGTTACCATGCTGGGGACCTCTGGTTCTCACCCATGTGGATTTTGTGGTTTTCAGATGCAGGACGTGAGGTTTCTCGCTGAGGCATGCTGGAGACTTCTAGATTTGCAAAGATCCTTTGTTCTCGGGACTATGTTTTGGTTTATATGTTTTGCTTAGATACGTTTATCTCCATTAAATAATACAAACTGAGATGACTTCTCTTATGGGAGATTTTGGAGAATAGGTTTTATGTATTTGTGTCCCTTTGGGTTTCCTTTGGGGTCCTTACTTTATCATATGTATATATTGCTATGCTCGGACCGGTTATCTTTGCAGCCGGATTTTGAGTCTTGATATTCCTGTTTTTGACACTCCTTTGTATATATATAATCTCGTGTTGGTTTATTCTTGTTCGTTACGTTATCGATCGGAGTGTTGCACTTTCGAGTTGCGATTTTTGTTTACCCCTTTTTCTATAAAGGCTCCTAGTTATAATCAATCATTCATACTACTATACGTACTAAATTTTTATTTTTAGAGGTCGTAATACCTTGCCATCTCTGCATTATGACTTAAGCATAAGACTCTGTATGGTAGGGTGTTACAATAGGCCTTGCTAGTGGTGGAATATCCAACAAACATTATGTCATATAATTTTGGATCAAATTTACCAATATTTTCTTTGTTGTTTAGCACAAAACATTTGCATCCAAAAATATGAAAATACTTAAGATTTGGAGGGGTTCCTTTCCATAGCTCATAAGGAGTTTTCCTTAACCCTTTTCTAATAATGGTCATATTCAAAATGTAACATGCTGTATTACAGCTTTAGCCCATAGGAATTTTGAAACCTCATTTTCACATAACATAGCCCTAGTCATCTCTTGAAGGCGTCTATTCCTTCTTTCAACAACCCCATTTTGTTGAGGTGTTCTAGGGCATGAAAAATTATGAGCAATTTCAAAGTCATCACAAAATTTTTCAAAGTCTTGGTTTTCAAATTCCTTTCTGTGATCACTTCTCAAATGGGCCACTTTTAAATCTTTCTCATTTTGAATTTTCTTGCAAAGGGTTGAGAAAGCATGAAAAGCATCATTTTTATGAGCAAAAAAAGTACCCAACCGAATCTAGAGTAATCATCTACCACCACAAGACCATAGTGTTTTTCTCCTAAACTTTGAGTTCTTGTTGGACCAAAAAGATCAATGTGTAACATCTCTAATGGCCTTTTGGTTGAGATTCCATCTTTTAGTTTAAAAGAGGATTTTACTTGTTTGTCCAATTGGCAAGCATCACAAGTAAGATCCTTATCAAATTTGATATTTGGAATTCCTCTAACCAAATTTTTCTTGACTAGCTTAAAAATTTGGTACATGCTAGCATGACCCAACTTTCTATGCCATAGCCATTTTTCAGATTCAAGAGATGTAAAACATGTTACATTTTGTTCTTTCAAGTCCTCAAGAGTCAAACCATACACATTGTTGTATCTTTTAGCCTCAAATAAAATATCCCCATTTTTTTCACAAACAACCAAACACACAAACTTTCTAAAAATAACTTCAAAGCCTAGATCACACAATTGGCTTACACTAAGTAAATTATGTTTCAAACTATTTACAAGAAGAACATCATTTATACAAGATGAAAAGCTTTTACCAACTTTCCCAACGGCCACTATCTTTCTTTTTCCATCATCACCGAAAGTGACAAGTTCTCTATCATACTCATCAAGCTTTATAAAGAAGGTTGTCCTTCCAATCATGTGCCTAGAACATCCGCTGTCCATGTACCACATATTCTCCTTCCGTTTGGATGCTAGGCACACCTACAAAACAAGCTCAAGTGACCTTAGGTATCCAAATCTTCTTGGATCCTTTCACGTTAAACCATCTCTTATGTCCTAGTCCATTATAATCAAAAACAACTTTGTAAACTTTATCACCAATCATCCTTTCACCAAAAAAATATTTCATGGGAAAGTGGCCATTTCGGTTACATAGTCTACAAAACCTTGGAGTTGCTGTTTTGTTAAAGTGGGTTGGATTTTGAAACCTTGTGTCATTAGAAGATGAAGCTACATTTTCAGAGAAAGGTTTCTCAACAGTTTTGAAATTTTTGTAAAACCCCAAGCCAACTTTATCAAAAAGAGGTTTTTGACTAGCCAAAATTTGATTTAAGTTTTTCGAACTTTGTGTGAACTTGGCTAAGTCATTTTCAAGATTTTTTACCTTTTTCAGCAACTCTTCATTCTCTTTAAAACAGTTTACATATGCAACAACAGAATGGTCACTTTCACAGCTTCTAAGTTGGCCTTTTAATTGCTTATTTTCTTCAACAAGTTCACAAGCAATTTTGGCCTCCCTTAGTTTTTCTTTGAGAAAACTGTTTTCAGCTTTAAGGATGGTGATTTGTTGTTCAAGATCTTGGTTATCAAGCAAGAAACATCTTATTTTTTTAGAAAGGTGGTCTATCATAAGATGAAGATCTTCAGAGTTTGGATTATGAAAGACTACCTGTTTAATGTTATCTGCCATGAGACATAGTTGTGACTTGATCTCGGATTCTTCATCACTGTCTGAGTCATTTTCCAAGTCCTCCCATGATGCCATCAGCCCCTTTTTCTTTCCTCTTTTTGGCTTCTCTTCTTTCTTCAACTTAGGGCAATCTGACTTGAAATGCCCGATTTCTTTACAGTTGTAGCATGTAACCTTGCTGATATCCTTTCTTTGTTTCCTAAAGCTGCTTTATTTGCCTCTCTCCTTAGACTTCATTATTTTTCTAAATTTTTTGGCAAACAACACAAACTCATTTTCAGAAGAATTATTACTGGATTCATCATCCAGGGCGTTAGTTACAGATGTAAAAGCAAGTCCTTCCTTTTTTGAATCCTTTTTCAAATAAGTATTTTCAAAAGCAAGTAAGTTTTCTCTCAAATCATCATATGTCATTGAATCTAAACTACTGCTCTCAGAAATGATTAATGCTTTTGTTTTCCATTCTTTTGTAAGACATCTTAGAACTCTCCTCACAAGCACAGAATCAGAATGCGTTATTCCCATAGCATCCAAGCCAACAATGATGATGTTGAAACGTTCGAACAGTTCATCAATAGATTCTCCTTCCTTCATTGCAAATATTTCATACTCTCTGTTCAACATATCTATCTGGGTCTTCTTCACTATTGTGGTTCCTTCATGGGTGATTTGAAGTTTGTCCCAGATTTCCTTTGCCATTGTGCATCGTGATACATATCGGTATTCCTCAAAGCTGATAACACAGTTGAGTAAGTTGACAGCCTTGGCATTTAGTTCCACCTTCTTTCTGTCTTCTTCGGTCCAGCTTGCTTCGGGTTTGAATGAGACTACCCCTTCAGCACTTGTGGTGGTTGGGAATTGAGGGCCTTCCAGGATAATCTTCCATAGTCTGTAATCCACTGCTTGCACAAAGATCTTCATTCTCTCCTTCCAATAGGTATAGTTTTTCCCATTGAAAAGAGAAGGTCTGTTGCTTGACTGTCCTTTTGTAAGGTTGTAGGACACCAGATTTGAGCCACTGCTTTCTGCCATCTGGATCTTTTCTCCAAGCTCTGACACTAATTGATGGTTTCAATGGCTAAGAGAAGGGGGGTTAAATCTTAGCCCCTTTTTTACTTCAGAACACTTGCTGGTCTTTGAAACAACTTCTGGAGATTTATTTGATTTTTGTCTCGTTCCTAGTCACGAGACTTTTCTTTTTGTCTCGTCACTTGGCACGAGATATTTTGCGGTTTTATCTCCTGTGCAGCAGAAACAGAAAATAGAGTAGAAGAGAAAGAGAATTACACCCAGATATATCTTGGTTCAGCTGCTAAGTGCAGTGCAGCCTACATCCAGTTTTCATCACAACAATGATGGAATTTCACTACAATCATCTTTGATTACATACACCAATTCTCCCTAGGAACTACCCTTCCTATCTGGGACAAGTCCAGAATTCTAAACCCAATCCTGAACTTGACTTGGTCACTGCCAAGCTTTCAACTGTAAAGTGCTAACCCAACTTAAAAGGGGATTCCCACAGAATCATGAAACACAACACAGATGTACAAAGGAACTCTAAGGACATCTATGGCTTTTTCTTTTAATTTTGCACTCTCTGCCTTTTTTTGCTCTATGGATTTTTCATACAAACCTCACTGTTTGCCTTTATCCATGAGACTCAAGACATGACAAAATTAAACAGAAAAATACAAAACAGAATACATTGAAGGAGAAGAAAATCTGTTAGCTTAGGTAGCTTTGAGAATCCTGTGCCTTGCACTCTCACTACTTACTCCTTGAATCAAACCTTGACTGTTCACCCTTACTTATAGGGAGAAGCCTTCAAGGTTGAAATCAAAAAAATCAAGCTAAACTCCTTCTTCTTCAAAACAGAACTGGTTCGGCCAAAGAGAGAAAAGAGATAACCCATGCAAAATCCAACATGCAATTACCTCTAGTCCTTCCTTGGTCACCAATCTTTATCAATCTGAGCCCTTCATCTTTTCTTGCTCTCCAAGATGAACTCCTGGCCCTTGATGCTTCATGATGATGATAGCTTCATCTGCTCCTATCTCTACCTCTTCCATCACGTAGCCACTGTAGCTACCTCCTGTCCTGTTGTGGTTGAGCAAGATCAGAGACAAGTCATCCTTCTAAAGATCTTTTCCTTGCTGGCCGAAATCTTCTTCAACCTTTTTTGGTATGGAGAAGTCATGATCTCTTCACAAAATCTTACCACAAGTGAATGAGAATATTAGCCACAGCATACTTTTAGTTTTCTTTTTCTTTCCATCATTTTGATGGTCTTGTGGCGTACTTCTTCTTCTCTATGGTAGCTTGCTATAGCTTCCATGGTTGCTGAGTGATATGACCGAAAGAGAAGAGAGAAAAGATGAGAGAGAAGATAGTATTAGAAGAAAAAGCAATGAGATTAAACAAATTAATTGAAAAGAAATTGCTTTTACTTCTCTGAGTAGCGTGTAGCATTAATGCTATCAATCATGTCAATGACAATCTCTCTCATAGTTCCCATGCATTTATTAACTTCACTTTAATGAGATTTGAATTCCATCACATGGTAAAGCATGAGATCCATTGGAGGCATAAAGCAATAAAAACATTTGCTTTCCTTCTCAATTGGTTTCGGATCATGCATGAGAGATAATTTGGGCTTATGGTAATGTTTGAATTCTGGCCCAAATAATCACAAATTGCTTCAGCCACTTGATATAGGGAACTTTCAACAAGGCTGAATGTTTATAAGCACATTGGGCCTGCAATAGTGATTCGGACTGGCCCAAATATCACAGTGATTTTAATCAGTTTGTATCAATGTTGAATTACAATCAAATTGGGCTTGCAATAATTTTTCTTTTCCGTTTGGCCCAAACAGAAATAAAACATGCACAGTAAAAATTATTTTAATTAACATATATGAATCAAAATTGAATTAATAATTTTGCTGTCAATAATGTTTGATCATCATCAATTTAAAAGAGTTTTCTAAACTCATCAAATAGACAAAGAACTTGTCAATATTTTAATCATATTATCGACGATTTTTTGTCAATTTTAATAAATCCAAATTTGAGAATTGGTTTGTCGATTTTATTTAATATTATCGACGGTAAGTGTGTCGCTTTTACTGAGTATGAAAAAATCTTAACCTGATATTATCAACGAAAAGATTGTTAATTTTATTTAAAATTTATCGACTGTTTGATATGCCGTCGATTTTATTAGATTTTTGAAAAATTGACAAGCTTAAAAGTGACATGTTGCACCGTCGATTTTGTCATTGATTTTAACGATATTTCTTGTAGTGATTCATATAGGTGGAATCCTTTGATAAATAATATTATTAGTCCATTAAGAAAACTCACCCTCCTACTTTATTTATATAGCACTAAATTATATACCTTAGTGCTCCAGTTATTATATAAACAACTTATTGTTACCCTTTAAATCTCAAAACTAGTCATTTACTAGAACGAGATTGGGTTTCCATTATTTGATAACAATAGGTTTTAATCTTATTTTAGTAGTAATCTCTTTATTTTTATCTCTTGACAAATCTTTAGTAAAAAAATCTGCTAAATTCCTTGGAGATCTTACATAAGTAATGGTAATTATACCATCATCTATGAGTTGCCTCAGAAAATCATGTCGCTAACTTATATGTCTAAACGTTTTATTATAAATCTTATTATTATATGCTTGAGATATAGTTAATTCACTATCACAAAAAATTAAAATAGTTGTCATCTGTTGTGGCCACAACTTCACATCATATAATAAATTTCTGAGCCATTTTGCTTCTTTACCTGTGGCTGATAAAGTTACAAATTCATTCTCCATAGTACAATGTGAAATATATATTTGTTTCTTTGAGACCTAACTTATTGCTCCGCCACCCATGGTAAAAATCTACCTTAAATTGAATTTGTTATCACTTAGATTTGTAATCCAACTTACGTCAGAATATCCTTTTAAAACTACGAGATAATCACTATAATGTAATCCCAAGTTTCTAATTTTTTTGAGATAACTAAGAACTCTTGTTATAGCTTTCCAATGTTGATTACTGTAAGACCCAGAATCTTTGAAAAGTCTTATTGTGAGCAAGTCTCAAATCCTACAGTTATTTATAGCCTTAATTTCAAAGATTATTTTATTATAGATAATTAAGGCAAGTTTTGATTTATTGGATTTGAGATAAGTTATGATTATTATCCAATTTTATAATTATTGGATTATTTTCTATATTCAAAGTATAAGGTTGATAGTTATGAAATAATAAGGATTTTATATGATTTGGATTAGATAAATAATATTTTAACTATTATTACTGCTATTTTGGAAAATGAAGAAATTAAGTATATTATTTCTAATTTTTGGATTTGGGCATTTTATTGAAAATAATTTGTGAAATTGATGAGAAAATAGTATTTTCTATGTACAAATAGTGTTGGATTTAATTTGGGTTTCAATTACTATATTATTCCTAATTTTATGTGAAATTACCATAATGCCCCTAACCCTAATTTTGCTAAACCTATTCCCTTCCATCCTCCCTCCACGCTGCGCAGCCCAACCTCTTTCCTTACTGCCTATGCTGTGCAGCAACAACAACAACACACGCATACAGTGAGACCCAAGGGGAGAAAGAAAACGAAATAGAGGGAGAAGAAGGAAAGAGTTCGCTAGCGGGGGAGGTGAGGAGAGCGACGCAGCCGCCGAGCCCAACACTATGCCGATCGTCTTCATCGCCGCCAGCTGAAGAGAGATGTGATGGAGAGGGAGGGTCCGCGGACGGAGGCGTCGCCGTCCCCCTGAGGCCGCACTGTCGCCGCAGCTGCACGAGCCGGAGGAACTCATCTCCGTTGGAACTGCCGCACCTAATCCACCCACACCGCCGTCGCAGAGCCGATTTGAGGCGAGGGAGAAGGTCGCGATGGGGGAAAGGGTCGCGCCGCCCAGTCGCCGGTCTGCTCGTCACCAGCGTCGCCGCGAGCTTGCCGCCGCCATTGTGAAGGATCCGCCATTTCCCTTGTTGCCACTGGAGAGAGGGAGATCAAAACGAGTAAGGAGGAGGAGGGTTGTGTCCGTCACCACCTGAGCTCGCCGCTGCGGGTGATGGCAAGCTGAACTGCAGCCAGAAGAGTGTTCAGGCCACCGCAGGTGCCACTGCCGGGCGAGGGAGTTGCGTCTCTGCGATACTGACCGCCGAGAGTGGTTCTGAGACTTCCGGGATCGCCGATGGAGCTTTGGGCTGAGCTTCTCCCAATTGAGACCCTACTGCCGCCGCCGGAAAAGTGTGTCGGTAAGGGTTTTAATTTGTGATTTCAGTCATTTTGGATTTCGAGAAGGTTTTGATGTTGCGCGGTTTTATAGTTGATCCACCGGAGCTTCTGGCCGTCGCCGGAGTTGTGCCGGGGCCGGTTCGAAATCGCAGCTGCCTCATTGTGTTATTCCGGTAAGAAATTATGTTTCGAATGATCTCGCGTTAGTATTCTGTTGTGTTCGGTTAAAGAATATGAGTTTTGATAACATGGCGTCGAGTCCTGATTATTATATGTTGCGATTAGTGATGCTATGGTTATTGCGAATATGGCTTGAAGCTGAGGTTGCGGTTGTTGTTGATTTCGGGTTGAGGTGGAAAGGACTCTGTGACGCGTTTGGGTTATGGAATCGCGTTTTGAGGTAGGGGCGCTTTCCAAAAAACTATGTTTTATGTATTAGAATTATTACATATGGATACTGATGTGAGATATTGTGTATTTAGTGATTGTATCTGCCTTATGTATTATTTGATTGACTCGAATGATTATGGATGTTGGTTTGGCTGAATTATTGTGCGGCTTGTGAAATGTAATGTTTGAAGTTGATTCTTTAAAGATTTGAATCTGAGTTTAATTCGTTGAGGATTGATTTGATTTGAGTTAATTATTTTGATGATTTTGAAAAGTCGAATGTATTTTTGAATTCAGCCTGGTTTACTTTAATTGACTTGGTTTGGACAAATGATTTATTACTGAGCTGTTTCTTTAAGGCTTTGGGAATGAGTTAAAACGGTTGATATTGAGTTGATTTTGAAATGATTTCCTTGAGATACGCCACTGAGGCGATTGTTGGATTTAGCTTGCTTTAAATTGATTTCTGGTTTTGAGCTGTTGAAAAGGAATGAGAAATGGGTTAGTTGGGACCCGGACCGGGTGGCAAAAGTCCAAGTTTTAGGGGAGGTGCTACCGAAATTTCTGTAAAATCCTAGTCTTGTTTGAAAAGTTATTTAAAAAGGGTTAGATTTGAGAAATTGTATTATTTGATTTATTAAGAGGATATTTATGTTTTCAAGCTTAATTTATTTAATGAACCTTATACGTTGAGTTCGGCTTATTTAGAACTGAACTATTTTTACCGTTTGAATCACTGAAGGAAAGAATGATGCTCTAATATTGATTTTAATATAAAAAGGAGTTTTTAGTGATTTCAAAGGAATCTAGACTTTTGATTGATTAATCAAGTTTGAGGCATTTTGGAAGAGTTAGAAAAATGGGTTCTAAAAAGAAACCTGAAAGTGGTTTGATTCAAATGAACCGGTTCCATTTCAAATGAGTTGATTTTTGGACCGGGTTGGAACTTGTGATTTTGTATGGCCGGTTTTATAGTAAATTCAGTTTTTATTTACTTGAACCGAGAATCTATGATTTTAAAAGTTTCAATGAATTTTAAGGAATTGATATAGGTTGACCTTCCCTAGAGACTTGGGACTCTGCCGAGAAACTTTTGTTATAAAATCCCATTGTTGAATGGGTGATTTTGAATGCTTTGAAATAAATCCTTAACTTGCCATGGTTTGGGAGTTTGGAAAAAGAATGCCGAGAGTGGCTCTGTTTTAAAAAGGAAACTCACTTTGAGTAAATTTGGCTTATGAGTCTGAGATGATTTGAGAAACGAGATTTCTAAAGCCAAGGCTGAAAAGAGTTGAAACTTGATTTCAAAGTGAAATGAATAGAGAAAATGACTTATGGCTTAAATGCCGATTTCATGAATTTGATGATTTCGAATGTGGAAGTGCTGTTTTGTTGTGAGCCAGAATGGCTGTGTATGATTATGAATATTAGCTTGTTCTGGATTGAACCGTGAGCCGGAATGACTGTGTATGCTATGAATATTGGCTGGTTCTGGACTGAACCGTGAGCCGGTTGGCTGAGATGGATGTTGATCCACGGATGAGAATGAATGCATGTATATGCTGAATTATTGATAATTGTGATTTGCACTTCCACTATCTGAGATACGAGTTTCCCTGGGTAGTAGCAGTGGCTAGCCACCACGTGCTCCAGGTTGAGACTTGATACTCTGTTGACCCTATGTCGTAAGTGTGGCCGGGCACTGTGAAAGTCCCAGATGAGCTCGCCCCCGAAATATTCACCAGTGAGGGTGATGGATATGGATCATGTTTATGATCAAGTTTATGATGAGTATAACTCGAGTTGGGGATGCACGACAGAGGGACGGTCCAATGGTTAGCTACCAGGACTTGTCGGGTTGGCTCTATAACCGACAGATGATATCATCAGCCACTAGGGACAGGCATGCATCATATGCATCTATGTGACATTGTTTGGGTATGCATATTGTACTTGGTTTGCCTATGTGATTAACTGCTAATTGTTCTACTTGCAATAACTGTTTGTTTGTGTTTGCATCTTCCTACTTGTGTTTGCATCTGGAACTCTGTTGGATTGTGATGGATTGGTTGTGGTTGGATTGTTTGGGCCTAGGGCCGTGGTTGAATGAGATGGACCGATGGTTGATTTCGGTTTTGTGGTTCTGGTTTGGAATAAGATATGAAAGGTTATTTTGGTTCAGTATAGATAAACCTTTTTGAAATGCTTTGATGTTTTGAGAATTGAACAGTTCCTCTTTCAGAAAAGATTTCTGACTTTACTTTATTTGTAAACTGTTGTTTTTGAAAAGAGGCATAAGATGGTTATTAATCACTGGTACGGTTTATCTTCATGTATCCTATTACAGTAATTCCCAAAAACCCTCTATTGAGAACCCTTTCGAGGATGATGTTCTCACCCCCTACATTTTTCCCCTTTCAGGATTTGGGCGCAGAAGTTATGAAGAGTTTAATTATTTGTTATTGAGATGCTCTGTAGTGCTTTAGATTATTATTTTTGTACCCTCGCCTTTATCTTGATATATTCTGTGAGAGGGATAGGAATTGTACTGGATAATGTTTGTAATATTATTTATATATATGTATGTATATATATATATATATATGGATGTACTCTTTATGAGTTTCTGTAAGTTGTATGGTATGCATGGACGTACGTTGTATGGCGAAAGTATTTTTGGGAATGGTATTGCGGTTTAAAGTTTTTAAACAGGCTCATATTTTAGTATTAAATAGTATAAGTGTCGTCGTAATGTCCGAGCTATCAGAGTTGCGCAGCCGAAAGCGTGAGCTTTGGTAGTTAGGGTGTTACAATTACTATATTTTTCTGTAAACTTTAATAATTTGCACATAGCAAATACTATATTAAGTCTAGTGCAGTCTATTGCATACTTTTGCATTAGCATATTCTAATTGTACTATAGGTCTTTCCATATTTTCTTCCATTTTAAAATTATGATCATAGGATGTATTTGATTCTTTAATTGTAAGATAATTAAAATTTTTCAATACCTTTTAGATATAATGAAATTGACTTAAAGTAAATCCAATTACATTCTTATGCACCGTTATACCAAATATTATATCAACTTCATTCAAATCCTTCATTTTAGCTTCAATTTACAAGTTAGATACTCTTTCATAATATGAATTCCTCCTAAATTTGTTCCAATGATTAACATATCATCAACATATAGACAAGTGATTATTCCATAACCTTTAGTAAATTTTGAGTAAATACATTTATTTGTACTATTATGTGAGAAGCTATTTAATAACACTACCAAATCAAATTTCTCATGTTATTGTTTAGGCACTTGTTTTATATTATACAAACATTTAACTAATTTACAATTTTTTTTTTTGCACATAGCATTTTAGTTACTCCATATAAATTTCTTCATTGAAATTTCTATTTAAAAAAGTTGTTTTAACATCCATTTGATGTTTGCAAAATTTGTGAATGGATACTAATACTATAAGAGTTCTAATATAAGTCATTCTTACCAAAGATGCATAGTGTTCATACCCTGACCGGGCTCCTCATACTCGGTCAATCCATGAAAGGTCCGACCTCATCCAAAGGCCCACGCCTAAAGGTCGGACCTCGGACATCATAGCAAGGAAGGCCCATCAAAAGGAACGCAGCCCAAAACCTAAAGGCCGAAATAGGCCTAGAAGAGGCGGTTCCGCAAAGATAGAGATAAAACTCCCAAAAGATAAGATAAGATAAGAATATCTTATCCAGGGAAGATCATGGCCAACTACTATAAATACACTGGAGCACCCAGGTATGGCATTCATTCCACATTCTACACTTATCTGCTTGGACCCATGCTAACTTAAGCATCGGAGTGTCATTGCAGGTACAACCACCAACCGCCAACACATCAAGCTCGGGTCCCTGACCCCCACCTCGGGCATCTCCAGACGACCGAGCTATACGTTTCAGGTAACCCCCGGAACATTGGCGCCATTGCCGGGGACCTGGAAGTCATCCCTTTACCATGGCGGACGACCCTCTCAACAACGACCACGCTGCATCAGAACAAGAGGAGGAAGTTGACACCGGAGAACGACCGGACAGCCCTCTATCACCACGCACTCCAGGAGGAAACAAACAGAATCGCCCAAAGACATCACTCCCAAACAAAGATCAAGAAAAGAGCTCGGAAATTCTAGAAGCAGTCCAGGCACAACAAAACCGACTGAAGCAACTCGAAGAGGACATAAAGAAGCAAAAAGAAACTGAACAAGATCTGAGAAGGGAGGCTCGCAAGCGCAGAGAATTAGAAGAAAAACTGCGGAAAATAGAGGCCAACCTGAAAAGTCGGACAGAACGCGACACCACCCCCGAAGGCAACCATGATCCCTTCACGCAAGAGATCATGAAGGAGAAGGTACCGCGAAACTTCAAACCACCCGATATGGATCTCTACGACGGCACCACCGATCCAAGTCACCACCTCAGCAACTTCAGAAGCAGAATGTACCTAGTCGACGCCTCCGACGCGATCCGGTGCAAAGCCTTCCCCACCACTCTCACCAAGTCAGCCATGAAGTGGTTCGACAACCTGCCACCAAGATCAATCACCAGCTTCGAAGACCTAACCAAAAAATTCCTAACAAGGTTCTCCATTCAAAAGGACAAGGCAAAACATGCCCCCAGTCTACTCGGAATCAAACAAGGTAACCAAGAAACTCTCCGAGAATACATGGAGCGATTCAACAAAGCCTGCCTGGACATACAACACTTGCCCACTGAAGCGGCCATCATGGGACTAGCAAACGGCCTAAAAGAGGGACCGTTTAGCCAATCCCTATCCAAACGATACCCGACCTCCCTATACGAGGTGCAGGAGCGGGCAGAAAAATATATCAACATGGAGGAAACCTCCCAGCTAAGAGACTCTTCTAGGAAGGAATCAACCTACCCACTCCGAGATCGAGATCGGGAACAGAAGAAGAAAGAAGAACCTAACTCGGACAAGCCACGGAAGTACCACAACTACACCCCCCTCCGAGTCTCCCTGGTAGACGTCTACAGAGAAGTATGCCACACCGAAAAAATTCCACCGCCCCGACCTCTAAAACACAAGAGAGCGAGGAGAGATCGGTCCGAATACTGTGAATATCACAAGCTCTACGGTCATCCTACTAACGACTGCTACGACCTAAAAAACGTTATAGAAAAGCTAGCCAGAGAAGGAAAACTCGACAGATACATAGCAGAGAAAGGAGAAGAGACCAGGAAGAGAAGGCGGGGGGATAACGAAGGTCGGGCCGAACAAACCCCGCGAACCCCCGAAAGGCACGTACACATGATAAATGGAGGCTTTGCAGGCGGAGGAACATCCAGATCCTCACGAAAAAGACATCTCAAAGAAGTCTATCATGTCCGAGAAGACAGTCTCCTGCCCGAGATACCTACTATCTCATTTACTCGAGAAGATGCTCAAGGGATAATACCCGGGCACGACGATCCAATGGTAATCACCATTGTCCTAGCAAACGCCAACTTACATCGAACCCTGATTGACCAGGGAAGCTCAGCAGACATCCTGTTCAAAACGGCCTTCGACAAGCTCGGACTTGAAGAAAAAGAGCTAAAGGCCTACCCCACCGACCTATTTGGGCTAGGGGACACCCCGATCCATCCCTTAGGATACATCTCGCTACACACTACCTTTGGAAGAGGCGAGCAATCCAAAACATTAAGCATCGACTACATTATAGTCGACGTCACTTCAGCATACAATGCCCTCATTGGGCGACCAACCCTAAACAGATTAGCGGCAATAGTCTCGACCCCACACCTCTGTATGAAGTTCCCTACCGCAAAAGGAATCGCTACCCTAAAAGGCGACCAAAAACTAGCACGGCGATGCTACAACGAAAGCCTGAGCCTAAAAGGGAAAGAGATCAACACAATAGAACTCGGACGAGTTCAAACCCGAGAAGATCTTCGGCCACAGCCAGAGGGAGAAACCGAAGAAGTCCAGATTGGGAACACACCTGAAAAAATAACAAATATAGGAGCAAACCTTGAGGCAGGCCTAAAAGAGGAACTCATAACCCTCTTAAAGGGGAATTCCGACCTCTTCGCCTGGAAGGCCTCTGACATGCCAGGCATAAACCCCGACCTAATGTGCCATAAACTATCAGTCTACCCGGGATCCAGACCTGTCCAGCAAAGACGCCGGAAGCTCGGACCCGAGCGCATGCAAGCAATAGAAGAACAAATAAAAGCACTGCTAGATGCTGGGTTCATTAGGGAAGTAAAATACCCCCTATGGCTCGCAAACGTAGTCCTGGTAAAAAAGCCTAATGGAAAATGGAGGATGTGCGTCGATTACACGGATCTCAACAAAGCCTGCCCCAAAGACCCGTATCCACTACCAAACATCGACGCCTTAGTAGATGCAGCCTCAGGCTACAGATATCTCTCCTTCATGGACGCATACTCGGGATACAATCAAATCCCGATGTACGGACCCGACCAAGAAAAGACCTCGTTCATAACCCCAAGGGCAAACTACTGCTACGTAGTAATGCCCTTCGGGCTGAAGAACGCAGGGGCAACCTACCAGAGGCTAATGAACAAAGTGTTCTCAGAGCACATCGGACTACAGCTGGAGGTGTACGTCGACGACATGCTGGTAAAGACACAAGAAGACAGAAACTTAATGTCCGACCTCACCAGTGTCTTCAGCACCCTCAGAAAACACAACATGAGACTTAACCCGACAAAGTGCACCTTCGCCGCAGAAGCCGGAAAATTTTTAGGCTTCATGCTGACCCAAAGGGGCATCGAAGCAAACCCAGACAAATGCCAAGCAATACTCAATATGAAGAGCCCGACGTGTGTCAAAGAAGTACAGCAACTGAATGGAAGGCTAGCCGCCCTATCAAGATTCTTGGCAGGATCAGCGATAAAATCACTACCTCTCTACTCACTCCTAAAGAAAGGGAAACCCTTCTCATGGACTCCGGAGTGCGAAAAAGCCTTCCAAGAATTCAAGGAATTCCTCGGGCAGCCACCAATCCTAACCCGACCTTTAAAAGGAGAAGAACTCGTACTATACCTCTCGGTTGGAAATCGAGCAGTCGCTTCAGCGTTAATACGAGAAAATGACCAAGGACAACGCCCCATATACTTTGTAAGCAAAGCACTACAGGGGGCCGAATTAAACTATCAGAAGATAGAAAAATTCGCCTACGCCCTAGTGTTCACAGCTCGGAGGCTCCGTCCTTACTTTCAAACCCACACCATCAAAATCCGGACAAACCAACCCATGAGACACATCCTACAAAAAACAGACCTGGCAGGACGAATACTACAATGGGCGGTGGAACTGTCCGAGTTCGACCTCCACTATGAAGCCCGGACTGCCATAAAATCTCAGTATCTAGCCGACTTCATCGCAGAATACACTGAAACCCCTGGAACCCCACTCTCATGGAACCTGTATGTCGACGGGTCCTCAAACAAAACAGGAAGCGGAGCCGGGGTTATACTCGAAAGCGACCAAGGAACGCGGATAGAACTATCCCTAAAATTCGAGTTCCAGGCTTCAAACAACCAAGCCGAATACGAGGCCCTACTAGCAGGTCTAAAGCTAGCCGAAGAGGTCGGAGCCCAGAAAATCACGATCTTCAGCAACTCCCAAGTCGTCACATCACAAGTAAATGGAAGCTACCAGGCCAAAGACCCAACTATGAAGAAATACCTGGACCAAACACAAGCACAATTACGCCACTTTTCAGAAATACAGATCCAGCACATACCCCGGGAACAAAACGCCCGGGCAGATGGCCTCTCAAAGCTCGCCAGCACCAAGCCCGGAGGCAACAACAGAAGTCTCCTTCAGGAAACCTTACAATCTCCCTCCGTGCTAAGAGAGGAAGAAGCGCTAAATATATCCAGCCAACAGCAAGGATGGATGACCCCCATACTCAACTACCTGAAGTCGGGAACTCTCCCCGCCGAAAGAAAGGAAGCTAAAAGACTCACGAAAGACGCCCAGAATTATACACTAATTCACGACGTATTATACAGAAGAGGATTCTCAAACCCCCTCCTTAGGTGCGTCCCGACCTCAGAAACAAAAAGCGTCCTCGAAGAAATCCACGGAGGCATGTGTGGGAACCATCTCGGAGCTCGGGCATTATCCAAGAAAGTAGTCCGAGCCGGGTTCTATTGGCCGACCTTGCAAAGAGACGCTACGGAATTTGTGAAAATATGCCCCCCCTGCCAAAAACACGCCAATTTCCACAAGGCACCGCCAGAAGACCTTATCAGCATCACTGCACCATGGCCCTTCGCAAAATGGGGACTCGACCTACTCGGCCCGTTCCCCCAAGGACCAGGGCAGGTCAAATACCTCATAGTAGGAGTCGACTACTTCACAAAGTGGATCGAAGCTGAACCCTTGGCCACCATTACAGCTCAGAAAAGTCGCAAATTCCTATACAAGAACATTGTCACAAGGTTCGGAGTCCCCTACTCCATCACAACAGACAATGGAACACAGTTCACAGACACAAGTTTTCAGAACTTGGTGGCCGAACTAAAAATCAAACAGCAATTCACCTCAGTCGAGCACCCACAAGCCAATGGACAAGCAGAGGCTGCAAATAAAGTTATCTTGGCCGGGTTAAAACGGAGACTCCAAGAAGCCAAAGGGGCATGGGCCGAAGAGCTTCCCCAGGTGCTATGGGCATATCGGACAACTCCACACTCTACAACGGGAGAATCCCCATTCCGACTAGCCTACGGGATGGAGGCAATGATTCCTATCGAAATAGAGGAGGGGTCACCTAGAACCATCTTCTACAACGAAAAAGGTAACCCGCAGGCGCAAAGGGAAGAACTCGACCTCCTCCCCGAGGTCCGAGAAAGAGCCCGAATCCAGGAAGAAGCCTTAAAACGGCGAACGGCACTCAGATACAATCAGAAAGTAATAAAGCGAAGCTTCTCCATTCACGACCTGATTCTAATCCGAAATGACATCGGAACACAAAAGTCGGGAGAAGGAAAGCTGGCTGCAAATTGGAAAGGGCCCTACAAGGTAACAGAAGTCTTAGGGACAGGCTACTACAGAGTATCCGACCTAGAAGGCAATGAGCTGCCCAGGGCCTGGCACGCCTGTAATCTAAGACGGTACTACAGCTAGAAAGATTTAACCCGAGGTGTACTCTTTTTCCCTACAAGGGTTTTTTAATGAGACACCCGGTTAAAAAAGACACCCGACCTAGTCAAGGGTAAACACTCTGTAAATATTCTTTCTTTTTAATACTAATCAAATTTTTCTATTTTCTTTTCTCCTTCCTCATGATGAAACAAATCCTAGAAAGTACCCCGCCAAGGCGCATTAATTTATGCTCGGCAAAACGCAAAAAATCATTTGCCAAGAGACCACACAAGGTCGGCAAAGATAAAGCGACGAGGTTCAAATTAATGTGAGAAGTTATAAAGCAACTCTGAAAAGGCTCAAAAAGCCAAATAAAAAGAGATTACAAAAATAACTTAAAAGGCCGACCAACAATAAAGTCGGACCCAAAGAAGGGAGGTACTCAAACGCCCGAGGTCCGAGAAAAAAGCCCGGATCCAAGAAAGAAGCCTTAAAAAGGCAAAGGCCAAGATTTCGAAAACGCTTACTAAAAAGTTGTTATCCAAAAAACAACTAGAAAAGTACAAGCGAAGAAACGAAATCAAAGGAAAAAACAAAAGTTCCAAAGCGCTAGCTAAAAAGTTGTTATCCCAAAAACAACTAAAAAGCATAAAAGCGGAACAAAGGTCAAAAGCCCAAGCAAGGGTAAAACAAAAGTTCCAAGCGCTAGCTAAAAAGTTGTTATCCCAAAAACAACTAAAAAGCATAAAAGCGGAACAAAGGTCAAAAGCCCAAGCAAGGGTAAAACAAAGGTTCCAAAGCGCAAGCTAAAAAGTTGTTATCCAAAAACAACTAAAAAAGCATAAAAGCGAAACAAAAAGTCAAAACAAAAAACGCCGCATAATAAGCTAAAAAAAGTTACTACAAGTAGCTAAAGGCAGAAAGGCGTCCAAAGTGTTCACAGAAACCATCCAAAAACAAAAGAGCCCACAGGCCGGGCAAAAAACCAAAATAAAATGACTACAGAGGATCAAGCTCCTTTCCGGTCTCCACATCGGTAGAAGGCCGTGGAGGAAGAACCATAGAAATCGGGACAGCCTTGACAGCACCATCATCTCGAGTTGAAACCTCCACACCGGAACTATCCCCGGCCAAATGAGAAGTCGGGTTCGCAACCGGAACATTGGAGTCGGACACCGGAACTTTGGGGTCGGATACCGGAGCCTCATCCTCGTTGGGAGCAGGAACAATCTTTCCCTCCACCACAACGTTATCCGTACTAAATAAACTCAGATCCAGGTCGGGAGCAAGAACCCGGACCTGATCCTTCAAATTTGCAAACATAGCATCCATACCCTTGGCCACATGACCTTCCAGCTCATAAAAGTCATCCTGAGCAGATCGCAACCTCTCCTTCGTCTCCACAAGCTCGGCATATATCCGAGTATAATTCTCCATCGCCGCCTTCGCCATCTCCTCAGATGCTTTCGCCACCGCCACAGCCGCGGTAGCTTTAGCTTTCTCTTTCTCCAAAGAGGCCTCCAGCTCAGTAATCCTGGCAGCCTTCAGCTCGCTAATCTTCTCGAGCTCAGACTGAGCCTTCTCAAGTCGGGAGCTGGTCGCGCCAATGGGGGATTTCTTGAACTCCCGGGCAATAGCAGCATGAAGACTGGCCATCCAGACACAACTCCGCGCCATGTACTGAAAATGGTGCTCCATAGATACGTCATCAGTAGAAATAAAAGTCTGAGGGAGAATATGCTGTTCAATCCAACCAAGAGCATCAAAATCCTTGTCATTAAAACCCGCGAGCCCCTGAGAGGTCTTCTGTTTCTTGGGAGGAGGACCCGAGGTCGAAGGCGGGGAAAGGTGACCGGGTCCAGAGGTCGGAGGATCTTGATTTATAGCTCGGAACTGGGGAGTCGGAATAGTCTTCGACCGAGTCTGAACACCCACAGTAGGCTTCTGCGGAGAAGATCGGGCAGAACCCTCCTCAGCCTCGATATTTCGAGCAGCCGCAGACTTTTTCGCCCGACGAAGGAACTTCATGGAATCCGCCTGGGAGGACATCTCTGCAGAAACAAAAGAAAAATCATCACCACAACAGAAAACCCACCAAAACAAGCAAAACAAAAGTACTAAAAAGATGAAATCTCGGAGAGGTCGGGAACTACCTAACTCGGAACGGAGAAGGCTTGGATCTCCCAACATTTTCTTCGTGTCCAAGTGAGGTGCCCGACCCCATAGACTGCTCACCACACCCACAAAAGCCTGCTCCACCTCATCTAGACTCTCAAAGGTATACTTAACAGACACTACATTCTCCTGCCAACAAAGAGGAAAAGAAGGCTCCCCACTCTCATCTAGAAAGAAAGGTCGGACATCTCCAGTAGCCCGGACCTTGAAATAAAAGTTCTTAAAATCATGAAAGGACTCATCATACAGGGTACAAAACTTCTTTCCCTGATTAGCCCTAAAAGAGACCCAAGATACCTTCCCCCCACCCGACCCCGGCTTCGTCAACACAAACAAATAGGAAAAAAGAGAAATAGAGGGAGCGACGCCCAAAAACTGACACAAAAGTTGAAACAGCTTTAAAAACGCCCAAGAATTTGGATGGAGTTGCGTAGGGGCAAGGTTACAAGACCACAACACTTCGGACTCCAGGTCGGTAAAAGGAAGTCGGACACCCAGCTTAGAGAAAAAACAATCATAAGCATAAAAGAAGAGCTTCTCGGAACTATCTAAGGGCGGGAAGCACACTCTCTCCTCGGAATCCGGGGCTACTAATTCATAATCCCTCTCAGACTCTCTATCTTCACATATGCTACATTGCCTACGAAACCTGGCTAAATACTCAGAATCTACCACAGAAGGGACTTTTAGAGGAACAGGATCTACCCAACCAAGACCACTTGGAATCTTGGTCGACATCGCTTGAAGTACCTTTCGAGACATAAAAATTCTTGCCTACAAAGAAGAAATACAACAGCAAAGCAAAAATCACATAAAAGTAGACAGTGAAAACCCATTCGGCAAAACAAAGAAACAAAGATCTTTTGGAAGAAAATGCAGCAACCCGGAACCAAATACCAGAGAAAAGAGCCCCCCCATACAAAACACACAAAGCGATGACGGCGCCTCTTTTCGGGGCAACCCAGACGTAAAGAAAAAAAGAAACAGACAAAGAGCCGCACAAAGGAACAGAAAGCATATGTGCACAAAGAAAAGAAGCAGGAACAAACCTGGAAGAAAGAAAGAAGACGACGAGCTCCGAAGCAAGGAGAACGAAACGGCGGCACAGAGGAAACCCCGGAAAGACGCACGGAAAGATTCGGGGAAGAAGAACAAAGAGAAAGAAGAAGCGGTGCTCGAAAAAGAGATGGCGAAAACTTAGAAAAACAAGAAGGAACAGAATAAACGAAGAAAAAGGAAGGGAGCAAATAAATAAATGCCTTCACAGAGCCCGAACGGAAATCGAGGAGAAACGGTAAAATGCAATAAATGCAGGAACGGCCATTTTTGAAATTTGAAAAACTACTATGCCCGAGCTCGACCT
Source organism: Arachis stenosperma (assembly GCF_014773155.1). NCBI lineage: Eukaryota > Viridiplantae > Streptophyta > Magnoliopsida > Fabales > Fabaceae > Arachis > Arachis stenosperma. The sequence goes on along the minus strand of NC_080385.1, from coordinate 35,135,135 downwards.
CCCAAAAAGGACGAACTCGGGCAGGGGCACTGTTCATACCCTGACCGGGCTCCTCATACTCGGTCAATCCATGAAAGGTCCGACCTCATCCAAAGGCCCACGCCTAAAGGTCGGACCTCGGACATCATAGCAAGGAAGGCCCATCAAAAGGAACGCAGCCCAAAACCTAAAGGCCGAAATAGGCCTAGAAGAGGCGGTTCCGCAAAGATAGAGATAAAACTCCCAAAAGATAAGATAAGATAAGAATATCTTATCCAGGGAAGATCACGGCCAACTACTATAAATACACTGGAGCACCCAGGTATGGCATTCATTCCACATTCTACACTTATCTGCTTGGACCCATGCTAACTTAAGCATCGGAGTGTCATTGCAGGTACAACCACCAACCGCCAACACATCAAGCTCGGGTCCCTGACCCCCACCTCGGGCATCTCCAGACGACCGAGCTATACGTTTCAGGTAACCCCCGGAACACATAGGTATCAAGATAGTCTACATATTCTTTTTGTCTAAACCCCTTGACCACTAATCTTGCTTCAAAAGTTTATAGCAAATCATCAGTACTATACTTTTTTCTAAATACTTATATCTTATTGGCTTTAATTATGGATAGACAAATAAACTAAAACTTAAGTATTGTTTGATAATATATAGTCCATCTCATCATTTGTTGCTTCTTTGAAAGTTTGAGAATCACCCTTTATGTTCATCACAATGGGAATATTACAAAATTCCTAGTTTCTTCTATAAAAAAAAGTGATACTTTGAGAAGAAATAAAGTCTGGACCCAAGGTTTATTTTTTCTCATCCTCAATCTCTTTTTAGGTATGATCAATTTTTTGTCACTTAGAACTCTTATAGTGTTAGCATAAGTTTGGGCAAGTCTTTAGTACAATATCTTTTTCTTATGAATATATCACTCTTAAGTAGGATCATTTTATTAAATTTCATTACAATTTTGAACCATTTCTTACATAAAAGACTGAAAAAAACTAAATTCTTTCTCAAATCTGGAACATGAAGTACATTTATTAAACTTAATTTCTTGTCAGATGTAAAGTTTAATTCCATAATTTTTTTATCACGAATTTCGCTGAGTTGTCATTGCCCATCAAACTTCTCTATTGTTCAATTTTTCATATTTTTTTTTTAATTGAGTGTGATCATTGTAAACATGAATAGTAGCTCTAGAATTTAACAACCATTCAAGTAATTTTTCTTGTATTGCCATGTTGAGTTTTATAACCATGTTAATATGCATATTTTGTACATTTTCTAAAATCATAACAACTAGATCTTTTCTTTCACTAAGTTGGACTTTTGGTGCTTCTTTTTTTAGAAGTCTACATTTTTTGATATAATGTCTTTTCTCGTAAAAATAATAATACTCTCTTTATTTCTTCTTTTCTTGCTTAAGATCCTTTGAGAACCTTTTTTATTGGTTTTGTCTTTACCAATATGATTCACTTTAAAACTTTAAAAAAGATACACATCATTATGTTTTCGAATTTTCTCTTTTGTACATATATACCTTAGTAAATTTTCAATTGTGAAGTACTCACTAAAATATAGAAGTTTTTTTTTTCTATAATCATTTTAAGATGAAGACAATTTAAAATTATTTTTCTAAATTGTAATGACTCAAGAATCACTTGTAGATCACAAAGTCTACTTACAAGAATTTGCAATTTATGAATTTGATCCATAACGGGCATAATATCAACTATATGATAAATTTAAAATACTTTAACATGATGAATCTATCTGTTACTTGTTGTTTAGTGTTGTAATTTTTATTCCAAAGATTTTCAAATCTCCAATGGTGATTGAATTGACATGTAGAAATCGCAGAGTTGATCGGATAAAGTGTTAAGAATTTGGCTTCGATATGTAACTGTATTTTCATCATATTTCTTCTTTAATTGAATGATCTTTTTCTTCTCTTCTGGTGTGGCATTTTTAGCGGCATCAATAATTTATATAGTCTTTGGGTCACATATGCAAGATTGAGAATCGTAAGAAGAAATATAATTTTGTCCTTTCAATGGTTGAAGTTCGTTCTATCAAAACAAACCAATTTAATAAATTCTTGATTTATGACCTTGAATGTGATATTTTTATCTTGATACATTTTTAACTAATATCTCTCTAAATTTGTTAAAAAAATTATGAGTAAAAGATGACAATAATTTAATTTATTGTGGTTTCACACAATTAGATCGCTATCTTTAAAAAGATATTTGTGCCCAAACTTAATTGTTATAGGCTTGATAACAATACTCACCAAAAATACAATAAAATTTATAAATTTCTTACTTAGTAACAATAAAAAATTCTCTATTCTCTTAAACAAAAAAATCTCAAAAACTCTCTTGCACACTTAATTCATCTTATTCTTGAAATAATAGACATATGACCATACTTCACATTATAGACCACATGAACATTCACAATTTTGTTAAGATTTGTGTCTTCTAATGAAGTGGGACAATGACTCATAACATTAATGTTATCAAATTTGAAGCATAATGTATGCTAATATAATTTTAATTTTCTGGAGAGAAATATTAGAATATCATAATTAGGGAACAAAATCAGAAAAATATCAAAGAGGATTAGAAAAAAATCAATGTAATTTATTAGGATATTATTCCATAACGAGTGTACCCTTAGCGTACTGTTGGTCTATATATATTGGTAAGAACCTTGTAATCACAGATGAGAAATATGAATAAAAATAATATTTTTTCAAATAATTTTTCGTTTTTTTCCTAAACTCTTTGTACCATGGTAACATGGTATCAGAGCAGAGTTAGGTTCTAGGGATTTAAAATTCTGATGAAGTTATATTACAAATTGTAAATATGCCATGCAATAGTTTTGGCATGCGATCATCACAAACCAATTCTGATAATTTATCAATTGGTTTCAAACTAAACGGATATAATTATCCATTATGAGAAACTCTGATGGAAAAAATAATTGGTGGAAGAAGAAAGAAGAAACACACCAAAGAAAACTGTTTTAAGATTGTAGGTTACCCAAATTGGTGGAAAAACAATCCCAAGTCATCAAGAAATTAGAGTAAGGGAGCCAACGCTGTAAGCATTCCAGAGGTCACCAGCAGCGGTGGCGAGGCCAGAAGAGAGGAAGCAAGTTACGATGGCAAGGCAGCAGCGGCAGTAAGGGCAAGAACTACTGAACTCCTTGGCTGCTCAACCCATACCGCGACTCAATATAAAGGGGAGACCCAAAATCAGAATCCAATTAAAAAGATAAATGAATGGATTTTTTATTGTGGGGCTACCGATACTATGACTCATGACCTTCATGATTTTAACCGCTTGACTATACCCTCAAAAGTCCATATTGAAACAGCTAGTGGAGAATTAATTGATGTTAAAGGAGGAGGCTCCATTACTTTTTCAGAAAAATTGAAATTAAAAAATTACATCTATGTCCCTGCACTATCATCAAAATTATTATCTGTTAGCCAAGTAACAAAGGAACTAAATTGTGTGGTACTCATGTACTCTACTTTTTGTCTTTTACAAGACATTCTTACAAAGGAGATCATTGGGCGTGGTACTGAGCGAGAATGCCTTTACTACGTTGATGAAGTAGCACACCAGGGTCATGCCATACTTGCTCACGGAACGGTTACTAGGCAACTTTGGTTATGGCACAGGCGTCTCGAACATCCTTCATTTGGGTACCTTAAGTTACTATTTCCTAGTCTTTTTCCAAGTAGTACTGAACCCCTCAAATGTGAAACTTGTATTCGTGCAAGTTTCTTTTTCTCCAACCAACACTAGAGTCAATTCTATTTTTTTCTCTAATACACTCAGATGTGTGGGGTCCAGCTCCTATTTCCCATAATAATTTTCAATATTTTATATTATTTGTAGATGATTTCTCTCGCATGACTTGGGTATATTTTTTAAAACACAAATCTGAAGTCCCTAATAAGTTCTTTGCCTTCTACCAAATGACTCAAACTCAATTCAACAAGAAAATCCAAGTACTTCGCTCAGATAATGGTGGAAAATTTATAAACCAATCAATGCGCAATTTTCTTATGAAAAATGGTCTTATTCATCAAACTTCCTGCCCAAATACACTCCAACAAAACGGTGTGGCTGAGCGGCGAAATCATAAGTTATTTGAGATGAACCGAGCCATACTTTTTGATGCACAAGTTCCAAAAATTGTTTGGCCTGAAACTATAGCGACATCTGCCTACTTACTAAATCGCCTACCTACCGAAGTCCTCCACCACAAAGCACCCTTACAAGTCTTGGCTACTCAAACTGCAATCCCACCTATTCTAATTTTACCACCTCGAGTATTTGGATGTTCCGTCTTTGCCCATATTCCCAAAGCCAATAGAACCAAACTTGATCCTTGTACAGAAAAATGTGTTTTCGTTGGGTATGCTACACACCAAAAAAGGTATAGATGCTACAATCCAACCACTCGTTGTATTCATGTAACCATGGATTATGATTTTTTAGAATCCGAATTTTACTTCAGCCGCCAACATGGCATTCAGGGGGAGAACAATAATGAACCACCAAGTTGGCTAAATAATCTTTGTTGCCTAGAAACTGTTCAAATCGAGCAAGTAGATGGAGCCACCGAACATACTTCACTCAACGTAGAAAATAACCTGGTACATACAACCAGTGAGAGTCCTTTTGAGAATGTCAGACAAAAGGTAAGTAATTGTCAATCTGATAATTTACTCCCTATTTTTAATGAGGCCACTAACAATAACAGTATAGCACTGGAACATGAAAAACCAGAGTCCAATACCTTTATTCTTCCTCCAAGAAGAAACAGAGGGATGCCTCCTGTCGATACTCACCAGAACATGTTCCCCGTAACTCAAGATACTTGATAAGAGTGGCTAAAGAAGGAATAGCAGATGTTGCAAAGACTTTTTTTGTCAGATTCTTAACAGAAGACATTCCAAGAACTGTCCGAGAAGCCAATGAGAAAGCTGAATGGCGAAAAGCCATGAATACAGAAATGGAAGCTCTAGAGAAGAACGTAACTTGAAAAAAGTGTATCCTACCGATAGGAAAAAAGCCAGTCGGGTGCAAATGGGTTTTCACCATTAAACACAAGGCAGATGGCACTATTGAATGGTACAAGGCAAGGTTGGTGGCTAAAGGTTATACACAGACCTATGGTATCGACTACACTGAAACTTTTTTATCAGTTGCAAAGATTAATACTATCAGGATGTTGTTTTCAATAGCAGCAAATGAAGATTGGCCACTTCATCAATTTGACGTCAAGAATGCTTTCTTGCATGGAGAGTTGAAAGAAGAAGTGTACATGGAAGCTCCTCTAGGTTTCTCAACAGGATTTAGAAAACATTAAGTTTGTCAGTTAAAGAAGGCTCTTTATGGACTTAAACAATCTCCACATGCCTGGTTTGAAAGATTTACAGATGCCATGAAAAGGTATGGGTACAAGCAAAGTAACTCTGATCATACCCTTTTTTTGAAAAAACGGGAAGATTTAATCACTTGCTTAATAATCTATGTGGATGATATGATCATAACGGGAAGTGATGCTAAAGAAATTGAAAAATTGAGAAGGAACCTGTTTACAGACTTCGAAATTAAGGACTTGAGAAGACTAAAATATTTCTTAGGAATAGAGATTCTTCGATCCAGCAAAGAAATCTTTATCTCCCAAAGAAAGTACATCTTGGACCTTCTGGCAGAAACATGAATGGTGGATTGCAAACCAATAGATACGTCCATGCAAGTTAATCACAAGTTGAAGATAGTAGAAGGTGCCACCCTAGCAGATAAGAAAAGGTACCAGCGACTGGTTGGAAAACTAATTTACTTATCATATACTCGGCCTGACATAGCTTATGCTGTGGGAATAGTAAGTTAGTTTATGCATGAGCCACAAGAAGATCATATAAAAGCTGTCATGAGGATAGTTCGATATTTGAAGGGAGCTCCAGTGGAATCATTTTCGAAAGGAATGGCCATTTGAAGGTTGAGGCATACACCGATGCAGATTGGGCAGGCAACCCAAATGATAGAAGATCAACAGCTGGTTACTTTACACTTGTTGGAGGCAACCTGGTAACTTGGAAAAGCAAGAAGCAGAAAGTTGTAGCTCTTTCAAGTGCAGAGGCAGAATTTCGAGGGATCGTTAAAGGCATCACTAAAGTATTGTGGATAAGAAAATTGATTACTGAGATTGGGTTTCCACCACAATTGTCAAGCCAGTTGAAATGTGACAACAAAGCCGCAATCAGCATTTCAGAGAATCCCGTACAACATGATAGAACAAAACATATTGAGGTGGATCGACACTTTATCAAAGAAAAAATTGAAAATGGCATTATTGAGCTTCTATTTGTGAGATCAGAAGATCAGTTAGCTTACTAAAGCAGTTTCAAGACAAACCCTTGCTAAAGTTCTAACCAAGCTGAGTATTGGTGATCCCACTACTCACCTTGAGGGGAGTATTAAAATATCATAATTAGGGAACAAAATTAGAAAAATATCAAAGAGGATTAGAAAAAAAATCAATGTAATTTTATTAGGATATTATTCCATAACGAGTGTACCCTTAACGTACTGTTGGTCTATATATATTGGTAAGAATCTTGTAATCCTAGATGAGAAATATGAATAAAAATAATACTTTTCTAAATAATTTTTCGTTTCTTTTCTAAACTCTTGGTACCATGGTCACAAGAAACAATACTCATGTGACCTTTTACTCTTTATTTGAGTAAGGAAAAGTATATGGAACCAAAAAAGGTTACCAGCCAAAAACTAAACAAAACCACATTAATTTATATTAATTATTAATTTTAAATTTTTTAAATTCAAAATTTAAAAAATTCAAAATTGATTAAGTAAACCTAATTAAAACCTATAAAAACCTTCCTCTTCTCGCTCACATTAACCTACCCACCTCCAACAATCACACACACAAACCTCTCTTTCTCACCAATGCTGCTGGAAGCACCGGCGAACTTTCATGCTCTCCGCGACGCCCTTAACAAGCGCATCCAAGACAATTGCTTCAACACGAAGTCCACATCTCATTTTTTATTCTTATTTTTTTTGGGTTAATTTTCAATCTCTTTTTCAATGTTTTTTCCTCTGTTTCTTTTTTTTTTTTTGCTTTTTTAAAGGGAATAGCAGTACTGCATCAGAAAATAGAAGCCAATTATTTCATACAAGATTCATGGAACTAGCTTTTATTATTATTAAGCGGCAGCAACTGCCCCTGTAGTATGAAAAGAGTAGCCTCGTGCCTTGTTTGGGTAGCCAGATTGTATTTGTTCCTTGTTCCTCAAAGCTTTCATGGAAGAAGAAATGTTCCTTTTCTTCTTTTTCGCTTCATTTCAATTACAGAAATATAAAAAAAATATTTATTTAATATGAAAAAAAATATTCTAATACTTAACGAAAAAATATTCAGTTATATTTTAGTAAAAATAATTAAATATCTATAAATTTAAAAAAAATTATGAAATTATTAAAGAAATAGAGACATTCACATTTGTACAAAAAAATTCGAAAAATATATAAAAGAACATCTATTTAGTATGAAAAAGAAACATTCTGATACTTCGTAGAAGAAACATCTATATATACTAACTCATAGAGATTTTGAATTCACCCAGAGATATTTGGCTAATTTTTGGCTAATCCCTTTTGGTTCCTAGCATTGTTCTTTGAGTAAAACACAAATTACTCATGGTTTGTAATTTCCATTACTGTTGAATTTTATTAGCTATTAATCAATTAATAATTTAATATAATGAAATTTGTAGATACTCTGTATAGCTAAGTAAAAAAAGCGTACAGTTATTACATTCTGGTATCCACTTATACCTTACCACCACCAGAATTATGGTACATTATTGCTGATGACTAGGGACTACCATACCTTATTTTATTCTCTTGGGCATTAGCCCCGCTTTAATTTAAAATAAAAAATTGGGCATATAGTATATAAATGTAGACAAAAAAAACAACCATGTATACTTTCATACATCATTCAACTCAGAAATTAAAGCAACATATGGATCACAACGTGGTATTGATCGCTATGAAATAAAGCATGCACAATGTTATCTAGAAAGTAGAAATTACATATGTTCTAATATGGTGCCATGTGCAGCACCACTTACACCTTCCATGACACCAAATCGCATCTCTGAAGATGGTTTCCAATGGCGTTTCCTCTGATTTATGAACCAATTGTTTATCTGCTTTATGTCCAATCCAGTCATCTCGGATAACATCAATTTCTCCTCCTCCTGATAAATGTATATATATTCAGAATTGCAACCAATCATGCTACATATGTATATATTGAATCCTCCATATTTTTAATTCAACAAACAAATGTTATCTGTACCAATTTATTTTTCTTCGTTACTTCATATTTCTAAAGGTCGTTTCATAAAAGAAGAATAAATTGCATTCGCCTCTAATCTTATAATATTAGAAGATATTTACATAGGTGACTAATTGATTTTTCAAGAAAGCTAAGAATTTCATGTTTATAGGGTACACAAGATACACTGATAGGTATCAAGAAAGCGAAGAATTTCATGTTTATAGGTTAAGTTAGTGTCATATTGTTTTTTCTTTTTTTCTGGAAAAAAAATTCAATATTCTGCAACTTCAATATCAAAACAGGCTAGTATGTACTATTTTTTACGAATCAGAGGTGAAATATATAAATTATTTCCTAACCTTTAGAAAGAACGAGTTTAATTTATCCTTGATAAAATAAACCAAGAGTAAAATACTATTGTTTTAGTTCATAATGTTTAGCTAAATTTTAATTTTGTCTTTGTAGTTTGAAATATTGTCTATTTTTATCTTAAATATTTTATTTCATTATATTTTAGTCTTTTAATTAGAATTAAATAATTTTTAAAAATATTAGTTTTCCTCATTTATTATTTTTTTTATTATTCTATATTTTTACTTTCAATCACATGATTACTATAATTACAATTTTTGTCACTAGCTAAAAGAAAATCATAAAAAAAGAAAGGTTATATATTTAGAACAATAATTTTGATTTTGACCAAATAATTAAAATAGGATGAAATAAGACATTTTAAATATTAAAAACGAAAATAAAACTTAACCCAAATATTAAAGCAGGACTTAGGACCCATTTAAAAATTTTAAAAGTTATTTTTTTTAATTTTTTATTTATGAAAAGTAATAGTATATCTGGTATAATTTTTAAAATTAAATATAAACTATTTAAGTGTTTATAGAAAAGTTAAAAAAATAACTTTTTTCATAATAATTTTTTTATCATATTTTTTTTAAAATAAGTACTTTTAAAATTAAAAAATTAAATACAAAATAATTTATTTATAAATTATTTTTAATATAAATATTTATTATTTAAACTATATTTAAAAAAAATTAATTAAGCTGTTTATCCATACCTTAACTAGTACTTTTCTCAATAAACAACTTTGAATAATTGATATAAGGAGTTGATCTACCAATAACAGAAAATGTTGCATGTGAAGCATATAGGAATGTAAGTACCGTAGGATAAGGCCATCTATAGTGGGAGTTCCACCAATCCATGAGAGCAATCCTTGCATCTTTGGGAAGCTTACCCTTTTTCCTTTTCTTTAGAAACTCCTTTCTCAAGCTACTAAGGTAACCACTGTACTTACGAAGCAACATTTCCTTCAGCTCTTTATCTCCAACGCCACGTGTCCCATATCCATATTCAATTCCTTCCACCTCTGATGAACAACTCCCTGCTGCTTCATCTGAATCATCATCATTTCAATCTTTAATTCTAACTCATTCAATTCTCAACCTAATACTCTAATACACACCCTTTTCTCAATCAATGGGAGCTTATAATTTCTTTCTTTTAAAAGAAAAAGAAAAAGAAAAAGTTATACAAGACAACAACAAATATAATGGATGCATTTCTTTATAACTAACATTATTCCATGCACATTCGTTTTTTAAAAATTTTCCATAAATACTACAAAATAATTATACATGCATTTTGTTTCATATATTTCTCAAACGAAGTAATTAATCACTAAAATTATGAAACTTTTCAAAGTTTACAAATTAAATGTCATAACAAAATAATCAAACTTATTTACTACAGTGTAATAATCAAACATTTTTTATCAACTCTAAATATGTATTATTATATGGAAAAGTCTAAAGCCAGCAGTTTTGTTGAATTTTGGCCAACATGTAATAACCAGAAGAGAAAAGTGAGTCATTGGATGAAATCTCACACCAATTTCACACCATTAAATCATTATTGATGACTATTTGCTGACTACCAATCACAAAAGTTACTAACCCTATCATTGCTCTTCTTATATATCGTGGCTAATTATTAGTGGCTATTTTTTTATTCATATATCTATATATAACATTATTATTGTTCTTTTTTCCATGCATAATTTCCAGAGAGAAAGACTAGTGCTTAATACATACACACATAAAACTATTCATTTGTCAAGAAACAAATAGTCATTATTTGGTTGTCTTGAGGTTTAATAACTCATTTAAGAGATTGTTCATAATAATAAGAGAAAAAAGATAAATAATTCTCTAATTTTTTAATTTAAATATACATAAATTTTTAATTAATTGAAAATATAAAAATATTTTTTACTTTTTAAATTATGAAATATTTGAATTTTTTTTATCTAAAATATATAAGGATAAATCAACTTTTTAAAAAGATTTAGATATTTCATATTTTAAATAATAAAAAATATTTTTGTATTTTTAATTAATCAAAAATTTATTTATTTTTGAATTAAAAAGTTAAGATGTATTTACCATTTTCTCTAATAATAAATTAGCAAAGCCATACCTATTAATTACATTTGATACAGATAATTTTATTGACTTATTCTACACGTTCACATGCTTTATGGATAGTTAAAAAAATAACTTATTAAAATGACTTTTACAATAATAATAATTAAATATTGAACTCATTTTTATTGAAGAAGAATGTAGAAGTTTAACTATCATCAACGGTGGAAACTCAAGTACAATTAACTTCACATAAAGTTAATAGTTAAAAATTATTAAATAAAAATTTAGTCAAATAATTTAACAGTTTTCAACTATCAACTCGTGAGATTTACTGCACCTGAATTTTCACCCTTATCCATTATCATTGTTCAGGGGACTAGAAAATTATTAAACAATCATGAATACATGCCAAATTCTGAGTTAGATATAACTTTCATTTTCTCATGTCTTCTTGAGAATGGTCCCCCCCCCCCCCCCCCTCCCTTCCTTCAACTAAGGCATTAGTCTTCCATTTATAGCTATGATAATGATCGAACATGCATGACACACTCACTTTCAAGTACGAAAAGCATAACGTTGATTTGCCTCTTCATTAATACATACCACTACTTCTACATGTAGAAACATGAAACATGCAAAAACTTCGATTTCAAATATAAATAAGCTAACAAAACCATGCATGCATGCCAAAAATATTATATTTGCCCCCGTGCAACAAAAGGCCAAAATAATAATTAAAAAAAGTGTATCGTTTTATTATTATGTAGTACTAATTAAACATCAACTATGGAAATCATAGTAACAAAATAAATATATGACATTTGCATGTATACGAAAGTAATTGCTTCCACGCAAACATCTTCATATATATGAAGATGATTTTATAAATTATTAGATAGTTTGATAGATATATTGAGAATTGAATATATTTAATTGAATTATTTAATAAGTTAAAATATCATTTTTGTATAAAGATGTTTTTATGAAAATAATCACTTTATATGAATATTTAAGATCAAATAAACAAGTATGCAAAAATTGGACACAGAAATAAATTCTGTATAGCTGAGAGAACTAAAATAATTGATGAAAAGGATAAATACTCAAGGATGATGAATTAAGCAATTGGAAATTATATTCGAGATCTAATAATGTTGAAAGCTAGTTACAAACTGAAAAATAATAAAATAAAATAAAAGGGTTCAACTTTGATATCTACGTCATAATTAATCCTTATTCTCCTTTTAAGTTAATTAGTTCAAATCTATATATGCAACTGCATCATCATTAATGAAAACAACAAAAACTTTCTCCTGATTTAATACTAGGAAAACTAATATGTATATAATATGTTCTGACCCAATGTTGTTCATACCCTTTAATTTTCACATTTTATTTCTTTAATAACTTATCTTATTCATAGATAAAAAGGGAATTCATATGAAAAATACTACTGTCGTTTAAAATTCAGCATTTAATCCGTCTTTTTAAGAATTTATTATTATTTAATTAATTTAAATATTCACTTTCATGTATTAGTTATTCAAAAAATAAAAAAAAAGTTATTTATTTTTATTTTTTCTCTCCTCTAAAAACCGAATAAAGGACAATATTTAAAGAATATCTAGTTACACTGTTCATACATTGACTCGTACACACTCTCTCTAACATGATCCAAACGCTATTTTTTTATGTGTTTTTAAATAATTAAATTAAGAAAAAAAAGTTAATTTTAATATTTTTTAGTTAGTTAATATTTGTAAAAGTCAAGAAATTTTATTGTACATTTATATAGTTATTATTAACTAACTAAAGCCTAAAATTTAGTTAAAAATTTTAATATTACAATAACAAAAAACTTTATATATGTTATTATAAAGGGAAAGTATGAGGAGCCAATGAGATATTTATACAATGTGTACAATGGAGGTTTATAGAGTATTAGAGATATAATTATTAGTGTTACATTTTCCCATCAGCTGAAGCTTTTGGGATGAGTGGTATCATGACATAGTATTAAAGCGCTAATTTTTCGAGAAGATGTTTATTATCCTTTGTACTCGGATGGTTATTCTAAATAGTATAGGGGATGTTCATTTCATAACTCAATAGCCATTGTACACATTGTACAAATAGTCCATTGTCTCTTTTCTCCTACCTTCCGAAGAATAACACATCTACATTAAAATTCTCTAATTTTCTGAAAGGTAACTATCTCAATTTCATATATCATATACTTTCTAATATGACATTTCTATGGTCTATAGAATCTTTGAGAAAGACTTCTTTTTATTTTTCATAAGAAAGAAAAGACTTACTATCTGTGGGATCTGATACTACACCCACTTGACTCGCTAATTATGCGAGTCAAGACAAAAATGATCCGCTTATAAACAAGTCATATTTTATGAGCTCAGCTCGTTTATTTTTGTAAGGGAGCCAAATCGATTTACAAGTCACAACTTATTTTGACAGTTTTACTATCTATTACAAGAAAAAGAACTTGATCCTTATAATTTGCAGAGCAAGCAACCATGAGAAGCTCAGCAAATCAAGAGTCTATTTAAACTGATTAATTGGATTTAGTTGATTGATATATCCTTTTAGGATCAAATCATATACTTCAGAATTATATATTTAATTATAGTTTCAAATCAAAGATTAAAAGTAGGATTAAATAATTTCAGTATCGTTAATTTAATTTGATACATAGAAAAATTGGCCTATATATGGACACTTTTCATTGTTTGTCTAAAATACAATTCTGAGGTTTTACCAATTACGCAGAATTTTCTATCCGTGTATTTTAAGGATCGTTTGAAAAACTTTAAAAATAACTTTTTTTTACTTTTGACTTATGAAAAGTAGTAGTATTAATGTCTGGTGCAATTTTCAAAATCAAATTACAACTTTTTAAGAAGCTGTTTAGGAGCTTATAGAGAAGTTAAAAAAATGACTTCTCTCATAATACTTCTACTTTTCATCACATTTCTATAAAATAAGCACTTTTAGAGTTAAAAATTCAAACACAAAATAACTTATCTATAAGTTACTTTTAACATAGTCATTTATTATTTAAATTATTTTATCAAAAAGAACTTAATTAAGTTGGTTACCCAAACTGAACCTAAGTGTGGTTTGAGTAATTCACTTTATTTGTTGCGCCTATTTGATTTAAGTTGTAAAGAGAAATTTTTGACAGTCTAGTATAAAAGGAAAGTAAAGAAATTATCTTATTTAATCGAAGTTATAATAAGAATAAATTGAAGTTTAGGTTGGTAAAATTTTTAATTTTTAAAAATAGTTTATTAAAGTTATCTTTTATTTAAAATACACGTCTTTAAAAGTTGTAGAACTTATATTTAGTAAAATTAAATTAAAATAATTTTTAATAAAAATAATAATAATTATATTTAATAAAATAATTTTTAAAATTAAAAAATTATAATAAATATAAATATAAAAATATATTATATATTTATTAATAGATGAGATTATATTAAATTTTTTTTTAATTTTCATAAATATAAATTAATTGTAAACATTTTTTTAGGAGTTCTCAAAAGCACTTATAACTTCTAAAAACTACCAACGCAAGTATTCGGTGTTTTTTATTTATCAAATATAAAATGAGGTATTTGTGATTTTTTCTATAATTTTAAAAAATATAAATATATTTTTAAAAAAGTTTATCAAATCAAATTTAAATCTTTTAGAATTATTCTAATAAAAAAGATAACACAATATTTAAAATTATCATGAAATCATTTATTCTAAAAGTTTAAATTAATAGGAGAATACAATATGAATAAGTATATTTTTAATATTTTTATTTAAGTAAAAGTTTCTTTTAGATTTTGTTTAATTTTTGTATGTCTTCTTTTTTCTTTTATTTGTTTTATTTTATTTTTTTACTTTTTAAGATTTATCAATGATCAAAATTTAGACCTTTTTAATATAAAGTTTTGATATTATGTATGTATAATAAAATTACTTATCTTAAAAATTTAAACTAATAAAAAAATAATATGAATAATTATATCTCTAACAAAAATATCTAACATTGATGTTTGCCAAAATGGTTCAACCAGCATGAATAAGTTGTTATTATTATGTACTCGTGATTGGAGTGAGTTATTTTAAAGAAGAACCACCGGTGTTTTAATTTGTGGACCATATATAATAATAATGCTTCTTACACATGGCTCCTTATTTTTTTTTTCCAAAAGACATTATAAGTATTTAATGTATTTGGAATAAATGTGTTATTAAAAATATTAATACCATATATGCACCCTGCTGATTCGAATATATAATTAACAAGAGCAATGCTACACATAATTAACAAATATTATTATTTTTGGTCAATATTTAATTAATAATAATTTATATTTATATTTATAAACATTATATACATAAAAAATATATAATTTATATTTATATTTATTAAATTTTATATATAAGAATTAATATAATTTATATATATATTTTAAAATTTATACATATAAATTAATAAAATTTATTTATTAAAAATAATTTAATATTTATACTAATTAAATGATGGCTAAAATTATTAAAAAATACTGACTCTAAGAGTTTTTCAATTAACAAAACTAACTCCAAATATATTAATTATTAGTTGATACAATGAGTTTAAGATCTAAAATTAAAGGTGAAAATTGATCACATACATTTTTTTAATGTAAATTGATAAGTAAAAGTTGTTAAATAATAATTTAATTAAATATATTTAATCTAATAATTTTTAATTATCAACTTCGTATGAAGATATCTTTAGGTGAGTTTCTACCAAAATCAAAAGCCTAAAACATTGTTCAAGTACAATTTAACCTAATGTCAATGTTTGTTTAATTTTCTTCGTTTGTGAAAGCCGGTTTATACATACACAAAGCAATGCAAAAATGATGAATTATTGTTTGATGTCAGAGATTCCAATTGAGCATTTAAGTTACTGCTAAGGTGGGCCTCTCCATGCAAAAGTTTAATTAAATAATTCCAACACTTGTTCATCTTTAACGTACACTAGAGGGCCACACCATATTCATCCATCTTCAGTTAAAAACAAAATGTTAATACAATAAACGAAGATAAAGGGCCACACATACATACATACATATCTAACTTGGAATTTTACACAACATATATTGATAAGAATAAGAAATCATTACCGGATCGATGACTATTATTGGTGTCCAAAGAGATTGTTAGTGTTCCCTTACATAGGTTGCTGAGTTGTGATTCGATGTTACACAAAAACAAGGTTGCTTCGTTGAATGGCTTCGACAGCTCCTCCTTGTATTTATGAAGAACATTGCAGTATGATTCCTACATTAATCCAAATTAATTAAGCTCATCATTCATCAGAATATTATGTGTTTATTCACATGATACATCAATCACGTTAGGGAAAAGGATACAAGCACTCTTTTTAAGATTTTGTTTTTAGTGACTAATCACTTTGCCGTAAATTATCAATCAATTAATTTAAGGACACACGAGATCATTTCCATACCTAGCTAAAACCAAATTTTAATTTTCAATCTCTCGTTTAAAAGCCTAAATGATATTTACACTCATGTATGCTTTTAACAATTATTTACATTAGTGATTAATTTTGATGTATTGATAGCGTAAAATATTTTACATAATCGTTTAATCACATCAGTAACGTTTTTTAGATAATAATCTAATCAATATAAAAGATATTTTTTAGATAATAATTAGATATTAATATAAAATTATTTCATATTAACTATGTATCAAAATTAAATTAACATAACATTATTAATAAAGATTATGTTATGTGTACATTAAAATTAGCCATCAAAATCCGCCAACAATATAAAATACAAACGAAAATATAAATACACATTGAAAGTAAATTAAATTACATATATATTTATACACAAATATATTGGTAATTGATTTCGGTGGTTGATTTTAGTTTACAAATAATATTTTTATTTCATATATAAAAAAAATTAAAAAAAATTAAAGTACATACCATGAAGTCATCAAGCTCAGGATCATCTCCAATCTGACGGCGGCGAGTATCCATTGGATGACTTTCACGGCTTATTTCTTCAAGCAGAGACGCCACTTCAGGCGGCGCTCCAACCTTTTTGGAGCCACAACAAAAAGAATAGATATTGATTAAAACTCTATGGAATCCTAAAATAGAAGTGTGTGTAATAAAAAAGGATAGATTGGAAGGAATTGAAAGAACCTTTTGACATTGAATGTAAGCAGAGAGCAAATCGGGATACCGGGGATGGTTGGCGATCTGAGCCTTAATCACCGGATCCGACATATCCGGGTCGGGTGCTGCAAGTTGAAGGAGGTAGTTACTACCCACGCCCACGCTCGTAGTAGCTTCTGTTAGATGCAACTTAGAAGCGGTTACAACAACATCCTCCTCCGAAGAAGAAGCTTCGAAATTGTTATTATTATTGTTGCTCAACTTGATGTAAAAATCCTCCATGTAAATAAATGGTGTTTGATTATAAAAAGGAGAAAAAGAAAAAGGATAAGGGAGTGTGTGAGTGTGTGTATTATACAAAATTGGATGGAGAAGGGGTAAGTCAGTTACGCCACCTGGAAAGAGACCACACTATACAACTTAGCGTGTTCAGTTTCTTTCACAAGGGAGGCTACTTAGTTAGCTAGAGAGTAAGTACTCTACACAAAAAAGAAAAAAAAAAGATAAACAGGACAAATTAAATGGAGAGAGGTAGTTACTGTTACTAATGAGATTAAACTGATTTTTTGTTACTTGTCTCTTTTTTTTTTTCTAAGAAGAGGAGCTATGTTATTATTTATATTTTTTACTATCAAAATAAGCCAACTTCACCCAATAATTAATGAGTTATAACCAAATAAGTTCTAAGAAGAGGAGCTATGTTATTATTTTTTTTCTGTTTTAAAAAATATTTTTCTTTTATTCTTTTTTTCTCTTTAGATTTTTTTCTCTCAATACTATAATTTCACTAATTACCACAAATCATCCACTTTTTTTTCTTTCTCATCATCCTCTGCAATCACTCTAAATCTTAAATCCTAAATTATAAATTTTATATTATAAATGTTAAACTTTAAGCAATAAATTAGGTAGCGTTTGTTTTCGGAGACAGGATACGGAGACATGGACAGCACATTCTTAAAAAGCGTTTGGAAGCAAAGACATGGACACTGAACATATTGTCTCCGGGACAATGATGGACACGGAATTTGAAAGAGGGACACGGACTGTTTTTATGAATTTTTTTCTTTTTTGTCCATGGTGCTATTTTTTATTATTCTACTGCTACCCCTTCTTATTTTTCCTATTTTGCGTTGTTTTCAGGAAGTACTTTTTTACTCCATGCTCTTTTTCTAATTTCTATCTCTACGTTCTTTTTCTTTCTCTTTTTTTCTCAAGTACTCTCTCCTTTTTATAAAAATTTTTATTGGACTGGATAATTTCTTTTTTCTTATCATTTTTACTTCAACATCATTTTAACCTTATATTATATTATTTGATTTGTAATAAAAATAATAACAAAAATAATTAATCTGGAGACTTTTAAAAGATAAATATTATTAAGGTAAAATTGATATTTTAAAATGCTAAAAAATAATTTATAAATTGTACTTGATTTTATATAATTTAAAGAAAAATTAATTTTTTGAAAAGAAAAATAAAATTTTAGATAAAAAAAATTAATTTTCTAAATAAAAATAGATTTTTATATGCAAAAATTAATTTTTTTCCATTTAAAAATGGATTCTTTTTTTAAAACTGATTTTGTATTTAAAATTAATTTGGCTTATTAACCTAAATGAAATTTTTTATTAATTAAACTCAGATTTTTTTTGTTAATATTAACCATGTGTATTCCTACATATTAATAATAAATTTAAAAAAAATAATTATATTTATAAATTTTATTTTAATATAAATACTATTATATAATTTTTTATTAAAATTTTTTACTGCTTCAAATATTTTTTTTAAGTTCCCACTGTCTGTACTCCTACGCACTCTCATTATTTATTAAATTAGTTTATACTAAAAAATTTGGAATTACATGGCTATTTTAGTCATTTTATATAATATTTTAGTCTTGTCCATGTATATCCAAACATAATACTGGACATTACATTATTGTCCTATCCATCGTATCCAAACACGATACACAAAACATAATTTTTAATGTCTTTGTCTTATTGTCTTTGTCTCAGTGTCTTGTTCTGTCGTGTCTCTACAAACAAACGCTACCTTAATTTCGTCTTTTTTACTTTTAGATGTTCTTTTTTGCTTGAATTTCTTTTTACGTTTTTACTGTTTTACTTTCAAATGTTTCTTTCCGATGTTTCCATTGTTAGCTGATTTTTAAGTTAATTTTATTGAATAAATGTTAGCATCTTAGACTTTTTTTATTTATAGTAAATTTTTAGCGTAAATGAAATAACAAACAATTCATGTATTTGATTCAATATATTTTGAAAATATTTGAATAATTATTTATTTAAATAACTATGCTAATTACTAATTAATAAGGATATACATTTAGTATTCATGAGAGATTTTTTTTTTATATTTTTTGTGAAAATTTTCATTGTAATATTTAAAATCTTTGATTATTCGGATAGTTTATTGTTTTGCTGTAAAGCTATATATATATATATATATATATATATATATATATATATATATATATATATATATATATATATAGGGATAAATGTATATCTCATTTTGATCAATTGATCTCTAGCTTTCTTTTTCTCTTTTTGCTTTTTAATATTTGGCCATTAGCTTAAAAACATAATCCACTAGCATAAAATTATGATAAATTTAAAGATATAAATAATATCTCATTTTTCAAAATTTTATTTGTAAAAAAATTCAATAAAATCTATATTTTTAAAAGTATTTTAGATTGATAGCTAGAGATGATTTTTGGAAGGATAATTTACTTATATAAAATGGTTTTCATCATATATTATACAAATATATTAAAATTTGTACGTATAAATTAAATGTCTTATTTTATTTTTATGTAATTCGTTACACTTTAAGGAGAATTCAAAATTTACATGTAATTCGTTTTAGCATGCAACGAATTAGTAGGAGAATGATTTTTTTTTTTTTTTCACAAATGATTCATTGATCACTTTTTTTAGTCGTCTTGGATGTTCAATATAAATAACAACGATTAATCTTTCGTAGTGGAATTTTTTGTATAAAGGTAAATTCGTTGATGTATGATTTTTTTTTTATTTATTAGAGAAAAAGTTATTTGGACAAAATTTTGTATTTGAGAAAGAAAAAAGAAATAGGTGAAGGAAAGAAAAATGTGGTTACAATTGGTTTTATTCGTTTTAAAAAAAAGTAAAAGTATCAAAATATACTACTACATTTTACTATACACAATTTTAGGGGTAAAGCCTTAGATATTTACTAAAAAGTTTAACTAGCTATTCATAGAATGGATGGTGTATTTATT
This sequence comes from Arachis stenosperma, assembly GCF_014773155.1. Lineage (NCBI taxonomy): Eukaryota > Viridiplantae > Streptophyta > Magnoliopsida > Fabales > Fabaceae > Arachis > Arachis stenosperma. Next base: position 35,114,782 of record NC_080385.1, on the reverse strand, counting down.
TAGAGAAAATATTCAATATGGCCCTACAAAATTTCTAGGTTTAATTTCTTGAGGTTTCTAAAATAAAAAAAAAAAATCCATCACAACCCTAGTTATTCGATGCTATGAGATAAGTTGACTTTGTTGGTGAACTTCTTTGCATTTAATGGAATCCTCTACATGACATATAAGTTGCTTATGTGGACCTTAAGTAACAATGCGGATTGACGCAATATTCAAAAAATTTTCTATAACAAATTAATCATATTCTTTTTTGTTACTAATAGTTGTATAAATTTTCTTCTCATTCTTTTTGCAGAATTAACTACATTTTTTCTAAAATCACGATTCTCATCTAAATCCCTCTTCTCAAAATCATTATCCATATTCATGTTTGCCGACATAAATAATTCTTTTTATACTAACACTTAACATCCAATTCAGCAGGTTAACGTGACAGTTGAACAATAAATTCTATTAGCACTTAATAGAGAAATACACAGAAAAATCGCATTATATTGTGAAAATAGGGACAGAGACTGAAGTGTTCCTTTTTTTTTTTTTTAACTCTAAAGAAAGGTTTTATCTTTTCTGAAAATAAGACAGGAAATTAGTAGTTCACTCAAGAAAACTTAATATTATTATTGTGCCCGTGTGTTTGTTAAGAGTTGGATGAGTGAGAAAGGAAAAAAGGACAGAGAACAGTGGAATGGATTTGACAAGGTTCGTGTGTGTGTTTGTGATAAAGCCATGTTTATGTAGGTCCTTCTTTGAAGACTTTTTGTTACTGATTTTCACTCAGACATCACATTCTTCCATGTGACTAAAACCCCATTGCTGGGCCTCAACTCTTCTCTCTCTAGTCTCTTATTTGCCAACGCCTTACTTACACAATAACACAAACAAAATATAAAAAAAGAAATCCATTTTTTTAATATCCATATTCTTCACTAAAACCCCATACTTAGAACTGACAATATATACTCTACCTATGGATATTCAATTCGGACCAACCCATTCGAGTAGGATTGTCTACCCTACTCATAGATAGGATGTAGTAAAAAAAGTGAGTGTTGAATTTACAATCTTCTTCTTATATATAAAAGTTTAAAATAACCATTAAGTTAGTTGATGGTGATATTATTTGTAATTTTATATTAGATTTCTTTAAGATTTTATTATTTTTAATTTTAATTTAAAGTATTTTATTTTTTATTTTATTAATATGTATGAAATTTAGAATGGTTGAATTTTAAATTTGTTTAAAAATTTTTATTTTTCTTCGAACAAGGTAGAATTTAGAATTTTAGAATGCGAATAGGGTTAAAGTTAAGAGATTCTCAACTGGTAGCACTACAACAAAAAGGCCATTTAGCGGCGGTTCCTGGAGCCGTTTAGCGGCGGTTTTGAACCGCCGCGAAATATTTCGCGGCGGTTTTATGAAACGCCGGAAGATAGGGCGCGGCAAAACGGATAGCGGCGGTTTTAGTCAACCGCTGGAATAACCGCCGCTAAACATCTATCAATTTTGCGGCGGTTGCAAACCGCCGCTAAATAACAAATAAACGAAAACAACATTTGTTTTGCGGCGGTTCTAAACCGCCGCCAAATTTTAGTATTTCCGTAGAGCTCGAACTTGGAACCTGGAGGAAAGAAAAGCTTTAACAATGTCATGTTACCGCCAAGCCAAATGTCTCTTCGATGTATATAGCGCTAATAATTATATATATCATATGAACACATTTAATTGCCACACAGATTTTTGTTGTATACTTTATATATCTGATCATTGTTATTATAGGCACCTTATATATTGGGTAAAATTCACAATTAAATCAAATGGAGGACTAAATTACACAATTCTACCAAATTGAAAAACATTACCAGGATCTCCTAAAAGCATATTCTTATGTAATTCGAATCAGTCTCATTTGAATTAGACAAACAAACACTACTTTGAATTAGTCATATTCGAATTAGTTGTAATGCTTGTAATTGGAATTTGTCCAATTTGAATTATGCTTGCATGTAGGCTTAGTTTGGTAAAGCTTTTGCTTTTTAAAAGTAGCTTATGAAAGCTGTCTTTTAAAAGACAGCTTTTTAAAAGCTGCAGCACTTACGTTTGGTAAAATCAAATTAAAAATGGCTTTTAATAAGTACAAGCACCATAATTGTGTTTGGTAAAACAACTTTTAAAAGTTGAAAAAATTATAATAAACATGTTTATAACAAAAAAATAATTTTTTTTTCAAATTCTTTAAAATTTTATATAATATTTTAAAATAAAATAATGTTAAAATAAAAAATTCATAATAAACACAAATATAATAAATAAATTCTTCTATTTTTTAACTTTAAAATTTTATATAAGTATCATAAAATTTGTATGTAATCCAATGTTAGTACTGGGTACGTCCATTACCCACCTATGTATATTGGCTCACCTTTACAGATCATAAAAAATGGGACACATATCTCAAATAAACTACTCTTATGATTATATATCTATATTTACATATGTATATACATGTTGTTATTATAATTTGGACTAATGCTCATGCAAAAAAAATTTTATGATTGGTTTTCATCAACCTCTTCCCGTTTCAAAGAACAGAAAAAAACAAACAAAGATAATAGATCTACTGAAAAAATACAAAATTAACACAAAAAAATAATATAAATAGATAGAAGTTCATACCTAATATGTGATAGAGATGTATTTGTGTTGAAATTTGTGAAGATTAGGTTGAAAAATAAAAAATATATGAAGATTGTGTTAGATTTTATGAAGGTTAGGAAGAGAAGTTAGAAATATACGAAGATTTTAATGGCAATATAATAGCGGGAAATATGTGCGGGAAAATGAAAAAAATTTGGTAAGCATAAGCCAGCTTTGAAAAGCTCCCTCCTAGGTGCTTTCAAAAGCACCCCTAACTTTTAAAAGCCGCAAGCACAAGCACTTGAGCTTTTTAATTTACCAAACGCAAAATGACGTGCTTTTAGCACAAGCACCTCCTGAAAAAGCTTTACCAAACCCAGCCGTAGTCTTATGGTAGTTCGAACCAGGGTGATTCGAATTATGCACGCTAGGTCGTCCCTAGTAATTCGAATGAGTCTGCTTCGAATTAATTTTGGACCATAGTACATCGAATTAATTTACGTCTATTTATATATGATCCAAGCATATATAAAGAGTACAATAAAGAGTACATCTAATAATATCCATAATAAATTCAATAAAGAGTATATTCAATCATAAATAAAAAAAACAATAATTACAAATATTTTTTATAAATTATTAAAAATAAAATATTTTCTAAAAATATTTATTAAGATTTAGAATTTAGTTTTTAATATTTAAAATTAGTAAAATATTTGTCAAAAATATTATATTTTGTTGGTCAGTTAGCATTATTGAATCTATTAACCATAATAATATGTAGATAATTGATTAGTTTTCATATAAAAATATTTTTATTCTATTTAGTATTTAATTTTGATAAAACATTATTTTATTTTAAATTTAGTTATTATGAATTCTTATATCTAAGAATACAAACTAAGATTGTTATTTAAAAAAAATTTAAATTTTTTATTTTAATAAATGCCCAACAAATCATTAAAATAAAAAAATAATAATTTAAAATTATAATTTTTGTAAAATTATAACGTTTTGAATTTTTAATGACTTGTAGAAAATATTTTTAATTATTATTTTTAATATTTTATAGAAGATATATATAATTATTATTTTTAAAAAATGTTTGATTTTTAATTAGTCCAGAATATGATTTTATTTTCTTCTTTTACATCCATATTTGAATGCAAATTTAAATGCCAATAAAGTAAATAAAAAAATCTTATTGGTAAATTTGTTCACATGAGTTAACATATATAGCTTATTTAACTTGTGAAATTTTTATTTATGTAAAACGAATGTAGAAAAAGTGTTACAAGTTTAAGTAACAATGATTTAAACATATATAGTTTAAGATAGTAGTATTTACTTAACTAGATTATACCTAAATGATTATTACTAAAGAAAACATTGCAATATGTGGTAATATGCATTTTGCGGCGGTTTAAAAGTAACCGCCGCAAAATGCCTAACAAGAAGTCACCGGCGGACATATCGCGGCGGTTTTCGAAAAGAAGCCACGAAATATAAACCTGACCGGCAATATAGCGGCGGTTTGAAGAAAACCGCCGCGAAATGTTAACCTTACAGCAATATAGCGGCGGTTTTAGCAAAACCGCCGCTAAATGTCGTCCGGATTGCAGCCCCAACCTTTAACCGCCGCTATATGTGTCGCAATTTGTCTTTTTGCGGCACATTTACAAAATCGCCGCAAAATAACCGTCGCTATCTTAAAGTAAAATTCAAACCTTATCTTAGCCTACCCATTCCGCCAGCCCTACCCATATTGTGTTGGAGTTAGCTTAAAAATAATATGCATTGTTGATTATTAATATATGTGGCACAAAAATATCAACAGATGTGCTGACACAGTAATAAAGGCATGGTGAATTCTATAGTATTTTCATTGTAGTATTTAAATTATCTAATTTATTTTTTTAAAATAAAAAATTAATATATTTAAAATAAAAAATAAATTATTTAAAATTTATTAAATATTATTTATTTATATTTTTTAATTAATAACTTAATCATAATATTAAAGATACCATAATATTTACCTAAATATATATTATATAACATTCGAAAATCCTATTATTTCTGAAAAAAGAATGATATGCTTCATATGTGACATAAAATATAATCATTTTAATTTTATTTTTAATTTATATTTTTAAAATAATAAATTTAAAAATAATACAAATTATTTTTTAAAATAAAATAATTTTTTTAAATATTTTATATAATTAAAAAAATAAAAATAATTAACAAATTAATTTATTTTTTAATATAAAAAATATTAAAAAATATTATAATTTATTTAAAAAATATTATATATATATATATATATAAATTTAAAATTTATGTATTTATATATCACATATTGTATTATGTCCTATTTAATTATGTGTTGGTACATCATAAAAAAATAGTCAAGCAAATGTTTAAAAGAAAGGGTAATATAAGGATGGCTCCCTAGGTTATTACCTAACCAATTATTTTGTACAAAATTATAATTAAGAAATAGCGCTTCTATATTGGAAATAAAACAAATGAGGCACGAAAAAATGCTTCTATATTGGGAATAAAACATGAGCAATGCTAGGGGCCAGCAATTTTTGTAATTGTTAGCCATCAACTAATCATCAATGATGATTTGATGGTGTGAGATTGGTGTGATATTTCATTTAATGGCTCACCTTGATCTGCTGGTTACATGCTGGCCAAAATTCAATAAAACTACTGCCCGCTAAACTTTTCCATAAAACATATTGTTAATCTGTTTTCTCTCCCTCCCACATCCAAAATTTCATCCTCAACTTTTACAGTTATCCGTCATCTTCTCTAAGACTCTAACCATCCTCCTCCTCCCCTCTCATTCTTCTTCTCTATTGTTTTTCTTGTTGGTACTGGCACCATTGTTTTTTCTTCGTTTTGTCATATATATATATAGTTTGAGCTGAAAAAGAGAATTGTAATTTAAACTAAAATGATAAAAATTTGGTACGTACTGATGTTAAATTGTATATCCAACCATTTCTTTTATAAGCTTTCAAGTTTTTACTTCAAGTTTTACTGATTTATTTTCTGTGTCAAAAAAATATGAAGAACAAGAATAGGGATAAAATGGGACAATAGGAGCGAGTTTTGACACTACCAATTCCATCCTATCCTACTTTATTTTTATTCAGAATTCAGCTCACTTTTATTCTCTAGTGTTGAAAACCTGAACTCAAAATTTTATTCATTGGGTACCAGCACCAGCACCAGCACCTTATCCATCTCTCTCAAATGTAATTTGTACATAATTTTAGTTTAAATTAATTAAATTTAGCATGCAAAATCAAAATATGTATACAAGTGAACAATGGAATAATGTGTATGTTTGATTAAATTCTAATAAAAAACATTAAAAGATGATCATGAAAACTTATTATTTTTAGTTAGTAATTAGTGATCAATATTTAAAAGTATAGACTAAAAATATATTACTAAATTACTAGATTAAAAAGATTAGATTAATAGTTAAAAATAATGACAAAAAATAATGGTCAAAATAATAAATTCTACTGCTATTCAAGAATTTTTCAATTCTAGCTAATATATAAATTTATATATTTATTTTTTCTATTATAAATATAATTATTATTACAATTATATAGATTATATTTATTTATATTGTATATGTGTTAAGGCGAATAAAAAGCAATTATATTATACACACTGATCGTGACTCTGTCGTAATTACCCGTCTTGATCGAATTGAAACAGGATGAGTATCTTAGAATTTAGAGTGGCGTTGCCATCTCTAAACAACAAGAAGTGGACACTGCTATGTTAGAAAAGAAAAGAAACATGAAAACAATAATGTATGTGCGTTAGAGAGAGAGAGAGAGAGAGAGAGAGAGAGAGAGAGAGAGAGAGAGAGAGAGAGAGAGAGAGAGATTTGTGAATCCAAAATAATTTTGGGTCCTATGTCCAAGCATCAAAACTCATCTTATTATGATGACAATTTGCAGTTCTAATTAGCTGACAGTGACTCAGAACCAAACGCATAATCCATCTTATTATTATCATACCTACATGCATGAACCTAATTTTTGAACAATCTTGAATCATTATCAACCGGGAATATTATATTCATGGTTTTAAGGATTTGTTTGAGGGTTTTTCAGAAAAGGAAAAGAAAAGATTTATAGTGTTAAATTTTATATTATAGACCTTTTATTTCTCTTATCTTCTTAAATCTCAACTTACAATCAATTTCAAATAAAAATACTAGACTGAGAAATGGTTAGTTATCCTGAGAGCAAGTCAGTTTTTACTCTCCCCAATTATTTTCTGCCACACAAAAAAAGCATATTAATTTAATATTGAAAATTTAAAAATTATCAACAAAAAAATATTCCTAATTAACTCAGCACATGTTAAACTTTTTTTTTTTTCTTTCCAACCATTCTTCTTTCATGAGCATCTTTTGTTTCAAATCTATTTTTCCCTTCAAACTAAGATTGTTAGAACCGGATTAGTTATCGAATCGATTGAGCAACTGATTTAATAGTTTAATAATTTAACTGGAATCGAATCATAATTGAACCGATTTAATTAAATATAGAATAAAATTATAAAAAATTCAATATATAATTTTAAATATTTAAATTCAATAATTTTTAAATTAATAAAATTTAAAATTTGACAATATCACACAATGAGTTATCCATAATTTATCATTAAAAATTCATTAACAATTTCAAATATCAAAGTTTATAACTAAAGAAAATCAAAACACACATAAATGACAAGCATAAAATATTTTACAACCAACTTAAACAACATTGAACAAACAATATTTCAACTAAACAAAGACATTATTCATCAGAAGTCATAATCATCATTAAGTATTTCGATGTCTCCATCATAAACAAGTAATCTAAAACTACCAACTTCGGAAGTACCACCAAAAGAAACATTTGAGGATTCATTTACAACATTAGGCATATCCACTTCAACTTTCATGTCTCCTCCATCTAATAAAATAGAAAAAAAAACTCAATAAGAAATCAATATTAATGACATGTATCTTTATAGAATGAAACAAGTTTGCTATGTCACTCACTGTTAGGATACGAATTAGTATAGTATTATCAGTGTATATTAAACTTTTAATGCCTTCAACATCTCCATTAGAAAATTCAGGATCATCCTCATCTGCCACTATCCAAAAATCTACCGTGTTAATACTTTGAATATTAATTGGATCATAATTTCTCTTTTTTCAATGCAACCTAGATTGAAGACGTAGGTTATAGGATACATAAACAATGTCTGTTAGTCTTTGATGCTCTAACCGATTCCTTCTCCTTGAATGGATTTGTTCAAAAAATCTCCAGTTCCTCTCACATCCAGATGAAGATGTTTGATGAAGAAGACGGATTGCCATTTTTTGCAAATTAGGAGCACTCCCACCATGTAGCCTACACCATTCGCCTACGTAGATATAAAAATTAAATACATTTTAATGTTTATAACTCAACATATTAAACTTTTAAACTAAATTGAACTTGGAAATAAAATAACTTTCCAGGTTCGAGTCTTGTTGCGGCTCTCTTAGCATTTTTCTTCTGGAAACTTTCTTTAGAATCTCGATACAGTTGTATCTCTTGCATTATGGCAACTGAGTCATCACAAAGTGTTTCAACATCAAGCAAATCAAGTAAAGATCTCAAGATATTTTCCTTCTCAACAAAACCCTCACTATAGAAAAAAGCTGGATTTAAAAAGTACGCCATCACATGGAGATTACACTTCAAATGCTTATCTCACCGCATTTTCAAGATACTTGTGTATGGCGTATAAGCAGCTTTTTGATTTCTAAATATTGTCTTAATAGCATTTTTCGCTCTTTGCATTCCTTCATACACGTATTTTAAAGAGGGTTTCTTATTAACATCAACAATCTTCAACAACTTAATAAGAGGACCAACAATTTTTATAGTGGTAATACATTCTTGCCAAAATTTATTATCCAAGACAATTGAACTAACAATCTTTCTGTTCATACCATGGCCCAACACTGTAGTCCAGGCCTAAGTAAGCCAAAAAGGCCCAATCCAAAGGTTGGCCTTACCACCTAGCCGACCTCCCATGAAAGAGGTCGGGTTCGACGTGAGCCCCTCCCCAAAGAGGTCGGGCTCAAGACGAGCTGGCAGATAATACTTATTCAAATAAGTAACTGCCCCTAAAATCTCTCATCCACTTCCAGAAGCAATATCCTAACAATGTTAAGATAAAAGGATGGTTATCCACCCTCAAAAGTGGAACTACTCCAACGGTGGTTATTGGATCACCACTATAAATACACTGACACACTCAGGTAAAATTAAGTTCCAATACTCTCTAAACCTGCTTACCCCCTTGCTAACTTAGGCATCGGAGTCTCTTTGCAAGTACCACCCGCCATTTTTTCGTGTACACAAACTTGGATGCCGGCTCCCAGACACATGGTGCACGAAATTGTGATCAATACTTTTTTAATACACAGAACAATCCCCGGTAATGGCTCCAAAGACTTGGTGCTCAATACCATGGCATAAACACAACTTCACACAACTAACCAGCAAGTGCACTGGGTCGTCCAAGTAATAAACCTTACGCGAGTAAGGGTCGATCCCACGGAGATTGGTGGTATGAAGCAAGCTATAGTCATCTTGTAAATCTTAGTCAGGCAGACTCAAATGGGTATGGTAGTGAACGAAAATAACATAAAAGATAAAGATAGAGATACTTATGTATATCATTGGTGAGAGCTTCAGACAAGGATATGAAGATGCCTTCCCTTCCGTCTCTCTGCTTTCCTACCGCCTTCATCCAGTCCTTCTTACTCCTTTCCATGGCAAGCTCGTGTAGGGTTTCACTGTTGTCAGTGGCTACCTCCCATCCTCGCAGTGAAAGCTAATGCTCACGCACTCTGTCACAGTACGGCCAATCACCGGTTTGGTTCCCGCTCCTACTGGAATAGAATCCCTCTTTTGCGTCTGTCACTAACGCCCAGCAGGTTGCAAGTTTGAAGCACGTCACAGTCATTCAATCATTGAATCCTACTCAGAATACCACAGACAAGGTTAGACCTTCCGGATTCTCTTGAATGCCGCCATCAGTTCTTGCCTATACCACGAAGATTCCGATTAAAGAATCCAAGAGATATTCACTAAGCCTCAGATGCTTGTAGAACAAGAATGGTTGTCAGTCACCTTGTTCATAGGTGAGAATGATGATGAGTGTCAATCATCATCTTCATCAGATTGAAGAACAAGTGATATCTTGGACAAAGAACAAGAGGAATTGAATAGAAGAACAATAGTAATTGCATTAATACTCGAGGTACAGCAGAGCTCCACACCTTAATCTATGGTGTGTAGAAACTCCACCGTTGAAAATACATAAGAACAAGGTCTAGGCATGGCCGAATGGCCAGCCTCCCAAAGTGAGTTCAATCATCAAAACATGATCAAAAGACTCTCTATATCTAAGAACTAGATGTCCAAAGATGAATATACAATAGTAAAAGGTCCTACTTATAGAAAACTAGTAGCCTAAGGTGTACAAAGATGAGTAAATGACATAAAAATCCACTTCCGGGCCCACTTGGTGTGTGCTTGGGCTGAGCAATGAAGCATTTTCGTGTAGAGACTTCTCTTGGAGTTAAACGCCAGCTTTTATGCCAGTTTGGGCGTTTAACTCCCAATTAGGTGCCAGTTCCGGCGTTTAACGCTGGAATTTCTGTAGGTGACTTTGAACGCCGGTTTGGGCCATCAAATCTTGGGCAAAGTATGGACTATCATATATTGCTGGAAAGCCCAGGATGTCTACTTTCCAACGCCGTTGAGAGCGCGCCAATTGGGCTTCTGTAGCTCCTGAAAATCCACTTCGAGTTCAGGGAGGTCAGAATCCAACAGCATCTGCAGTCCTTTTCAGTCTCTGAATCAGATTTTTGCTCAGGTCCCTCAATTTCAGCCAGAAAATACCTGAAATCACAGAAAAACACACAAACTCATAGTAAAGTCCAGAAAAGTGAATTTTAACTAAAAACTAATAAAAATATACTAAGAACTCAACTAGAACTACTAAAAACATACTAAAAACAATGCCAAAAAGCGTACAAATTATCCGCTCATCACAACACCAAACTTAATTTGTTGCTTGTCCCCAAGAAACTAAAGATCAAATAAGATAAAAAGAAGAGAATATGCAATGAATTCCAAAAACATCTATGAAGATCAGTATTAATTAGATGAGCGGGGCTTTTAGCTTTTTGCCTCTGAATAGTTTTGGCATCTCACTTTATCCTTTGGAACTCAGAATGATTGGCCTCTTTAGGAACTCAGAATCCAGATAGTGTTATTGATTCTCCTAGTTAAGTATGATGATTCTTGAACACAGCTACTTATTGAGTCTTGGCCGTGGCCCAAAGCACTCTGTCTTCCAGTATTACCACCGGATACATACATGCCACAGACACATAATTGGGTGAACCTTTTTAGATTGTGACTCAGCTTTGCTAGAGTCCCCAATTAGAGGTGTCCAGGGTTCTTAAGCACACTCTTATTGTCTTGGATCACAACTTTATTGCTTTCTTTTTCTTTCTCTTTTCTTTTTTTTTCGTTTGCTTTCTGCTTCTTTCTTTTTTTTTTTTTGTATTCACTGCTTTTTCTTGCTTCAAGAATCATTTTTATGATTTTTCAGATCCTCAGTAACATGTCTCCTTTTTCATCATTCTTTCAAGAGCCAACATTCATGAACCACAAATTCAAAAGACATATGCACTGTTCAAGCATACATTCAGAGAACAAAAGTGTTGCCACCACATCAAAATAATTAAACTGTTATAAAATTCAAAATTCATGCAATTCTTTTCCTTTTCAATTAAGCACGTTTTTATTTAAGAAAGGTGATGGATTCATAGGACATTCATAACTTTAAGGCATAAATACTAAGACACTAATGATCATAAGACACAAACATGGATAAACATAAGCACTAAAATTTGAAAAACAGAAGAATAAAGAACAAGGAAATCAAGGAACGGGTCCACCTTAGTGATGGCGGCTCTTCCTTCCTCTTGAAGGTCCTATGGAGTGCTTGAGCTCCTCAATGTCTCTTCCTTGCCTTTGTTGCTCCTCTCTCATGATTCTTTGATCTTCTCTTATTTCATGGAGGAGAATGGAGTGTTCTTGGTGCTCCACCCTTAGTTGTCCCATGTTGGAACTCAATTCTCCTAGGGAGGTGTTTAGTTGCTCCCAATAGTTTTGTGGAGGAAAGTGCATCCCTTGAGGCATCTCAGGGATCTCATGATGAGAGGGGTCTCTTGTGTGCTCCATCCTTTTCTTGGTAATGGGCTTATCCTCATCAATGGTGATGTCTCCCTCTATGTCAACTCCAACTAAATAACAGAGGTGACAAATGAGGTGAGGAAAGGCTAACCTTGCTAAGGTAGAGGACTTATCCGCCACCTTGTAGAGTTCTTGGGCTATAACCTCATGAACTTCCACTTCTTCTCCAATCATGATGCTATGGATCATGATGGCCCGGTCTAAAGTAAACTTCGGAGCCACGGGTTTGAGGTCATGCCTTCTCAATTGAAGGCCTCTTGCCTTCCATTGTGCGCCCTCTTCACATATGATTGTGAGGACTTGGTCCAACCTTTGATCAAAGTTGACCCTTCTTGTGTAAGGATGTTCATCTCCTTGCATCATAGGCAAGTTGAACGCCACCCTCACACTTTCCGGACTAAAATCCAAGTATTTCCCCCGAACCATAGTAAGATAATTCTTTGGATCCGGGTTCATACTTTGATCATGGCTCTTGGTGATCCATGCATTGGCATAGAACTCTTGAACCATCAAGATTCTAACTTGTTGAATGGGGTTGGTAAGTACTTCCCAACCTCTTCTTTGGATCTCATGGCGGATCTCCGGATATTCACCCTTTTTGAGTGAAAAGGGGACCTCGGGGATCACCTTCTTCAAGGCCACAACTTCATAGAGGTGGTCTTGATGCACCCTTGAGATGAACCTATCCATCTCCCATGACTCGGAGGTGGAAGCTTTTGCCTTCCCTTTCCTCTTTCTAGAGGTTTCTCCGGCCTTGGATGCCATAATGGTTATGGAAAAACGAAAAAGCAACGCTTTTACCACACCAAACTTAAAATGTTTGCTCGTCCTCGAGCAAAAGATGAAAGAAGAGAGTAGAAGAAGAAGAAATGAGGAGGAGGGAGATGGTAGTGTATTCGGCCAAAGAGGGGGGAGAAGTGTTGTTTAGGTTGTGTGAAAATGAAGGAGTGAAGAAGGGTATTTATAGGAGAGAGGTGGGATGGGGTTCGGCCATATTGGGTGGGTTTGGGAGGGAAAGTGGTTTGAATTTGAAGGGTGAGGTAGGTGGGGTTTTATGAAGGATGGATGTGAGTGGTGAAGAGAAAGATGGGATTTGATAGGTGAAGGGTTTTTGGGGAAGAGGTAATGAGGTGATTGGTGAATGGGGGAAGAAGAGAGAGAGTGGTGGTGGGGTTGGTGGGGATCCTGTGGGGTCCACAGATCCTGTGGTGTCAAGGAAAAGTCATCCCTGCACCAAATGTTGCTCAAAATCACGTTTTGAGCCATTTCTGGCGTTAAACGCCGGGCTGGTGCCCATTCCTGGCGTTTAACGCCAGGTTCTTGCCCTTTTCTGGCGTTTAACGCCAGTCTGGTGCCCCTTTCTGGCGTTAAACGCCCAGAATGGTGCCAGACTGGGCGTTAAACGCCCAACTGCTAGGCTTACTGGCGTTTGAACGCCAGCAGCATCTTCCTCCAGGGTGTGCTGTTTTTCTTCCTGTTTTTCATTTTGTTTTTGCTTTTTCAATGGATTTTGTGACTTCTTATGATCATCAACCTACAAAAAACATAAAATAACAAAAGAAACTATATAAATTATAATCATTGGGTTGCCTCCCAACAAGCGCTTCTTTAATGTCAGTAGCTTGACAGAGGGCTCTCATGGAGCCTCACAGATACTCAGAGCAATGTTGGAACCTCCCAACACCAAACTTAGAGTTTGAATGTGGGGGTTCAACACCAAACTTAGAGTTTGGTTGTGGCCTCCCAACACCAAACTTAGAGTTTGACTGTGGGGGCTCTTCTTGACTCTGATTTGAGAGAAGCTCTTCATGCTTCATCTCTATGGTGACAGAGGGATATCCTTGAGCTTTAAACACAAAGGATTCTCCATTCACTTGAATGATCAGTTCACCTCCATCAACATCAATCACAGCCTTTGCTGTGGCTAGGAAGGGTCTGCCAAGGATGATGGATTCATCCATGCACTTCCCAGTCTCTAGGACTATGAAATCAGTAGGGATGTAATGGTCTTCAATCTTAACCAAAATGTTCTCTACAAGTCCATAAGCTTGTTTTCTTGAGTTGTCTGCCAACTCTAGTGAGATTCTTGCAGCTTGTACCTCAAAGATCCTTAGCTTCTCCATTACTGAGAGAGGCATGAGGTTTACACTTGACCCCAAGTCACACAGAGCCTTCTTGAAGGTCATGGTGCCTATGGTACAAGGTATTGAAAACTTCTCAGGATCTTGTTTCTTTTGAGGTAATTTCTGCCTAGACAAGTCATCCAGCTCTTTGGTGAGCAAAGGAGGTTCATCCTCCCAAGTCTCATTTCCAAATAACTTGTCATTTAGCTTCATGATTGCTCCAAGGTATTTAGCAACTTGCTCTTCAGTGACATACTCATCCTCTTCAGAGGAAGAATACTCATCAGAACTCATGAAAGGCAGAAGTAAGTCCAATGGAATCTCTATGGTCTCATTTTGAGCCTCAGATTCCCATGGTTCCTCATTGGGGAACTCATTGGAAGTTGGTGCACGCCCATTGAGGCCTTCCTCAGTGGCGTCCACTTCCTCTCTATCCTCTCCAAACTCGGCCATGTTGATGGCTTTGCACTCTCCTTTTGGATTTTCTTCTGTGTTGCTTGGGAGAGTGCTTGGAGGGAGTTCAGTAACTTTCTTGCTCAGCTGTCCCACTTGTCCTTCCAAATTTCTAATGGAGGACCTTGTTTCATTCATGAAACTTTGAGTGGTTTTAATTAGATCAGATACCATGGTTGCTAAGTCAGAGGGGTTCTGCTTAGGATTCTCTGTCTGTTGCTGAGAAGATGATGGAAAAGGTTTGCCATTGTTAAACCTGTTTCTTCCACCATTATTATTGAAACCTTGTTGAGGTCTCTCTTGATTCTTCCATGAGAGATTTGGGTGATTTCTCCATGAAGAATTATAGGTGTTACCATAGGGTTCTCCTAGGTAATTCACCTCTTCCATTGAAGGGTTCTCAGGATCATAAGCTTCTTCCTCAGATGAAGCATCCTTAGTACTGCTTGGTGCATTTTGCATTCCAGACAGACTTTGAGAAATCAAATTGACTTGTTGAGTCAATATTTTATTCTGAGCCAAAATGGCGTTCAGAGTGTCAATCTCAAGAACTCCTTTCTTCTGACTAGTCCCATTGTTCACAGGATTCCTTTCAGAAGTGTACATGAATTGGTTATTTGCAACCATCTCAATTAGCTCTTGAGCCTCTGTAGGCGTCTTCTTCAGATGAAGAGATCCTCCAGCAGAGCTATCCAAAGACATCTTGGACAATTCAGAGAGACCATCATAGAAAATACCTATGATGCTCCATTCAGAAAGCATGTCAGAAGGACATTTTCTGATTAATTGTTTGTATCTTTCCCAAGCTTCGTAGAGGGATTCTCCATCCTTCTGTCTGAAGGTTTGGACTTCCACTCTAAGCTTACTCCATCTTTGGGGTGGAAAGAATTTTGCCAAGAAGGCATTGACTAGCTTTTCCCAAGAATCCAGGCTTTCTTTAGGTTGTGAGTCCAACCATATTCTAGCTCTGTCTCTTACAGCAAAAGGGAATAGCATCAGTCTATAAACCTCAGGGTCTACCCCATTAGTCTTGACTGTGTCACAGATTTGCAAGAATTCAGCTAAGAACTGATGAGGATCTTCCATTGGAAGTCCATGAAACTTGCAATTCTGTTGCATTAGAGAAACTAATTGAGGCTTAAGCTCAAAGTTGTTTGCTCCAATGGCAGGGATAGAGATGCTTCTCCCATAAAAATCAGGAGTGGGTGCAGTAAAGTCACCCAGCACCTTCCTTGCATTGTTTGCATTATTGTTGTTTTCGGCTGCCATGTCTTCTTCTTCTTTGAAGAATTCGGTCAGGTCCTCTAAAGAGAGTTGTGCTTTGGCTTCTCTTAGCTTTCTCTTCAAGGTCCTTTCGGGTTCAGGGTCAGCTTCAACAAGAATGCCTTTGTCTCTGCTCCTGCTCATATGAAAGAGAAGAGAACAAGAAAATGTGGAATCCTCTATGTCACAGTATAGAGATTCCTTGAAGTGTCAGAGAAAAAGAGAAATAGAAAGAAGAAGGAGAAGAGAATTCGAACTTTATTTAGATAAGGTTCGAATTGTGCATTGAGAAGGAGTGGTACTCCATAAATAGAAGGATGTGAGAAGGAGGGAAGAAGATTTTCGAAAATTAATTAAAATATTTTGAAAACATTTTTGAAAAACATTAATTGATTTTCGAAAATCAATGTGGAAAAGAAACCAAGTGATTTTTGAAAAAGATTTTTAAATTTAGAAATCAAAAAGATTTGATTGAAAACTATTTTGAAAAAGATGTAGTTAAGAAGATATGATTGGTTTTAAAAAGATGTGATTGAAAAGATATGATTTGAAAACAATTTTTAAAAAAAGATATGATTTGAAAACAATTTTAGAAGATTTGATTTTTTTTTTAAAAAAAATGATGACTTGCCTAACAAGAAAAGATATGATTCAAACATGAAACCTTCCTCAACAGAAAAGGCAAAAAATGTTCAATCAAATCATTAATTGTTAGTAAGTATCTTTGAAAAAGGAAAGAAATAAATTTTGAAAACATTTGATTGAAAAGATATGATTTGAAAAAGATTTGATTTTGAAAAACTTTGAAAACTTGAAAAAAAATGATTTGAAAACAAAATCTTCCCCCTAGCACCATCCTGGCGTTAAACGCCCAGAATGGTATCCATTCTGGCGTTTAACGCCCAAAATGCACCCTTTTTGGGCGTTAAACGCCCAACCAGGTACCCTGGCTGGCGTTTAAACGCCAGTCTGCCTTCTTCACTGGGCATTTTCGAATGCCCAGCTTTTTCTGTATAATTCCTCTGCAGCTTGTTCTGAATCTTCAATTCTTTGTATTATTGACTTGAAAAGACACAAATTGAAAATATTTTTGGATTTTTTTAATAATCAAAATGCAACAAGAATCAAATAACAATGCATGCAAGACACCAAACTTAACAGTTTGTATACTACTGACACTAATAAGAATGCATATGAGACACATAAACACTCAAGTCAAGAGAATTCAAAGATCAAAACAAGGAAATCATCAAGAACAACTTGAAGATCAATGAAGACACATGCATGAATGCAATAAGAACAGAAACATGCAATTGACACTAAACTTAAGATGAGACTCTAGACTCAAACAAGAAATATTTTTGGATTTTATGATTTTGTAAATTTTTTGTGCTTTTTCGAAAATTAAGTAAAAAGGAAAATAAAGGTATCAAAATTCTTAATGAGAATTCCAGGAATCATGCAATGTTAGTCTAAAGCTTTAGTCTAAAGGAATTAGACATAGCTAGCTAAGCTTCAGCAGGACATTGCATTCAAGAGCTAAATTGATGATGATCAATCAGCTTTGGTGATGATAAGAACATCACCTTGAAACACTAGAATTCATTCTTAAGAACTCTGAAGAAAAATAATACCTAATCTAAGCAACAAGATGAACCGTCAGTTGTCCATACACAAACACAATCCCCGGCAACGGCGCCAAAAACTTGGTGCACGAAATTGTGATCAATACTTTTTTAATACACAGAACAATCCCCGGTAATGGCTCCAAAGACTTGGTGCTCAATACCATGGCATAAACACAACTTCGCACAACTAACCAGCAAGTGCACTGGGTCGTCCAAGTAATAAACCTTACGCGAGTAAGGGTCGATCCCACGGAGATTGGTGGTATGAAGCAAGCTATGGTCATCTTGTAAATCTTAGTCAGGCAGACTCAAATGGGTATGGTAGTGAACGAAAATAACATAAAAGATAAAGATAGAGATACTTATGTATATCATTGGTGAGAGCTTCAGACAAGCGTACGAAGATGCCTTCCCTTCCGTCTCTCTGCTTTCCTACTGCCTTCATCCAGTCCTTCTTACTCCTTTCCATGGCAAGCTCGTGTAGGGTTTCACCGTTGTCAGTGGCTACCTCCCATCCTCGCAGTGAAAGCTAATGCTCACGCACTCTGTCACAGTACGGCCAATCACCGGTTTGGTTCCCGCTCCTACTGGAATAGAATCCCTCTTTTGCGTCTGTCACTAACGCCCAGCAGGTTGCAAGTTTGAAGCACGTCACAGTCATTCAATCATTGAATCCTACTCAGAATACCACAGACAAGGTTAGACCTTCCGGATTCTCTTGAATGCCGCCATCAGTTCTTGCCTATACCACGAAGATTCCGATTAAAGAATCCAAGAGATATTCACTAAGCCTCAGATGCTTGTAGAACAAGAATGGTTGTCAGTCACCTTGTTCATAGGTGAGAATGATGATGAGTGTCAATCATCATCTTCATCAGATTGAAGAACAAGTGATATCTTGGACAAAGAACAAGAGGAATTGAATAGAAGAACAATAGTAATTGCATTAATACTCGAGGTACAGCAGAGCTCCACACCTTAATCTATGGTGTGTAGAAACTCCACCGTTGAAAATACATAAGAACAAGGTCTAGGCATGGCCGAATGGCCAGCCTCCCAAAGTGAGTTCAATCATCAAAACATGATCAAAAGACTCTCTATATCTAAGAACTAGATGTCCAAAGATGAATATACAATAGTAAAAGGTCCTACTTATAGAAAACTAGTAGCTTAAGGTGTACAAAGATGAGTAAATGACATAAAAATCCACTTCCGGGCCCACTTGGTGTGTGCTTGGGCTGAGCAATGAAGCATTTTCGTGTAGAGACTTCTCTTGGAGTTAAACGCCAGCTTTTATGCCAGTTTGGGCGTTTAACTCCCAATTAGGTGCCAGTTCCGGCGTTTAACGCTGGAATTTCTGTAGGTGACTTTGAACGCCGGTTTGGGCCATCAAATCTTGGGCAAAGTATGGACTATCATATATTGCTGGAAAGCCCAGGATATCTACTTTCCAACGCCGTTGAGAGCGCGCCAATTGGGCTTCTGTAGCTCCTGAAAATCCACTTCGAGTGCAGGGAGGTCAGAATCCAACAGCATCTGCAGTCCTTTTCAGTCTCTGAATCAGATTTTTGCTCAGGTCCCTCAATTTCAGCCAAAAAATACCTGAAATCACAGAAAAACACACAAACTCATAGTAAAGTCCAGAAAAGTGAATTTTAACTAAAAACTAATAAAAATATACTAAGAACTCAACTAGAACTACTAAAAACATACTAAAAACAATGCCAAAAAGCGTACAAATTATCCGCTCATCAACACACAGCAAGTCAAAGGCCACCTTCCCTTGGCGTTTGGGCTAATTTCTTAAGCCCAATCCACCTACCTCAAGTTACCTATGTAACATTGGCGCCGCTGCCGGGGACCTGGGAGATCAATGCATGATGGTGGACGACCTGAACGAGGACGGAAACACTGCATCCGAATCTGAGCAAGAACACCAAGACACTGGTAACAATGACAGAGCTATAATCACTTTGCAAGGAGCAGATAACCAGCACAGAGAAGGCCCCTCAAGGGTGAAAGACCCAAAGAGAATCTCCTCTGGGGCACATGAACCAGAGAAAGAAGGGCAACCTCATGCTGCCGACCTCATGGGGCTGCTTCACGGCCACCAAGGACGGCTAGAACAGCTGAAACAAGAACTAGAACGACAACGAGAAGTAGAGAAAAACCTAAGGAGAGAGGTTGAGTGACGAAAAGAGTTTGAAGAAAAGCTCTTGAGATTAGAATCCAATCTCCGAGGTAAGAGATCTCGTAGTGACCGAGAAGACTCCCCTTTGGGAGGAGAAGATCCATTCAGTAAAGATATCATGAGGGCAAAAGTCAGATGTACCTAACCGACGCCTCTGATGCTACTCGCTACAAAGCCTTTCTGATAACTTTGACAAAGGCAGTGATGAAATGGTTCAATAGGCTCCCCTTGAGGTCGGTCACCAGTTTCGACGACCTCTCGCATAAGTTTGTTATACGATTTTCAATCCAATAGGACAAAGTCAAGCACGCGCCGAGTCTCCTAGGAGTAAAACAGGAGATTGGAGAACCTCTGAGAGACTACATGGAAAGGTTCAACAAGGCGTGCCTAGAAATTCAAGACCTGCCTACAGAAGTAGTGATCATGGGCCTAGTAAATGGACTTCGGAAAGGTCCCTTCTCCCAGTCCATCTCAAAAACGCATCCGACTTCTTTGAGTGATGTACAAGAAAGAGCCGAAAAGTACATCAACATGGAGGAAAATGCCAGGCTACGGGAACCAAGCTGGCAACCTGGGCACTCTCACTCATCAAATGAGAAGGAGAGAGAGCCCAAGAAAAAAGAAGAAGTCGGGGTTGAAAGGCCCAGGAGATATCACTCTTATATTCCTTTGCCAGTTTTCCTAGTCGACATCTATAGGAAAATTTATCACACTGAAAAGCTACCTCCTCCTCAGCCCATCAAGAATAAAAAAGGGGGAAGTCATAGCGAATACTGTGAATATCACAAGTTATTTGGATACTCAACAAATGATGGTTATGACTTGAAAAATATGATAAAAAAAAGCTAGCTAGAGAAGGCCGACTTGATAGATATCTCATGGAAAGGTCGGACAATTATGGGAAAAAAACGAGATGAAGAAGATCAGAGAGACCCACCACGGACCCCGAAGAGACATATACATATGATCTCAGGATGGTTTGCTAGAGGAAGTCTCACAAAGTCATCTCGTAAGAAACACCTAAAAGAGGTCTACCAGGTCGGGGGTGAACTACCCGACCTTCCAACAATCTGTTTCACCAAAGAAGATGCGCAGGGCATTGCCCCTGGACATGATGATCTGGTAGTGATCACCATAATTCTCGCCAATGCCCATCTATACAGAACCCTGGTGGATCAGGAGAGCTCGGCTAACATCTTGTTTAAACCAGCATTTGACAAGTTGGGATTGGACGAAAAGAAGTTAAGGGCATATCCTGATACTCTATATAGATTGGGGGATACACCTATAAAACCACTAGAATTCATACCCCTACATACAACTTTTGGAAAGGGGATAAAATCCAAAACTCTAAGCAGCGACTTCATAGTCGTTGATGTGGGCTCGGCCTATAATGCCTTAATAGGTACAATGACCCTAAATCGGATTGGAGCAGTGGTATCTACCCCCAACCTTGGCATGAAATTCCAAACACTAGAGGGAATTGCAACCATCAGGGGAGATCAGAAACTGGCGAGAAAGTAATACAATGAAAGCCTAAACCTGAGAGGTAAAGGCAAGAAAATTAATACCATTGAACTCGGAGGAATCCGAGCTAAAGAAGAGCTGCGACCACATCCCAGAGGGAAGACTGAAGAAGTGCAGATCGGGCAAGAGGACGGAAAAATACCAACATAGGAGCCATCTTGAAAGAAGACTTGAAGCAGAAGCTGATAAGGCAACTACAAGAGAATGCCGACCTCTTTGCCTGGAAGCCTCTGACATGCCCGGGATAGATCCCGAACTTATGGCACAAAAATTAGCAATCTACCTGGGATCTCGGCCTGTTCAGCAAAGAAGGAAAAAAATTGGTCCTGAACGAGCTCAAGTGGTCGAAGAACAAATACAAGCCCTCCTAGAAGCTGGCTTCATCAGAGAGGTCAAATATCTGGCTTGGCTGGCAAATGTGGTGCTTGTCAAGAAATAGAACGGCAAGTGGAGGATGTGTGTTGATTACACCGACTTGAACAAAGTATGTCCAAAAGACCCATGTCTTCTTCCAAATATTGATACTTGTTCTGAGGGTTACTTGAAACTGTAGGTTGATCTCGGACGAGATCTTCTGTGCTGGTCGGAGCCGACGCGTCCGGCATGTGTATAGCGGTTGGAGCTGGTGTGTCCGACTTGTAGAATTGAGAATGCTGCTGATCCCTTGTCACCGAAGGGTGGGGGGTACCTGCAAGGGACTCCGATGCTTAAGTTAGCAAGGGTATTAAATAGGTATTGAGTAGAATCAGAGTATGAGTTATATTTGGGTGCTCCAGTTTATTTATAATGGTGAGGAGTGACCTTCTGTGGATAAGATAAGTTAGTTATCTTATCTTATCTTTATCTTCAAGTGAGGTCATCTTATCTTCAAGGGAACCACCATTCTCTCTGTAGGCTTGGGCTGCCTTAGGATTTTTGGGCGTGTTCCTCTATTTGGGCCCCTCTTTGGGCTTTCCTGGTGATTTGGCCAAGCTCTTAAGAAAGAGCTCGGGTTGTCCTGACCTGAAGAGGTCGGTCGCTTTGTCTGTCGAACATCCCGGGTCGGACAACTCGACCCAGGGTATGAACAGTTCCCCTGCTTGAGCTTGGTCTTCTTTTTTGAGGTCGAGTCCTTGACTTCGGTCCTTCTTTGGTGAAGCCGAACTCAAGCATCTTGTCGATTTCTTTGTCTGTCGAACATCCCGGGTCGGACAACTCGACCCAGGGTATGAACAGGAGGCAACCCAAATTTTTATTTAACTAATTTTATTTTTATTTTATTATTCTTTTATATTTTCTTAAGTTCATGATCATGTGGAGTCACAAAACAAATACAAAAATTAAAAACAAAATAAAAAACAGCAGAAGAAATAGCACACCCTAGAGGAAGGGCTTATTGGCGTTTAAACGCCAGTAAGGAGCATCTGGCTGGCGTTCAACGCCAGAACAGAGCATGGATCTGGCATTGAACGCCAGAAGCATGCAGCAATCTGGCGTTTAAATGCCAGGATTGCACACTGAAGAAAGCTGGCGGTCAACGCCAGAAACATGCTGCAGATGGGCGTTGAACGCCCAGAACAAGCATAAAGCTGGCGTTTAATGCCAGAAACAAGCATCAATCTGGCGTTAAACGCCAGGATTGCATGCAGATGGCATTTTACATGCCTCATTGGTGCAGGGATGTAAATCCTTGACACCTCAGGATCTGTAGACCCCACAGGATCATCTCAGGATCTGTGGACCCCACAGGATCCCTACCTATCCCATCTCACCTTCTCTCTTCTTCACCAATCACCTTAATCTCTCTTCTCCATCACCTCTTCACCACTCACATCCATCCATCCTTCCCACCCAAACCCACCCTACATGGCCAAAACACAAACATCTCTCCCTCTTCCCCATATCTTCTTTTTCTTCTTCTATTCTTTCTTCTTTTGCTCGAGGGCGAGCAATATTCTAAGTTTGGTATGGTAAAAGCATAGCTCTTTTGTTTTTCCATAACCATTTATGGTACCTAAGACCAGAGAAAACTTAAGAAAGAGGAGGCAATTGCTTCCACCTCTGAGTCATGGGAGATGGAGAGATTCATCTCAAGGGTCCATAGCTCAGTAGTAGAGCATTTGACTGCACATCAAGAGAGCATGAGGAATTCCCTCATCAAGAAATCCCTGAGATACCTCAGGGGATATATTTTCCTCCACACAACTATTGGGAGCAACTAAGGATAGGAGCACTAAAATCACTAGGGATTAAGCAACAGAGGCAAGGAAGAGACATAAAGGAGCTCAAAAAGCACCATTGATCCTTCAAAAAGGCGCCACCCTCACTAAGGTGGACTCATTCCTTAACTTCCTTGTTCTTATATTTGTTTTTTCAATTTTTATGCTTCATGTTTGTCTATGTTTGTGTCTTTACTTCATGATCATTAGTATTTAGTAACTATGTCTTAAGGCTATGAATAATTCTATGAATCCTTCACCTCTCTTAAAAAAATATTTCTAATACAAAAGAACAAGAAGTACATGAGTTTCGAATTCATCCTTGAAATTAGTTTAATTATATTGATGTGGTGGCAATACTTTTTGTTTTCTGAATGAATGCTTGAACAGTGCATATTTTTTATCTTGTTGTTTATGAATGTTAAAATTGTTGGCTCTTGAAAGAATGATGAACAAAGAAAAATGTTATTGATAATCTGAAAAATCATGAAATTAATTCTTGAAGCAAGAAAAAGCAGTGAATAAAAAGCTTGCGAAAAAAAACAAAAAAAAACAAAAAAAAAAACAAAAAAAAACAAAAAAATAAAATAAAAGAAAAAGAAAAAGCAAGCAGAAAAAGCCAATAGCCCTTAAAACCAAAAGGCAAGGGTAAAGAGGATCCAAGGCTTTGAGCATCAATGGATAGGAGGGCCCAAGGAAATAAAGCCAGGCCTAAGCGGCTAAATCAAGTTGTCCCTAACCATGTGCTTGTGCCATGCAGGTCCAAGTGAAAAGCTTGAAACTGAGTGGTTAAAGTCGTGATCCAAAGCAAAAGAGTGTGCTTAAGAACTCTGGACACCTCTAATTGGGGACTTTAGCAAAGCTTAGTCACAATCTGAAAAGGTTCACCCAGTTATGTGTCTGTGGCATTTATGTATCCGGTGGTAATACTGGAAAACAAAGTGCTTAGGGCCACGGCCAAGACTCATAAAGTAGCTATGTTCAAGAATCAACATACTAAACTAGGAGAATCAATAACACTATCTGAATTCTGAGTTCCTATAGATGCCAATCATTCTAAACTTCAAAGGATAAAGTGAGATGCCAAAACTGTTCAGAAGCGAAAAGCTACTAGTCCTGCTCATCTAATTAGAACTAAGCTTCATTGATATTTTAGAATTTATAGTATATTCTATTCTTTTTATCCTATTTGATTTTTAGTTGCTTGAAAACAAGCAACAATTTAAGTTTGGTGTTGTGATGAGCGGATAATTTATACACTTTTTGGCATTGTTTTTAGGAAGTTTTTAGTAGGTTCTAGCTACTTTTTAGTATATTTTTATTAGTTTTTAGGAAAAATTCATATTTCTAGACTTTACTATGAGTTTGTGTGTATTTCTGTAATTTCAGATATTTTCTGGCTGAAATTGAGGGAGTTGAGCAAAAATCTGATTTAGGCTGAATCAAGGACTGCTGATGCTGTTGGATTATGACCTCCCTTCACTCGGAATGGATTTTTTTGGAGCTACAGGAGTATATTTGATGCGCTCTCAATTGGGTTGAAAAGTAGACATCCAGGGCTTTCCAGAAATATATAATAGTCCATACTTTGCGCGAAGATAGATGACGTAAACTGGCGTTCAACGCCAGTTCCATGTTACAGTTTGGCGTTCAGCGCCAGAAACAGGTTGCAAGTTGGAGTTCAATGCCAGAAACAGGTTACAACCTAGTGTTCGACTCCAGAAACAGCCCAGGCACGTGAGAAGCTTAAGTCTCAGCCCCAGCACATACCAAGTGGGCCCTAGAAGTGGATTTCTACACTATCCATCTTAGTTTACTCATTTTCTGTAAACCTAGGTACTAGTTTACTATTTAAACAACTTTTAGAGACTTATTTTGTATCTCATGACATTTTTAGATCTGAATTTTTATACTCTTTGACGGCATGAGTCTCTAAACTCCATTGTTGAGGGTGAGGAGCTCTGCAGCGTTTGGATGAATTAATGCAATTATTTCTGTTTTTCATTCAAACATGCTTGTTCCTATCTAAGATGTTCATTCGCGCCTCACTATGAAGAAGGTGATGATCTGTGATACTCATCACCTTCCTCAACCCATGAACGTGTGCCTGACAACCACCTCCGTTCTACATCAGATTGAATGAGTATCTCTTAGATTTCTTAATCAGAGTCTTCGTGGTATAAGCTAGAATTGATGGCGGCATTCATGAGAATCCAGAAAGTCTAAACCTTGTCTGTGGTATTCCGAGTAGGATTCAAGGATTGAATGGCTGTGACGAGCTTCAAACTCGTGATTGTTGGACGTGATGACAAACGCAAAAGAATCAATGGATTCTATTCCGACATGATCGAGAACCAACAGATGATTAGCCTTGCTGTGACAGAGCATTTGGACCATTTTCACTGAGAGGATGGGAAGTAGCCATTGACAACGGTGACGCCCTACATACAGCTTGCCATGGAAGGAACTTTGCACTTTTGAAAGTGAGGAAGCATTATGTTACACGAATTCAGAAGACAAAGCATCTCCAAAACTCCAATATATTCTCCATTACTGCATAATAAGTATTTATTTCATGCTCTTTTATCTTTTACAATCGAGGCTAAAAAATCCTATTGGTATCCTGACTAAGATTAATAAGATAACCATAGCTTGCTTCAAACCAACAATCTCCGTGGGATTCGACCCTTATTCACGTAAGGTATTACTTGGACGACTCAGTGCACTTGCTGGTTAGTTGTGCGGATTGCAAAAGTGTGATTGCAATTTTGTGCACCACTGCCCCGAAGTTAAGCGACGCGAACGCGTGGATGACGTGTCCGCGTCGCATCTTTGAATCTCATTCCACGCAAATGCGTGGATGACGCCTCCACATCACTTTCCCGCGACTTGTACGTACCAGATTTCGAAATTAGCGATTTCTGGGTTGTTTCTGACCCGGTTTTCAGCCCAGAAAGCACAGATTAGAGGCTATAAAGTGGGGGAATGAATCCATTCATATTCATGATTTTCATAATTCATAATTTTTAGTTTAGATGTAGTTTTTAGAGAGAGAGGTTCTCTCCTCTCTCTTAGGATTTAGGATTAGGATTAGGATTAGGATTTCTTTTCACTTCAGGATTATTTCATCTTCATATCAGGTTCAATGTTCTTTTCTTATTTATTTTCTCTTTTACTCTCAGATAATTTAATGCTTGTATTATATATGTTGCCTATTTGGCTTATGAGCCATTCATGTTAGAATTTTTTTTATTTAATATAAATTGAGGTATTTCTGACTTATATGTTATGGATGCTTTAGCTTTATCCAATTTATTTTCATTCGAGTAGATTTTCTTCCCTTTTGGCTTTGGTTGATCAATTGGTAACTCTTGAGTTATCAAACTCATTATTGACTGAAGACTGGAATTCTTCAAGAATTAATTTCGAGTTCCAATAACTCTAGCCTTTCCCAAGGAAAGACTAGGACCTGAGGAATCAAAATTAATTCCTCCACTTGACTTACCTTCATAGTTAGAAGTTGACTTAGTGGGAGAAAAATCCAATTCTCATCACAATTGATAAGGATAACCGGGATAGGACCTCCAATTCTCATACCTTGCCAAAAGCTTTATTAGTTATTATTTTAACGACTTGTTATTTTACATTACTTGTTCAACCCTTTTCAAAACCCCAAAATATACTTTTCCATAACCAATAATAATTTGTACTTCCTTGCAATTCCTTGAGAAGACGACCCGATGTTAAATACTTGGTTATCAATTTTAAAGGGGTTTGTTACTTGTGACAACCAAAACGTTTGTACGAAGGGATTTTCTGTTGGTTTAGAATCTATACTTACAATGCCACTATATTTTTATAAAATTCTTTACTGGCAAAAATCTCAACGTCAAAATGACGCCGTTGCCGGGGAATTGCAAACGTGTGCCTTATTATTGGTTATTGTAAATATTTTTCAAAAAAAATTCAGATTTTAAAATTTTTATCTTATCTTATCTTATTTCAAAATCAAATTTCAAATTTCAAATCTTTTTCAAAAAAAATCAATTTTTTTTCAAAATATTTTCTTTTTATTAATTTTTGTTTTTATTTTCTCTTACTACCATGAACTCTCACCCCTTTGGCTATGAGTCTGGTTACAACTATGTTGCAGGAAGAGGAAGCTATAACAGGAATATGCATCAAGGTCAAAGCAATCAAAGATGGACGGAGCCAAGAGGATCTGATCAACCCTTTAGGCAACAACACCTTCCAAGATATCATGGACAAAGACCATTCTATAATGCATACCAAGATGATAGATATGGTGGACCCCCTTGTAGTTACCAACAAGCCCCATCATATGCCAATGAACCACCTCCTCAACATAGCTTTGAACCACCACACTCACAAGCCCCTCTCCACCATTCACCTCCATATGACCCCAACCCTTGTCCACCACACCAACCACCATATGAACCATACCCAGAACCACCACCTCAATATACACCATCTCCATATCCTTATCAAGAGGAACCACCTCCGTGTTACGAACCTTTTCTCCCAACAAATGAACCCTCCTATCCACCCCAAACCTCCATGGAGAAAGCATTTGCCGATCTAAACTCTGTTATACAAGCTCTCGCCGCCCAAATTAGAACACCAAATACCCCCAATATTCAACCCTCAAGTTCCAATGCACTTCCATCTCAACCACATAATGATCCACCCATCCCATCACCACCATCCATGGAAGAGCACCAACATCCATCAATCCAAGAGCAACATGATTCCACTGATACTATTGACATGGAACAACAGAGAGAGGATCATCTTCGCGAATCCATACTTCATAAGGAGCTAGAGGAGGCACTAAAGGTGAAGATAGTAGAGACCCTTGAAGTTGACAGCGCGATTGAAGAACTAGTGAAAGAAGACAACAAGGAGGATTTTGTACTTGAAGGTGAAGAAATAGTCGAGCAGGAAATCATCAAGGATGAATACGATTTCATACTTAAACACCTGGATCAAGCAATAAATCGATTATCTTTTCGATGTTCGGACATTCAAGGAACCCCCATGGCTTTATGTGGAGAATCTATGGAAGAATGTAGCAGGAAGGAGAAGTTAGGCACTCCGGTGGATAGTGAGCAGCACGATTTGGTATTGGAACAAGTGGAGGAAGCCGAAATTCTTGAAGAAAAAGAGGAGGCAGTGATTGAAGACTTAGGAGATGCTAAACCTCCATGGGAAAGTCAAGTTATAGAGCCTCCTTCAAAGATGTTTGAAACTGATGTTGAGAAGGGTGTACAACCTCCAAGGCATCTCATGGTTGAAGACTTTGAAGGGGATGATCAAGAGATGGATTCAATCATTAATGAACCTTATCTACATTTGTGTCCTCTCCCATTGGACTTGACATGGAGATTAAAGAAGAAGAAGCACAACCTCCCATGCCCTTGGTAAACAATGAAGAAGAGATTAAATTGGAAGAAAGCCACCAAGAGAAAGAGGTTGAAATTGAAGAAGCTTACAAAGAGGTGGAAGTTGTCAGAGAAGAGCACAAGGGAGTGGAGCTTGCAAGTTCATTAGAAACCCCTCCCCCTACGTTGCCATCATCCTTCACAAAATTCAAGTGGGTAAAATTCATATCCCTTAGCTTTCTAATTTCACTTGAATATGGGCTACTGGAGACGGATGGTCAACTTAGAACTCTTTGTGGCATTAAGAGTAAGAGGTAGATAGTCAGTGGTAAGAATTGT
Source organism: Arachis stenosperma (assembly GCF_014773155.1). Taxonomy (NCBI): domain Eukaryota; kingdom Viridiplantae; phylum Streptophyta; class Magnoliopsida; order Fabales; family Fabaceae; genus Arachis; species Arachis stenosperma. Next base: position 35,085,652 of record NC_080385.1, on the reverse strand, counting down.
CCTGCAAGGTTCATTATGGTTGGAAGCTTTAAGTTTAAACGCAAAAGTTGGTATAGAGCTCAATTAAATGGGTCTAGGAAGTTGTTTGGATGCTTCAGTGAGAATTCTAAAGCTGAGCCACCCGGCTGGAACAATGATGATCAACTTGAAGACGGGTGTAGAAACAAGATTTGGGATCCGGGAATATATGAGGATCAACTTTGGGAGCTCAAAGCTTGTTAAGAACTCCATCAAAGCTTGAGGAATTTACTTAGTATGGATAGAGATTATTGGAAGACCAAGCATTGGTGGAAGTTTCAGGATGAGTTCAAGCACAAGCCGCCATGACAAGGAGCTCGCCAAATATCCAACTTAAGGACTTTAACTAAAAGTGCTAGGTGGGAGACAACCCACCATGGTATGATCGTTTCTTTCCCATTTCAGTCTCTTTTTTAATTTTTATTGAACCTGGAATCATGCATAGCATTCATATTAAACATCGCATTCTACATACTGCATTATATAAAAAAAAAAAAGAAGAAAAGGGCACGCGACCCGACAGCGTCACCGACGCGTCCACGTCCCCTATGCCTTAGGAAGAAAAGAGACTTTACAGAGAGTCACGCGACAGCGTGGCTGGATGTGTGCCTTTGGCACAAATTAATCCACGCGACCGCGTGGATAACGCGATCGCGTCATTAACGAAATACCCTCCCCACGCGTCCGCGTCATCCACGCGACCACATGGCCCTGTAAATCGATGTCAAAAGGGTGTATGGCCGAAAGTTACGCTGGAGCTGGGCTGAACCTGTGCTAGCCGCACAAGCCCTGCCGCGCAAACGCGTGCCTCACGCGTCTGTGCCGTTTTCATAATTTAGCCATCCACGCGATCGCGTTGACCACGCGACCGCGTCACCCTCAAAAGTGGCAACATGATTTTCGAACAGAGAGTTGTGCGAGCGCGAGGCTGCCCTCGCGCCACTAGCACAAACCATGTCACGTGTCCGCGTGACCGACGCTCCCGCGTTACCTCACTTACGTGCTACCCGCGCGAACACGTCACTCACGCGTTCGCGTCACAAGCGGCGCACAACTTATCTTAATCTGCCAAAATATCTTATCTTTTTCTTCCCCTTCCTCCTTCTTCCCTCTTTCTTCTTTCTTCTTTCTTCTTTCTTTCTTTTTTTATTTTCATACATTTTTATGTTGGTGTTGGAGCTTTATTTGGATTTACTTTATTATACCTGAGCTTGTGGATATTATAAGGATTGGTTTGACAATTGATATTTTAAATTTGGCTCTCATATATATTTGGATTTATTACTTTCATTCCTCTTTTAACTCACAATACTTGTAATCCACCTGTATTTGAGATTATCATTCACAATTGTCATCATACAAGTGCTCTTTAATCCAGCTTATTTTAACAATTGATGCTTGACCTATGCTTCTCATGCCTTTTCCTGCATGCTTTTACACATCTTGCATCTAATTGATTTAATATGCCTTGCTATATTTCCATTGATGTCCTAATTGCATGTAGTCGCGACCATGTATTTAAGACATTATCCCTTACCTTGGCATTGATCATCACTTAAATCTTCCTCCTCCCGGTTCTAGCTATTTGAATTACATGTTCCTTTCCTTTCTCCCTTTCACAGGATGGCCACCAAGAAGGGTAGAGAGAAAGCTACTCCCAAACCACCGGCAAGGAAAGGAACAAAAAGAGTACTAGCTGAGGAACCATAACCCCATCCACCTGCACATCTCAGCATGCACCGAGGATGGTGCAATCTTTAAGTGTGGGGAGGTCGATACCGATCTCCATGGGTTAGTTATTTTCTGACTCAACACCAATGTTTAAACTTCTCTGTAGTTAGTTCTTGCATTTGCATGTTTGATTGCATTATAGTTATATTTTGTGCATATTTTACCACCACTTGGTTGAAGTAATAAATTTCTTTTCAAGACTTTATTTTATAATATTTCACTAATTTAAATTAAAAATTAAAATTTTCTATGTGTTAAATTTGTTTGAAGTTGTATTTGGAACATGGTTTTTGAGCCAAAGAACACACAACCTGTGAGATTTGAGCTTATTTACATGGTTACATTATTTAACCATAAATTTTTATTCTTGTGTGTTTTCTTCTCTATGATTACAATCTTTGCTTTGTTCCATTCTATATGTCCATTATTTAGTGTATTTACATGCTAGCATATGATTGAGGCCATATTTGATTATTAACTCACTTATCCCAAATAAAGCCTACCCCTTTTATGTCACCCTTGTTAACCACTTTGAGCTTTTAATCCCCTTCTGTTTTATAACCACATCACTAGCCTTAAGCAGAAAAATAAATTAAATATCCCAATTGAATCTTTGGTTAGCTTAAGATAGAGGTTGTGCATCAACTAAGTGTGGGGAAACTGTAAGAACATGGGTTAATAAGGGAATGTATCATGTTTCTAACTCTGAATATTGGGAAATTTGGGTATCTACTCATGTAAAACAGAAAATTAAAAATTTCATATGCATTGATATGTTATTTTAGTTTTTATGTCTCAAAAAAAAGAGAAAAAAAAGATAGAAAAAAAAGAAAAAATATATAATATAAATAAATAAATAAGGGGACAAAATTACCCCAATGTTAAGTTAATAAAAGATCAATGCATATGTGACACAAATTAAAAGAAAAGTTGATACATGAGTATGTGATACAAAAGTGGGAATTATGGTTAGCTAGGCATGATTTTAGAAGTTATATAGAATGTATGTATGTTAGGTGATAGCCCAGGTTATTCAAAGATTCAATTTATAGCTCACTTAGCCATACATATACCGTCACCCTTGCCTTGGCCCCATTACAACCTTGAAAAGGCCTCATGATGTTTGCATTAGTACATTAAATATTTGTTGATTGGTTAAATGAAGAACAAAGTTTAAAAAGCATGATTAGAGAAAAGTAGAATGAATAACCCTATACACCTTTGAGACTAGAGTGATATACACTACCGGTAAGGGTTTAATGCTTGATTCTATGTTCCCTGCTTTCATTAGTTATCTTCTTACAAGTTTACTTGCTTTTTATTGTATAATTTGAATTAGTGGAATTTGATTCATATTTGTCTTGAAGAACTAATTCACTTTTAACCAAGTTGGTAGAAACATTTTTGCATGTAGTTGCATTCACATAGATAGGTTGCATTGCATACTCTCTATCATTCCTCTTCACTCCTTTATAGCTTCTCTTAAGCTTAGCATGAAGACATGCTAATGTTTAAGTGTGGGGAGGTTGATAAACCACTATTTTATGGTTTATCTTGTACTTAATTGAGTGGATTTTATCAATCTTTCATACACTTATTCATATGATTTGCATGGTTTTACATTCTCCTTCCTGATTTTGTGCTATGATTGAAAATATGCTTCTTTGGCTTTTATTTTCTTTTATTTGAATCCCCTCTTATTATCATTCGATGCCTTGATATGTGTGTTTAGTGATTTCAGGGATTACAGGACATGAATGGCTCAGAGGATGGAAAGGAAGCATGCAAAAGTGGAAGGAATACAAGAAGTTGAAGAAACTGCTAAGCTGTCCAACCTGACCTCTTCACACTCAAATGATCATAACTTGAGCTACAGAGGTCCAAATGACGCGGTTTTAGTTGTGTTGGAAAGCTAACATTCGGGGTTTCGCAACAACATATAATTTGCTATAGCTGCTCCGAAGTTAAGCGACGCGAACGCGTGGATGACGCATCCGCATTGCATCTGTGAATCTCATTCCACGAAAAAGCATGGATGACGCCTCCGTGTCACTTTCCCGCGACCTATACGTACCAGATTTTGAAATTAGCGATTTCTGGGTTATTTCTGACCCAGTTTTTGGCCCAGAAAGCACATATTAGAGGCTATAAAATGGGAAAATGCATCCATTCATATTCATGCTTTTCATAAAATTCTGTTGGTTTAGAATCTATACTTACAACACTACTATATTTTTATAAAATTCTTTACTGGCAAAAATCTCAACGTCAGCTGCCAACAAAGTAATACTAGCTGGGTTAAAATGGAGACTAGAGGACACAAAGAGAGCTTGGGTTGAAGAGCTCCCACAAGTCCTATGGGCATATCGAACAACTCCGCACTCTACCACAGGAAAATCACCCTTCCAACTTGCTTACAGAATGGAGGCAATAATCCCAGTGGAGATCGAAGAAGGATCACCCAGAAGGATCCTCTACAATGAAGAAGCCAACTCCCAAATTCAAACGGAAGAACTCATATTAGAGAGGAAGCATTAAAGCGTCGAATGGCTTCAAGGTACAATTAGAAGGTAGTCCAACGAAGTTTCGCCAACAACGATCACATCCTAATCCGAAATGACATCGGAGCAGGTCGATCAGGGGAAGGGAAGCTAGCAGCTAACTGGAAAGGACCTTACCGAGTTATAGAGGTACTGGGAAAAGGCTACAACAAGGTGTCCAACCTCAAGGGGCGAGAGTTACGAAGGTCATGGCATGCCTGCAACCTAAGAAGGTATTATAGTTAGAAGGTAATAAAGATCTTAGGTCAAGGTGCACTCTTTTTCCTAAAAAGGTTTTTTAATGAGGCGCCAAGCCAAGATCTACCAAATTGCCCGACTTAGAAGGGTAAGCACCTACATGTATATATTCTTGTCTATATGCCTATTTTCTACTTGAATAAAGTTTTTCAGATTTCCTACAAAGTGTTTTTTGTCCAAGACCCATTAATCTGAACGCAAGAATTCATCGCCCGATTACGACAAAGTTGACAAGATGAAAACGGTAAAAATAGATTAATGCAAGAAGTTATAAAAAGTAATCCATAGAAAGAGGCCTGACGAGGTCTAATTAAAAATGGATTACTAAAAATAACTTAAGAAGCACCGACAAGAAGAAGTCGGCCCAAACCAGTCAAAGCGACAAAAGTTATAAAAAGTGATCTATAAAAAGAGGCCTGACGAGGTCTGATTAAAAATGGATTACTAAAAATAACTTAAGAAGGACCGACAAGAAGAAGTCGGCCAAAATCGGTCAAAGCGACAAAAGTTATAAAAAGTGATCCATAGAAAGAGGCCTGACGAGGTCTGATTAAAAATGGATTACTAAAAATAACTTAAGAAGGACCAACAAGAAGAAGTCAGCCCAAACCGGTCAAAATGACAAAAGTTATAAAAAAAGTGATCCATAAAAAGAGGCCTGACGAGGTCTGATTAAAAATGGATTACTAAAAATAACTTAAGAAAGATCGACAAGAGAAGTCGGACCAAAAGCGTGCGCTAAAAGGGACACAGCTTCGCCCAAAAAGCCACAACTCCACGACAAGGCTATCAAAATTGTCTACACCAACTAAAAAGGTTCTACGAGAATACTAAAAAGTTGTCGGACAAGTTAGCCCCAAGGATCATCTCGACCAAGCAGAAGGTGGGCAAAACAATAAGCAATCCAAAAGAGGTCAAACAATAAAGTACCAACACTCTAAAAAGATTCGCGGAAGTTGCAAAAGTGCAATCAAGATATCAGAAGAACAACTACTATAATAAAAACATTAAAGACTCAGAAGGCCACCTAAAAGTCGGCCTCAAGAGTTCAAAGTGTTTGGTTTTTTCAAAATAAAGTTGCTAAGAAAAGCAACTGAATGTCAAGAGAAGTCAAACCATGTAATAGTTACAAAAATTAAAGAGTTCAAAAGCCCACAAGCCGGGCTACACAAATATATCAGAAACCATAAATGGTCCAAAGTCTCCCCAATAGCAGCATCCTGGGGTGGAAGAAGAGGACGGGTTGAGATCGGGACAGCATCAACAGTTCCATCCGGCTGGTTCAGAATTTGGACATCAGGATCAGACTCGGGATGATTAAACTCGGCAGAAGGAGAGGATGAAGCGGTAGAAACCTTGGTCGGCGAGCCAGGAGGAGGAACCACATCTTCATCATCATCAGGGGCAGGCACAATCTTGCCGCCCTCCACTATATTATCCAAACTAAAGAGAGTAAGGTCGAGCTCGGGAGCAAGAACTTGGACCTGGGCTTTCAAGTTCTCATAGGCATCGATCACATTACCCACAAGATGGCCCTGGAGCTCAGCATAATCAGCATGGGCAGACTCCAGCCTCTCCCTAGTCTCCAATAGCTCACCATAAGTATGAACATAGCTCTCTTTATGCTTCTGCGCCATCTCCTCGGCCAGATTCGCAGCAGCCTCAACAGCGGTAGCCCGAGTCTTCTCCTTTTCCACATCCAGCTCCAACTTGGCCACCTTAGCATCAAGCTCCTCCATCAACTCCTTGATTCTATCGAAATCGGACTTAGCTTCCTTCATAAAAGCCTTGTTTGCATGAACAGAAGAGTCTTGGACAATGCGGAACAAGGTTGTACCGATGTGGGCCATCCGAACACTATTGCGGGTAATAAAATCCAAATGGCGAATGATGGACACATCACACATGGGAAGTCGGCCATAAGGAGCAATCTTCTCATCAACAAACCCCACAGTGTCGAAGTCTTGGGCATCTAAGTCATAGGGCCAATAGTTTTTTGTCTTTTGGGAGGAGGACCAGTAGCAATAGGAGAGGAAGCAGCGACAGAAGTTGGCTGGGGAGGATCAGAGGAAATCGTATGAACCTGAGGGGTAGGAATGATCTTCCTTGGTCCAGAAGTGCTCGAGGTCGACTTTCTATGAGGGACTTGAGAAGATCCTTCCCCTGAAGCCTTCGCCAAGATGTTTTGAGCAGCTTTTGCTTTTCTGGCCCATTTAAAGGCCTTCATGGAATCCGAAGTCTTCACTATCTCTAAAAAAGAAGCCAACAAAACCAAGTTACAACTGGAAGAAAGGGATACATCGGCAAAATAAACAAACAATCAAAGGAAAAGCTAAAAAAGAGGTCGACCACTACCCAGCTCAGCATGAAGGAGAGAAGGATCCCCTAAAAATTTTTTCTTGTCGAGATGAGGAGGCTCCCCCCAATTTTCCTCTAACACGCGCACAAAGGCTTGCTCAACCTCTTCCAGACTTTTCCAAGAATACGTAGTCACTACCATATTCTTTTGCTAGCATAAGGGGAAGGAGGGTTCATCGTTTTCATCTGAAAAGAAGGGCCGAGCTCCCTCAATAGCTCGGACCTTGAAATAGTAATTCTTAAAGACTCGTCGTATATAGAGAACACTTTCTTTCCTTGGGCAGCTCGAAAGGAAATCCAGGAAGCTTTCTTCTTAGCCACCTCAGGCTTGGTCAACATGAAGAGATAAAGAAAGAGAGTTTGGGTAGGTCAGATATCCAGTTCCTGACACAACAAGTGGAAGATTTTTATGAAACCCCATGAGTTCGGATGGAGCTGAGAAAGAGCCACATTGCAGGACCACAACAGCTTGGCCTCAAAAGGGGTAAAAGGAATGGTAATGTTCAATTGGCTAAAGAAGTAATCATAAGCGTAGAAGAAGGGCCATTCTCCTTGAATCAAAGAAGGAAAACTAACCCTCTCCTCAGGGTTAGATGACACCAACTCATAATTTTTCTCCTGGTCCCTACTACTACAAATTCTATGGTGCCTCCTAAGTCGCACACAATACTCAGGGTCAACCACAGTAACACACATCAAAACAATGGAGTCCAGCCAGTTAGACATGCCATCCGTGATCTTAGTAGACATCTCAACAATGTTCTTGCGGGAACACATAGGTCAACTATTCCTACAACAAGAAAAAGAAAAAAATGGGTCACTACCAAACAACTCGAGCAAATAAGGAAACAACTCGGACAATAACATATGATCATCAAGACTCAGACATGGCAGTAAAAGGGAAACCCCAAGACTCACACTAAAGTCCAGATGCACCCTTTGGAGGCAGTAACGAGGCAAGAACTCGAAAAGAAGAAAAGCGACAGTTTAAGCCCTAAGACCTCTCCGCAAAAGATACAAAGAGATCAATTTTTCTCTAAAAATGACACTTCACACAAACAGAAAGAAAACCATCATCAGCAAAACAAACCGCACAGAAATCATTAAAAAGTACAACCTTTTCCAACTAATAGTTTATCATTCAAAGCTACAAACAAGTTTAGCCGAAAGATCTGCATATAAAGAAGTCATACAAGAAGGAAAAGAGGTAGGGACAGCAACATACCAGAAAAGCCCTAAAAAAGCATCAACTACCAGAAATACAAGAAGGCGCACATTACAGCTGGTGCACGAAATTGTAATCACACTTTTTGCAATCCCGCACAACTAACCAGCAAGTGCACTGGGTCGTCCAAGTAATACCTTGCGTGAGCAAGGGTCGATCCCACGGAGATTGTCAGCTTGAAGCAAGCTATGGTTATCTTGTAAATCTTAGTCAGGATATCAGAAATTATCAGGATTGATTGTGAAAAGCAAAAGAACATGAAATAAGTACTTGTTCAGCAGTAATGGAGAATAGGTTGAGGCTTTGGAGATGCTCCATCTTCTGAATCTCTGCTTTCCTACTGTCTTCTTCATCAAACACGCAAGGCTCCTTCCATGGCAAGCTGTATGTAGGGTTTCACCGTTGTCAGTGGCTACCTCCCATCCTCTCAGTGAAAATGTTCCTATGCTCTGTCACAGCATGGCTAATCAGCTGTCGGTTCTCGGTCAGGCCGGAATAGAATCCATCGATCCTTTTGCGTCTGTCACTAACGCCCCGCCTGCTAGGAGTTTGAAGCACGTCACAGTCATTCAGTCATTGAATCCTACTCAGAATACCACAGACAAGGTTTAGACCTTCCGGATTCTCTTGAATGCCGCCATCAGTTCTAGCTTATACCACGAAGATTCTGGTTAAGGAATCCAAGAGATATCTACTCAATCTAAAGTAGAACAGAGGTGGTTGTCAGGCACATGTTCATAGTTGAGAATGATGATGAGTGTCACGGATCATCACATTCATCCGGGTTAAGAGCAAGTGATATCTTAGAGTGGAAGCAAGCATGATTGAATAAGAAACAGTAGTAATTGCATTAATCCATCAAGACACAGCAGAGCTCCTCACCCCCAACCATGGGGTTTAGAGACTCATGCCGTGGAAGGTATACAATGAAATGTGAAAAAATGTCATGAGGTACAGATACAATGTCAAAAGATCCTATTAATAGTAAACTAGTAACCTAAGGTTTACAGAAATGAGTAAATGACAGAAAAATCCACTTCCGGGCCCACTTGGTGTGTGCTTGGGCTGAGCAATGAAGAAATTTCGTGTAGAGACCTTTTCTGGAGTTAAACGCCAGCTTTCATGCCAGTTTGGGCGTTTAACTCCAAGTTTTATGCCAGTTCCGGCGTTTAACGCTGGAATTTCTGAGGCCGAATTGCTACGCCGGTTTGGACCATCAAATCTCGGGCAAAGTATGGACTCTCATATATTGCTGGAAAGCCCAGGATGTATACTTTCCAACGCCGTTGAGAGCGCGCCAATTGGGTTTCTATAGCTCCGGAAAATCCACTTCGAGTGCAGGGAGGTCAGAATCCAACAGCATCTGCAGTCCTTTTCAGTCTCTGAATCAGATTTTTGCTCAGAACCTTCAATTTCAGTCAGAAAATACCTGAAATCACAGAAAAACACACAAACTCATAGTAAAGTCCAGAAAAGTGAATTTTAACTAAAAACTAATAAAAATATAATAAAAACTAACTAAAAGATACTGAAAACATACTAAAAACAATGCCAAAAAGGGTACAAATTATCCGCTCATCACAACACCAAACTTAAATTGTTGCTTGTCCCCAAGCAACTGAAAATCAAATAAGATAAAAAGAAGAGAATATACTATAGACTCCAAATTATCAATGAAACTAAGCTCCAAATTAGATGAGCGGGACTAGTAGCTTTTTGCCTCCGAACAGTTTTGGCATCTCACTTTATCCTTTGAAATTCAGAATGATTGGCTTCTTTAGGAACTCAGAATCCAGATAGTGTTATTGATTCTCCTAGTTAAGTATGATGATTCTTGAACACAGCTACTTTATGAGTCTTGGCCGTGGCCCAAAGCACTCTGTCTTCCAGTATTACCACCGGACATATACATGCCACAGACACATAATTGGGTGAACCTTTTCAGATTGTGACTCAGCTTTGCTAGAGTCCCCAATTAGAGGTGTCCAGGGTTCTTAAGCACACTCTTTTTGCCTTGGATCACAACTTTATTTCTTTCTTTTTCTTTCTTTTTTCTTTTTCTTCTTCCTTTTTTCCCCTTTTTTTGTATTCACTGCTTTTTCTTGCTTCAAGAATCATTTTTATGATTTTTCAGATCCTCAGTAACATGTCTCCTTTTTCATCATTCTTTCAAGAGCCAACAATTTTAACATTCATGAGTCACAAATTCAAAAGACATATGCACTGTTCAAGCATACATTCAGAAAACAAAAAGTATTGTCACCACATCAAACTAAGTAAGCTAGTTTTAAAGATGAATTCGAAATCCTGTACTTCTTGTTCTTTTGTAATAAAAACAGTTTTCATTTAAGAAAAGTGATGGATTCATAGGACATTCATAACCTTAAGGCATAGACACTAAGACACTAATGATCATAAGACACCAACATGGACAAACATAAGCATAAATTTTCGAAAAACAGAAAAATAAAGAACAAGGAGATTAAAGAACGGGTCCACCTTAGTGATGGCGGCTTGTTCCTCCTCTTGAAGGTCTTATGGAGTTCTTGAGCTCCTCAATGTCTCTTCCTTGCCTTTGTTGCTCCTTTCTCATGATTCTTTGATCTTCTCTAATTTCATGGAGGAGAATGGAGTGTTCTTGGTGCTCCACCCTTAGTTGTCCCATGTTGGAACTCAACTCTCCTAGGGAGGTGTTTAATTTGCTCCCAATAGTCTTGTGGAGGAAAGTGCATCCTTTGAGATGAATCTCTCTATCTCCCATGACTCGGAGGTGGAAGCTTTTGCCTTCCCTTTCCTCTTTCTAGAGGTTTCTCCGGCCTTGGATGCCATAAATAGTTATGGAAAAAGCAATGCTTTTACCACACCAAACTTAAAAGGTTTGCTCGTCCTCGAGCAAAAGAAGAAAGAAGGGAGTAGAAGAAGAAGAAATAGAGGAGAGGGAGGTGGCTTTTGCGGTTTGAATTTGAATGGTGAGGTAGGTGGGGTTTTATGAAGGATGGATGTGAGTGGTGAATGGGTGAAGAAGAGAGAGTGTGGTGGGGTTGGTGGGGATCCTGTGGGGTCCACAGATCCTGAGGTGTCAAGGAAAAGTCATCCCTGCACCAAGTGGCAAGAAAATTTGCGTTCTGTGCCAAATCTGGCGATAAACGCCGGGCTGGTGCCCATTTCTGGCGTTTAACGCCAGGTTCTTGCCCTTTCCTGGCGTTTAACGCCAGTCTGGTGCCCCTTTCTGGTGTTAAACGCCCAGAATGGTGCCAGACTGGGCGTTAAACGCCCATCTGCTAGCCTCACTGGCGTTTAAACGCCAGTGATTTCTTCCTCCAGGGTGTGCTATTTTTCTTCCTGTTTTTCTTTCTGTTTTTGCTTTTTCAATTGATTTTGTGACTTCTCATGATCATCAACCTATAAAAAACATAAAATAACAAAGGAAATTAGATAAAATATAACATTGGGTTGCCTCCCAACAAGCGCTTCTTTAATGTCAGTAGCTTGACAGTTACTGAGAATCACTCAAGTCTCAGTTTTGAGCATTCCTGCTCAAAATTGCTCTCAAGATAATGCTTGATTCTCTGTCCATTAACAATGAACTTTTTGTCAGAATCAATATCCTGAAGCTCAACATATCCATATGGTGACACTCCTGTGATCACATACGGACCCCTCCACCGGGATTTGAGCTTTCCTGGAAATAATTTGAGCCTGGAGTTGAAGAGCAGAACTTTTTGTCCTGGCTCAAAGACTCTGGTTGACAATTTCTTGTCATGCCACTTCTTTGCCTTTTCCTTATAAATTTTTGCATTTTCAAAGGCATTGAGTCTGAACTCCTCTAGTTCATTTAACTGGAGCAATCTTTTTTCACCAGCTAACTGAGCATCCATGTTTAGGAATCTGGTCGCCCAGTAGGCTTTATGTTCCAGTTCCACAGGCAAATGACAGGCCTTCCCATACACCAGTTGGTATGGAGAGGTTCCTATAGGAGTCTTGAATGATGTTCTGTATGCCCACAGAGCATCATCCAAGCTCTTTGCCCAATCCTTTCTTCGGGCTATCACAGTCCGTTCTAGGATTCTTTTTAGTTCTCTGTTAGAGACTTCAGCTTGTCCATTTGTCTGTGGATGATACGGAGTTGCCACTTTATGGCTGATTCCATATCTAACCATAGCAGAGTATAGCTGTTTATTGCAGAAATGAGAGCCCCCATCACTGATTAGTACTCTGGGAACACCAAATCTACTGAAGATATGTTTCTGGAGGAATTTTAGCACGGTCTTGGTATCATTAGTGGGTGTAGCAATTGCTTCTACCCACTTAGATACGTAGTCCACCGCCACCAGAATGTAAGTGTTTGAGTATGATGGTGGGAATGGTCCCATGAAGTCAATTCCCCATACATCAAACAATTCTATCTCTAATATCCCTTGTTGAGGCATGGCATATCCGTGAGGCAGGTTACCAGCTCTTTGGCAACTGTCACAGTTACGCACAAACTCTAGGGAATCTTTATAGAGAGTAGGCCAGTAGAAGCCACACTGGAGGACTTTAGTGGCTGTTCGCTCACTTCCAAAATGTCCTCCATACTGTGATCCATGGCAATGCCATAGGATCCTTTGTGCTTTTTCTCTGGGTACACATCTGCGGATCACTCCGTCAGCACATCTCTTAAAGAGATATGGTTCATCCCAGAGGTAGTACTTGGCATCTGAAATTAATTTCTTTCTTTGCACATTGCTGTACTCCTTGGGTATGAACCTCACAGCTTTATAGTTTGCCATATCTGCAAACCATGGAGCTTCCTGAATGGCAAAGAGTTGCTCATCTGGGAAAGTCTCAGAGATCTCAGTAGAAGGGAGGGACGCCCCAGCTACTGGTTCTATTCGGGACAGATGATCAGCTACTTGGTTCTCTGTCCATTTTCTGTCTCTTATTTCTATATCAAACTCTTGCAGAAGCAACACCCATCTGATAAGCCTGGGTTTTGAATCCTGCTTTGTGAGTAAGTATTTAAGAGCAGCATGGTCAGTGTAAACAACCACCTTGGATCCTACTAGATAAGATCTAAACTTGTCAATGGCATAAACCACTGCAAGTAATTCTTTTTCTGTGGTTGTGTAATTCTTCTGTGCATCATTTAGAACACGGCTAGCATAATAAATGACGTGCAGAAGTTTGTTATGTCTCTGTCCCAACACTGCACCAATGGCATGATCACTGGCATCACACATTAATTCAAATGGCAATGTCCAATCTGGTGCAGAGATGACTGGTGCTGTGACCAGCTTAGCTTTCAGGGTCTCAAACGCCTGCAGACACTGTGTGTCAAACACAAATGGTGTGTCAGCAGCTAGCAGGTTACTTAAAGGTTTTGCAATTTTCGAGAAATCCTTTATAAACCTTCTGTAGAATCCTGCATGCCCCAGAAAGCTTCTTGATGAGCGGATAATTTGTATACTTTTTGGCATTGTTTTTAGTATGTTTTTGTTATGATTTAGTTAGTTTTTATTATATTTTTATTAGTTTTTAATTAAAATTCACTTTTCTGGACTTTACTATGAGTTTGTGTGTTTTTCTGTGATTTCAGGTATTTTCTGGCTGAAATTGAGGGACCTGAGCAAAAATCTGATCCAGAGACTCAAAAGGACTGCAGATGCTGTTGGATTCTGACCTCCCTGCACTCGAAGTGGATTTTCTGGAGCTACAGAAGCCCAATTGGCGCGCTCTCAACGGCGTTGGAAAGTAGACATCCTGAGCTTTCCAGCAATATATAATAGTTCATACTTTGCCCAAGATTTGATGGCCCAAACCGGCGTTCAAAGTCACCTCAAAAAATTCCAGCGTTAAACGCCGGAACTGGCACCTGATTGGGAGTTAAACGCCCAAACTGGCACTAAAGCTGGCGTTTAACTCCAAGGAGAGTCTCTACACGAAAAAGCTTCATTGCTCAGCCCAAGCACACACCAAGTGGGCCCGGAAGTGGATTTTTATGTCATTTACTCATCTATGTACTAGTTTTCTATAAGTAGGACCTTTTACTATTGTATAGAGACATCTAGGACTTTTGGTAGCTATCTTTGTTTTATGCTATCTTAGACCTTTGGAGGCTGGCCATTCGGCCATGCCTAGACTTTATTCTTATGTATTTTCAACGGTGGAGTTTCTACACACCATAGATTAAGGTGTGGAGCTCTGCTGTACCTCGAGTATTAATGCAATTACTATTGTTCTTCTATTCAATTCCGCTTGTTCTTTGTCCAAGATATCACTTGTTCTTCAACATGATGAAGGTGATGATTGACGCCCATCACCATTCTCACCCATGAACAAGGTGACTGACAACCATTCTTGTTCTACAAGCATCTGAGGCTTAGTGAATATCTCTTGGATTTCTGATTGCATGATGCATGGTTGATCGCCTGACAACCGAGTGCTCGCCTGACAAACGAGCCAACCATTCCGTGAGATCAGAGTCTTCGTGGTATAGGCAAGAACTGATGGCGGCATTCAAGAGAATCCGGAAGGTCTAACCTTGTCTGTGGTATTCTGAGTAGGATTCAATGACTGAATGACTGTGACGTGCTTCAAACCTGTAACCTACTGGGCGTTAGTGACAGACGCAAAAGAGTGATTCTATTCCGGTAGGGGAGGGAACCAAACCGGTGATTGGCAGTACTGTGACAGAGTGCGTGCATTAGCTTTCACTGCGCGGATGGGAGGTAGCTGCTGACAACAGTGAAACCTTACACGAGCTTGCCATGGAAAGGAGTAAGAAGGATTGGATGAAGACAGTAGGAAAGCAGAGAGACGGAAGGGAAGGCATCTTCATACACTTGTCTGAAGCTCTTACACCAATGTTATACATAAGTATCACTATCTTTATCTTTATATTATTTTCGTTCATCATCATATACAATTGAGTTTGCCTGACTAAGATTTACAAGATGACCATAGCTTGCTTCAATGCTAACAATCTCCGTGGGATCGACCCTTACTCACGTAAGGTATTACTTGGACGACCCAGTGCACTTGCTGGTTAGTTGTGCGAAGTTGTGTAATGCCATGGAATTGAACCACCAAGTTTTTGGAGTTCATGACCAGGGATTATGAGAGTTGTGAAAAGTATTGTTCACAATTTCGCGCACCAAGTTTTTGGCGCCGTTGCCGGGGATTGTTCAAGTTTTGAGCAAGCTTTTGGTAACAATGCCTGGGATTGTTCTAGTTTGGACAACTGACGGTTCATCTTGTTGCTTAGATTAGGTATTTATTTATTTATTTTTTTTTCAAAATTCTTGAAGATGAATTCTAGAGTTTCATGATGATTTGTTGAAATCTGGCTGGCTGAGAAGCCATGTCTAATCTGATTGGACCGAGGTTTCAACTCATCACCACAAGAGCTTGTTGATTTTCATCAATTTTGCTTTTGGAGCAGTGATCTGCTAAGGCTTGGCTGACCTTTGGTCATGTCTAGTGTTTTGGACCGAAGCTTTCCTTGAAAGCTTGGCTGGCTGTGAAGCCATGTCTAATTCCTGGACCGGAGTCTTAGACTAGCATTGCACTGATTCCTGGAATTCTCATTAAGAATTTTGATAACTTTTTCCACTTAATTTTCGAAAATCACAAAAAAATTAGAAAATCATAAAAACCAAAAATATTTCTTGCTTGAGTCTAGTGTCTCATCTTAAGTTTGGTGCCAAATGCATGTTTTTGTTATATTTTTCGAATCCATGCATGTACTTCTTGTTTTGATCTTTAAATTCTATTGACTTGAGTATTTATGTGTCTCATATAGTGTCAGTAGCACACAAACTGCTAAGTTTGGTGTATTGCATGCATTGTTATTTGATTCTTGTTGCATTTTGATTACTAAAAATCCAAAAATATTTTTAATTTGTGTCTTTTCAAGTCAATAATACAAAGAATTGAAGATTCAGAACATACTGCAGAGGAATTATACAGAAAAAGCTGAGCATTCAAAAATGCCCAGTGAAGAAGGCAGACTGGCGTTTAAACGCCAGCCAGGGTACCTGGTTGGGCGTTTAACGCCCAAAAAGGTAGCATTTTGGGCGTTAAACGCCAGAATGTATACCATTCTGGGCGTTTAACGCCAGGATGGTGCTAGGGGGAAGATTTTGTTTTCAAATCAATTTTTTTTTCAAGTTTTCAAAGTTTTTCAAAACCAAATCTTTTTCAAATCATATCTTTTCAATCAAATGTTTTCAAAATCAATTTCTTTCCTTTTTCAAAGATACTTACTAACAATTAATGATTTGATTGAACATCACAAGATTGTTGCCTTTTCTGTTGAGAAAGGTTTAATGTTTCAAATCATATCTTTTCTTGTTAGGCAAGTCATTAATTTTTAAAATCAAATCTTTTTAAAATTGTTTTCAAATCAAATCTTTTTAAAATTGTTTTCAAATCATATTTTTTCAATCACATCTTTTTCAAAATAAGTTTTCAATCAAATCTTTTTAACTTCTAATTTCAAAATCTTTTTCAAAAAAAAAAATCAATTGATTTCTTTTTCACTTTGAATTTTCGAAAACTATCAATCAATTTTTCAAAATGTTTTCAAAATCTTTTTGATTGAATTTTCGAAAATTCTCTTCCCTCCTTCCCACATCCTTCTATTTATGGAGTACTACTCCTTCTAAATGCACAATTCGAACTCTAACTAATAAAGTTCGAATTCTTCTTCTCCTTCTTCTTTCTATTTCTCTTTTCCTCTGACACCTCAAGGAATCTCTATACTGTGACATAGAGGATTCCATATCTTCTTGTTCTCTTCTCTTTCATATGAGCAGGAGCAGAGACAAAGGCATTCTTGTTGAAGCTGATCCTGAACCTGAAAGGACCTTGAAGAGAAAGCTAAGAGAAGCTAAAGCACAACTCTCTTTAGAGGACCTGACCGAATTCTTCAAGGAAGAAGAACACATGGCAGCCGAAAACAACAACAATGCCAACAATGCAAGGAAGGTGCTGGGTGACTTTACTGCACCTACTCCTGATTTTTATGGGAGAAGCATCTCTATCCCTGCCATTGGAGCAAACAACTTTGAGCTTAAGCCTCAATTAGTTTCTCTAATGCAACAGAATTGCAAGTTCCATGGACTTCCAATGGAAGATCCTCATCAGTTCTTAGCTGAATTCTTGCAAATCTGTGACACAGTCAAGACTAATGGGGTTAACCCTGAGGTCTACAGACTGATGCTATTCCCTTTTGCTGTAAGAGACAGAGCTAGAATATGGTTGGACTCACAACCTAAAGAAAGCCTGGACTCTTGGGAAAAGCTAGTCAATGCCTTCTTGGCAAAGTTCTTTCCACCACAAAGATGGAGTAAGCTTAGAGTGGAAGTCCAAACCTTCAGACAGAAGGATGGAGAATCCCTCTATGAAGCTTGGGAAAGATACAAACAATTAATCAGAAGATGTCCCTCAGACATGCTTTCTGAATGGAGCATCATAGGTATTTTCTATGATGGTCTCTCTGAACTATCCAAAATGTCTTTGGATAGCTCTGCTGGAGGATCTCTTCATCTGAAGAAGACGCCTACAGAGGCTCAAGAGCTCATTGAAATGGTTGCAAATAACCAATTCATGTACACTTCTGAAAGGAATCCTGTAAAAAATGGGACTAGTCAGAAGAAAGGAGTTCTTGAGATTGACACTCTGAATGCCATATTGGCTCAGAACAAGATATTGACTCAACAAGTCAATTTGATTTCTCAGAGTCTGTCTGGAATGCAAAATGCACCAAGCAGTACTAAGGATGCTTCATCTGAGGAAGAAGCTTATGATCCTGAGAACCCTTCAATGGAAGAGGTGAACTACCTAGGAGAACCCTATGGAAACACCTATAATTCTTCATGGAGAAATCACCCAAATCTCTCATGGAAGAATCAAGAGAGACCTCAACAAGGTTTCAATAACAATAATGGTGGAAGAAATAGGTTTAGCAATAGCAAGCCTTTTCCATCATCTTCTCAGCAACAGACAGAGAGTTCTAAGCAGAATACTTCTGACTTAGCAACAATGGTCTCTGATCTAATAAAGACTACTCAAAGTTTCATGAATGAAACAAGGTCCTCCATCAGAAATTTGGAAGGACAAGTGGGTCAGCTGAGCAAGAAAGTTACTGAACTCCCTCCTAGCACTCTCCCAAGTAATACAGAAGAAAATCCAAAAGGAGAGTGCAAAGCCATAGACATGGCCGAATATGGAGAGGAAAGAGAGGAGGAGGACGCCACTGAGAAAGACCTCAGTGGGCGTGTACCAATCTCCTCTGAGTTCCTCAATGAGGAACAATGGGAATCTGAGGCTCAAAATGAGACCATAGAGATTCCATTGGACTTACTTCTGCCATTCATGAGCTCTGATGAGTATTCTTCCTCTGAAGAGGATGAGTATGTCACTGAAGAGCAAGTTGCTAAATACCTTGGAGCAATCATGAAGCTAAATGACAAGTTATTTGGAAATGAGACTTGGGAGGATGAACCTCCCTTGCTCACCAAAGAACTGGATGACTTGTCTAGGCAGAAACTGCCTCAAAAGAGGCAAGATCCTGGGAAGTTTTCTATACCTTGTACCATAGGCACCATGACCTTCAAGAAGGCCTTGTGTGACTTGGGGTCAAGTGTAAACCTCATGCCCCTCTCTGTAATGGAGAAATTAGGGATCTTTGAGGTGCAAGCTGCAAGAATCTCATTAGAGATGGCAGACAATTCAAGAAAACAAGCTCATGGACTTGTAGAGAATGTTTTGGTGAAGATTGAAGACCATTACATCCCTACTGATTTCATAGTCCTAGAGACTGGGAAGTGCATGGATGAATCCATCATCCTTGGCAGACCCTTCCTAGCCACAGCAAAGGCTGTGATTGATGTTGATAGAGGAGAGTTGATCATTCAAGTGAATGGAGAATCCATTGAAGGACAGTCAAATTCTAAGTTTGGTGTTGGGAGGCCACAACCAAACTCTAAGTTTGGTGTTGAACCCCCACATTCAAACTTTAAGTTTGGTGTTGGGAGGTTCCAACACGGTTCTGAGCATTTATGAGGCTCCATGAGAGTCCTCTGTCAAGCTAATGACATTAAAGAAGCGCTTGTTGGGAGGCAACCCAATGTTTTATAGTTAACTATTTTCTTTTGTTATTTTATCTTTTTTGTAGGTTGTTGATCATAAGAAGTCACAAAAACAATGAAAAAAAGCAAAAATAGAATGAAAAACAGGAAGAAAAACAGCACACCCTGGAGGAGAAGAAGCTGGCGTTCAAACGCCAGTAATACTAGCTGTTGGGCGTTTAACGCCCAGTCTGGCACCATTCTGGGCGTTTAACGCCAGAAAGGGGCACCAGACTGGCGTTAAACGCCAGTAAAGGGCACAAACCTGGCGTTAAACGCCAGGAATGGGCACCAGCCCGGCGTTTAACGCCAGAAATAGCTCAAAACATGATTTTGAGCAACATTTGGTGCAGGGATGACTTTTCCTTGACACCACAGGATCTGTGGACCCCACAGGACCCCACCATCACTCTCTCTCTTCTTCCCCCATTCACCAATCACCTCAATACCTCTTCCCCAAAAACCCTTCACCTATCAAATCCCATCTTTCTCTTCACCACTCACATCCATCCTTCATAAATCCCCACCAACCTCACCCTTCAAATTCAAACCACTTTCCCTCCCAAACCCACCCATCATGGCCGAACCATTACCCCCCTCTCTCCTATAAATACCCTTCTTCAACCCTTCATTTTCACACAACCTAAACACCCCTTCTTTCCCTTCTTGGCCGAACACACCACCTTCCCCCTCTTCCTCATTTCTTCTTCTTCTACTCTCTTCTTTCTTCTTTTGCTCGAGGACGAGCAAACATTTTAAGTTTGGTGTGGTAAAAGCGTTGCTTTTTCGTTTTTCCATAACCATTTATGGCATCCAAGGCCGGAGAAACCTCTAGAAAGAGGAAAGGGAAGGCAAAAAGCTTCCACCTCCGAGTCATGGGAGATGGATAGATTCCTCTCAAGGGTGCATCAAGACCACTTCTATGAAGTTGTGGCCTTGAAGAAGGTGATCCCCGAGGTCCCCTTTTCACTCAAAAAGGGTGAATATCCGGAGATCCGCCATGAGATCCGAAGAAGAGGTTGGGAAGTACTTACCAACCCCATTCAACAAGTCGGAATCTTGATGGTTCAAGAGTTCTATGCCAATGCATGGATCACCAAGAACCATGACCAAAGTGTGAACCCGAATCCAAAGAATTATCTCACTATGGTTCGGGGGAAATACTTGGATTTTAGTCCGGAGAGTGTGAGGGTGGCGTTCAACTTGCCTATGATGCAAGGAGATGAGCATTCTTACACTAGAAGGGTCAACTTTGATCAAAGGTTGGACCAAGTCCTCACAACCATATGTGAAGAGGGCGCACAATGGAAGCAAGATTCAAGAGGAAAGCTGGTCCAATTGAGAAGGCATGACCTCAAGCCCGTGGCTAGAGGATGGTTAGAGTTCATACAACGCTCAATCATTCCCACTAGCAACCGGTCCGAAGTTACCATAGATCGAGCCATCATGATTCATAGTATCATGATTGGAGAAGAAATAGAGGTTCATGAGGTTATAGCCCAAGAACTCTATAAGGTGGCGGACAAGACCTCCACTTTGGCAAGGTTAGCCTTTCCTCATCTCATTTGTCACCTCTGTTATTCAGTCGGAGTTAACATAGAAGGAGATACCCCCATTGATGAGGACAAGCCCATTACCAAGAAAAGGATGGAGCACACAAGAGACCCCTCTCATCATGAGATCCCTGAGATTCCTCAAGGGATGCACCTTCCTCCACAAAATTATTGGGAGCAACTAAACACCTCCCTAGGAGAATTGAGTTCCAACATGGGACAACTAAGGGTGGAGCATCAAGAACACTCCATTCTCCTCCATGAAATTAGAGAAGATCAAAGAATCATGAGGGAGGAGCAACAAAGACAAGGAAGATACATTGAGGAGCTCAAGCACTCCATAGGATCTTCAAGAGCAAGAAAGAGCCGCCATCACTAAGGTGGACCCGTTCCTTGATTTCCTTGTTCTTTATTCTTCTGTTTTTCGATTTTTATGCTTATGGTTATCCATGTTTGTGTCTTGTGATCATTAGTGTCTTAGTGTCTATGCCTTAAAGTTATGAATGTCCTATGAATCCATCACCTTTCTTGAATAAAAACGTGCTTAATTGAAAAGGAAAGAATTGCATGAATTCTGAATTTTATAATAGTTTAATTATTTTGATGTGGTGGCAACACTTTTGTTCTCTGAATGTATGCTTGAACAGTGCATATGTCTTTTGAATTTGTGGTTCATGAATGTTGGCTCTTGAAAGAATGATGAAAAAGGAGACATGTTACTGAGGATCTGAAAAATCATTAAAAATGATTCTTGAAGCAAGAAAAAGCAGTGAATACAAAAAAAAGAAAAAAAAAAGCAAACGAAAAAAAAAACCGAAAAAAAAAGAGAAAAGAAAAAGAAAGAAATAAAGTTGTGTTCCAAGGCAAATAAGAGTGTGCTTAAGAACCCTGGACACCTCTAATTGGGGACTTTAGCAAAGCTGAGTCACAATCTGAAAAGGTTCACCCAATTATGTGTCTGTGGCATGTATGTATCCGGTGGTAATACTGGAAGACAGAGTGCTTTGGGCCACAGCCAAGACTCAATAAGTAGCTGTGTTCAAGAATCATCATACTTAACTAGGAGAATCAATAACACTATCTGGATTCTGAGTACCTAAAGAAGCCAATCATTCTGAATTACAAGGGATAGAGTGAGATGCCAAAACTATTTAGAGACAAAAAACTAAAAGCCCCGCTCATCTAATTAATACTGATCTTCATAGATGTTTTTGGAGTTCATTGCATATTCTCTTCTTTTTATCTTATTTGATCTTCAGTTGCTTGGGGACAAGCAACAATTTAAGTTTGGTGTTGTGATGAGCGGATAATTTGTATACTTTTTGGCATTGTTTTTAGTATGTTTTTGTTATGATTTAGTTAGTTTTTATTATATTTTTATTAGTTTTTAATTAAAATTCACTTTTCTGGACTTTACTATGAGTTTGTGTATTTTTCTGTGATTTCAGGTATTTTCTGGCTGAAATTGAGGGACCTGAGCAAAAATCTGATCCAGAGACTCAAAAGGACTGCAGATGCTGTTGGATTCTGACCTCCCTGCACTCGAAGTGGATTTTCTGGAGCTACAGAAGCCCAATTGGCGCGCTCTCAACGGCGTTGGAAAGTAGACATCCTGGGCTTTCTAGCAATATATAATAGTCCATACTTTGCCCAAGATTTGATGGCCCAAACCGGCGTTCAAAGTCACCTCAAGAAATTCCAGCGTTAAACGCCGGAACTGGCACCTGATTGGGAGTTAAACGCCCAAACTGGCACTAAAGCTGGCGTTTAACTCCAAGGAGAGTCTCTACACGAAAAAGCTTCATTGCTCAGCCCAAGCACACACCAAGTGGGCCCGGAAGTGGATTTTTATGTCATTTACTCATCTATGTACTAGTTTTCTATAAGTAGGACCTTTTACTATTGTATAGAGACATCTAGGACTTTTGGTAGCTATCTTTGTTTTATGCTATCTTAGACCTTTGGAGGCTGGCCATTCGGCCATGCCTAGACTTTATTCTTATGTATTTTCAACGGTGGAGTTTCTACACACCATAGATTAAGGTGTGGAGCTCTGCTGTACCTCGAGTATTAATGCAATTACTATTGTTCTTCTATTCAATTCCGCTTGTCTTTGTCCAAGATATCACTTGTTCTTCAACATGATGAAGGTGATGATTGACGCCCATCACCATTCTCACCCATGAACAAGGTGACTGACAACCATTCTTGTTCTACAAGCATCTGAGGCTTAGTGAATATCTCTTGGATTCTGATTGCATGATGCATGGTTGATCGCCTGACAACCGAGTGCTCGCCTGACAAACGAGCCAACCATTCCGTGAGATCAGAGTCTTCGTGGTATAGGCAAGAACTGATGGTGGCATTCAAGAGAATCCGGAAGGTCTAACCTTGTCTGTGGTATTCTGAGTAGGATTCAATGACTGAATGACTGTGACGTGCTTCAAACCTGTAACCTACTGGGCGTTAGTGACAGACGCAAAAGAGTGATTCTATTCCGGTAGGGGAGGGAACCAAACCGGTGATTGGCAGTACTGTGACAGAGTGCGTGCATTAGCTTTCACTGCGCGGATGGGAGGTAGCTGCTGACAACAGTGAAACCTTACACGAGCTTGCCATGGAAAGGAGTAAGAAGGATTGGATGAAGACAGTAGGAAAGCAGAGAGACGGAAGGGAAGGCATCTTCATACACTTGTCTGAAGCTCTTACACCAATGTTATACATAAGTATCACTATCTTTATCTTTATATTATTTTCGTTCATCATCATATACAATTGAGTTTGCCTGACTAAGATTTACAAGATGACCATAGCTTGCTTCAATGCTAACAATCTCCGTGGGATCGACCCTTACTCACGTAAGGTATTACTTGGACGACCCAGTGCACTTGCTGGTTAGTTGTGCGAAGTTGTGTAATGCCATGGAATTGAACCACCAAGTTTTTGGAGTTCATGACCAGGGATTATGAGAGTTGTGAAAAGTATTGTTCACAATTTCGCGCACCACTTCTGATTGCCTTAACATTGGCAGGTGGTGGTAATTTTTCAGTTACCTCTACCTTTGCCTTATCCACCTCTATTCCCCTGCTTGAAATTTTGTGCCCAAGGACAATTCCTTCAGTCACCATAAAGTGACATTTCTCCCAGTTTAAAACCAGGTTAGTCTCTTGGCACCTTTTCAGGACAAGTGATAGGTGGTTAAGACAGGAGCTGAATGAGTCTCCATATACTGAAAAGTCATCCATGAAGACTTCCAGAAATTTCTCTACCATATCTGAGAAGATAGAGAGCATGCACCTCTGAAAGGTTGCAGGTGCATTGCACAGACCAAAAGGCATCCTTCTATAGGCAAACACGCCAGAAGGACAAGTAAATGCTGTTTTCTCTTGGTCCTGAGGATCTACTGCAATTTGGTTGTAACCTGAATAGCCATCCAAAAAGCAGTAATAGTCATGACCAGCTAGTCTTTCTAGCATTTGGTCTATGAATGGTAAAGGAAAATGATCCTTTCTGGTGGCTGTATTGAGTCTTCTGTAGTCAATACACATACGCCACCCTGTGACTGTTCTTGTAGGAACTAGTTCATTTTTTTCATTATGAACCACTGTCATGCCTCCCTTTTTGGGGACAACTTGGACAGGGCTCACCCAAGGGCTATCAGAAATAGGATAAATAATCCCAGCCTCTAGTAATTTAGTGACCTCTTTCTGCACCACTTCCTTCATGGCTGGATTTAGCCTCCTCTGTGGTTGAACCACTGGTTTGGCATTATCCTCCAACAGGATCTTGTGCATGCATCTAGCTAGGCTAATGCCCTTGAGATCACTTATGGATCACCCAAGAGCTGTCTTGTGTGTCCTTAGCACTTGAATCAGTGCTTCCTCTTCCTGTGGATTCAAAGCAGAGCTTATAATCACTGGAAAAGTGTCACCCTCTCCCAGAAATGCGTACTTCAGGGATGGTGGTAGAGGTTTGAGTTCAGGTTTGGGAGGTTTATCCTCCTCCTGAGGAATTTTCGAAAATTCCTTTGCTTCCTCTAGTTCTTCTTGATCAGGTTGAGCATCTTTGAAGATGTCTTCAAGCTCTGATTCTAGGCTTTCAGCCATATTGATCTCTTCTACCAGAGAGTCAATAATGTCAGCGCCCGTGCAGTCATTTGGTGTGTCTGGATACTGCATAGCTTTTACAGCATTCAACTTGAACTCATCCTCATTGACTCTGAGGGTTACTTCCCCTCTTTGCACATCAATGAGAGTTCGTCCAGTTGCTAGGAAAGGTCTTCCTAGAATGAGAGTTGCACTCTTGTGCTCCTCCATTTCCAGCACCACAAAGTCAGTGGGAAAGGCAAAGGGCCCAACCTTGACAATCATGTCCTCTATTATGCCTGATGGGTGTTTAATGGAGCCATCAGCAAGTTGGAGGCATATCCTGGTTGGTTTGACTTCTCCAGCCAACCCAAGCTTTCTGATAGTGGATGCAGGTATTAGATTGATGCTTGCTCCAAGATCACATAGAGCTGTCTTGGTGCAAGCACCTTCTAAGGGGCATGGTATCGTAAAGCTTCCAGGATCTTGAAGCTTTTCTGGTAAGCTTTTCAGAATGACTGCACTGCATTCTTCAGTGAGAAACACTTTTTCAGTTTCTCTCCAATCCTTCTTATGACTTAAGATCTCTTTCATGAACTTAGCATAAGAAGGTATTTGCTCAAGTGCCTCTGCAAACGGAATCTTTATTTCAAGAGTCCTTAGATAGTCTGCAAAGCGGGCAAATTGCTTATCCTGTTCCGCCTTGCGGAGTTTCTGAGGATAAGACATCTTGGCTTGATATTCTTCAACCTTAGGTGCTGCAGGTTTATGCCTTACAGAAGTGGTTGAAGAAGCCTTTTTAGAGGGATTACTGTCAGCACTCTCAGGTGTCTGATCCTCCCTTGGCGTCTGAACGCCAGGAATGGGTGAAGTTTGGGCGTTTAACGCCAACTTTTCCCCCTTTTCTGGCGTTTGAACGCCAGAACTGGGCAAGGAATGGGCGTTTAACGCCAGCTTTCCTTCCCTTTCTGGCGTTTGAACGCCAATAACATTCCTCTCTGGGCTCTTACTGTCCTCAGAGGGATTTTGAACAGTGGGTTGGTTATCCTCTGTCAACTGTTCCTTGTTTGGCTTTTTGCTTTTTTGAGCAGTGTTATTCAGTGTCTTCCCACTCCTCAGTTGAACTGCTTGACATTCCTCTGTTATCTGTTTAGATATTTGCTGTTTTGCTTGATTCAACTGCAGTTCTATGCTCTTGTTAGCAACCTTAGTATCATGGAGCATTTCTTTAAATTCTGCTAACTGTTTAGTCATCAGGAGCAATTGTTGATTAAGTTCATTCATCTGTTCTTGAGGATTAGGATCAGTGACTACTGTCATAACTTCCTCTTTTGGAGAGAACTCATTGCTAGAGTACAGATATTGGTTTCTAGCAACAGTGTCTATAAGCTCTTGAGCTTCTTCAATTGTCTTCCTCATGTGTATAGATCCACCAGCTGAGTGGTCTAAAGACATCTGAGCTTTTTCTGTAAGCCCATAGTAGAAGATGTCTAACTGTACCCACTCTAAAAACATTTCAGAGGGGCATTTTCTTAGCATACCTCTATACCTCTCCCAAGCATTATAAAGGGATTCATTATCCTCTTGTTTAAAGCCTTGGATGTCCAGCCTTAGCTGTGTCATCCTCTTTGGAGGGTAAAAATGATTCAGGAATTTGTCTGACAACTGTTTCCATGTCTTTATGCTTGCTGTAGACTGGTTATTCAACCACCTTTTAGCTTGATCTTTTACAGCAAATGGAAACAGTAATAGTCTGTAGACATCCTGATCCACCTTTTTATCATGTACTGTGTCAGCAATTTGTAAGAACTGTGCCAGAAACTCAGTAGGTTCTTCCTGTGGAAGACCGGAATACTGGCAATTTTGCTGCACTATGATAATGAGTTGAGGATTTAGCTCAAAGCTGCTTGCTTTGATGGGAGGTGTACAGATGCTACTCCCATATGCAGCTGTAATGGGGTTAGCATATGACCCCAGAGTCCTTTTGGACTGATTAATCCCACTTAAGTCCATAATGGACAAAAGGGAAATGATAATGATTGCAAATAGATAAATTTTGTTTTTTTTTTTTTTTTTTTGAATAAACGAAAAAAAATTTAAAATAAAACAAAAGAAAATTAAAATAAAAATTCGAAAATCAAAAAGAAAATAAGATCAAAGCAAATTGAGAACTGAATCAAATAGTTAATTAAAAAGATTTTGAAAATAGCAATTAGAAAGATATGATTGAAAAATTTTTATGAAAAAGATTTGATTTTAGAAAAGAGGAAAGAGAAAAACACAAAAAGACACCAAACTTAAAATTTTTAGAAAATCAAACACTAATTTTCGAAAATTTTTAAGGAAAAACACAAAGAGGACACCAAACTTAGAATTTTTATGAATCAAAAAGGGACTAAGAACATGCAAAAACGAAAATCTTAAAAGAAAAACACAAGCATGCAATTGACACCAAACTTAAAATATGAAGCTAGACTCAACTAAAAGACTCTAAACCAACAAAAATAAAACAGTCCTAATCTAAGCAACAAGATAAGCCGTCAGTTGTCCAAACTCGAACAATCCCCGGCAACGGCGCCAAAAACTTGGTGCACGAAATTGCAATCACACTTTTTGCAACCCCGCACAACTAACCAGCAAGTGCACTGGGTCGTCCAAGTAATACCTTGCGTGAGCAAGGGTCGATCCCACGGAGATTGTCGGCTTGAAGCAAGCTATGGTTATCTTGTAAATCTTAGTCAGGATATCAGAAATTATCAGGATTGATTGTGAAAAGCAAAAGAACATGAAATAAGTACTTGTTCAGCAGTAATGGAGAATAGGTTGAGGCTTTGGAGATGCTCCATCTTCTGAATCTCTGCTTTCCTACTGTCTTCTTCATCAAACACGCAAGGCTCCTTCCATGGCAAGCTGTATGTAGGGTTTCACCGTTGTCAGTGGCTACCTCCCATCCTCTCAGTAAAAATGTTTCTATGCTCTGTCACAGCATGGCTAATCAGCTGTCGGTTCTCGGTCAGGCCGGAATAGAATCCATCGATCCTTTTGCGTCTGTCACTAACGCCCCGCCTGCTAGGAGTTTGAAGCACGTCACAGTCATTCAGACATTGAATCCTACTCAGAATACCACAGACAAGGTTTAGACCTTCCGGATTCTCTTGAATGCCGCCATCAGTTCTAGCTTATACCACGAAGATTCTGGTTAAGGAATCCAAGAGATATCTACTCAATCTAAAGTAGAACAGAGGTGGTTGTCAGGCACATGTTCATAGTTGAGAATGATGATGAGTGTCACGGATCATCACATTCATCCGGGTTAAGAGCAAGTGATATCTTAGAGTGGAAGCAAGCATGATTGAATAAGAAACAGTAGTAATTGCATTAATCCATCAAGACACAGCAGAGCTCCTCACCCCAACCATGGGGTTTAGAGACTCATGCCGTGGAAGGTATACAATGAAATGTGAAAAAATGTCATGAGGTACAGATACAATGTCAAAAGATCCTATTAATAGTAAACTAGTAACCTAAGGTTTACAGAAATGAGTAAATGACAGAAAAATCCACTTCCGGGCCCACTTGGTGTGTGCTTGGGCTGAGCAATGAAGAAATTTCGTGTAGAGACCTTTTCTAGAGTTAAACGCCAGCTTTCATGCCAGTTTGGGCGTTTAACTCCAAGTTTTATGCCAGTTCCGGCGTTTAACGCTGGAATTTCTGAGGCCGAATTGATACACCGGTTTGGACCATCAAATCTCGGGCAAAGTATGGACTATCATATATTGCTGGAAAGCCCAGGATGTCTACTTTCCAACGCCGTTGAGAGCGTGCCAATTGGGCTTCTGTAGCTCCGGAAAATCCACTTCGAGTGCAGGGAGGTCAGAATCCAACAGCATCTGCAGTCCTTTTCAGTCTCTGAATCAGATTTTTGCTCAGAACCTTCAATTTCAGTCAGAAAATACCTGAAATCACAGAAAAACACACAAACTCATAGTAAAGTCCAGAAAAGTGAATTTTAACTAAAAACTAATAAAAATATAATAAAAACTAACTAAAAGATACTGAAAACATACTAAAAACAATGCCAAAAAGGGTACAAATTATCCACTCATCAACAGCAACGATGATCAAAGCACAAAGATGCAATCTTTTTCAGGAAGAATCAAGTTTCTCAAAGCAAGCTCAAATAAAAATCAAAACTTGGAAAATTACGCAACAATAAAGAACATGCATCAAAGAAGAAAGAAGACCACCCTGCAGGAGGGAATGTGATAACGGCTCAGACCAACGACAAAACCGCGCCAATGATCGCTTTCGAGCGAAGAAAGCGGGAACCTGGGACGCAAAAAAGTGTAGAAACAAACACCGGGACGAACAAGAGGAGGAAGAAAAGAGAGCTTCTTTCACTAAGAAAATGAAATGCACAAATGAGCCAAAAGCAAAACCTTTTCTTTGATTTCAAACAAAGTTTAAAGAGGAAAAGGAAACAACAAAAGCAAAGTGTAAAGCCCAATCAATGAGCGTTAAAAGCCAGTGTGAAACTCTCTAACAAGAAGTATAACCTGGACCAAGATGCTCAAACACAACTCCCCTGAAGAATCGAAGCTAGGAAGCACGACCTCAAAAGGAGAATCGAGGATCGAGTAGTGGCACTGTTCATACCATGGGTCGAGCTGTGCAACCCGGGCTAATTGAAGACAAAGAGACCAACCTTGTCAGGTCAGGTCCCCCGGCCTCTTCTCAAAGAGATCGGCCAAATCACTACAAAGGTCCAAGAAGGCCCAAACAAAGAAACACAGCCCAATCTAAAGGCAGCCAAAGCCTAGAAAGATAAGGCGGTTCCTCCTAAAGATAAGATGACCTAAAAGATAAGATAACTATCTTATCTCCAGAAAGGTCACTCCACACCATTATAAATACACTGGAGCACCCAGGTATAAGTCATACTCTGATTCTACAAAAAACCTGCCTAAAGCACGTGCTAACTTAAGCATCGGAGTCTCTTGCAGGTACCACCACTCTCCGGTGACGAAGGATCAGTAGCACCACCAAGACCAATAAGTTGGACACGACAGCTTCGGCCACCACCGTAGATCTCATCCGAGATCGACCTACAGTTTCAGATAACCCTCGGAACACTAGCCAATAGAGTAGACGAGCCAAAAAAGAGAAGAATGGATGAAAAAGGCGGACGAGCTGAATGCCCCCACTCACACCCCTGAGAGATATGTTCACATGATCAATGGAAGATTCGCAGGAGGAGGGATCTCCAAATCATCCCGCAAAAGGCACCTTAAAGAGGTATACCACGTCGAAGAAGGGGATAGGTCACCCGACCTCCCCACTATCACCCTCACCAAAGAAGATGTTGCGGGCATCATCTCTGGGCATGATGACCCTGTGGTCGTTACCATCATACTAGCCAATGCCAATCTTCACCGAATACTAGTTGATCAGGAAAGTTCCAAAGATATCCTATTTAAAACAGCCTTTAATAAACTCGGGCTACAAGAAAAAGAGCTCAAAGCGTATTCCAACAGCTTGTTCGGACTGGGAGATGCCCCAATCTAACCACTCGGATACATCTTACTAAACACTACCTTTGGAAAAGGAGCGCGGTCCAGAACACTAAGCATCGACTACATCGTAGTCGACGTAAGCTCCGCATACAACGCCTTCATAGGTTGGACAACGTTAAATCAACTTGCTGTAGTAGTCTCTACTCCACACCTATGCATGAAATTTTCAACCCCAAAAAGGATAGCCACCATAAAGGGAGACCAAAAACTCGCACGACATTGTGACAATGAAAGTCTGAATCTTATCGGTGACTCTGCAGGAAAGGAAACCAACACTATAGAGCTCGGGGAAACCCGAGCTCAGGAAGAACTCCGCCCTCAACCGGAAGGCGAGACTGAAGAAGTTCAAGTCGGAGATACAAAAGATAAAAAAACAAACATAGGGGCGAACCTAAAAGAAGACCTAAAAGAGCTGCTGATAAAGTTCCTAAGGGAGAATTCCGATCTATTCGCATGGAAGGCCGCGGACATGCCAGGCATTAATTCCGAACTAATGTGCCATAAACTGGCAGTGCACCCTGGATCTCGGCCAACGCAACAGAAGCGCAGAAAGCTCGGCCCAGAGAGATCACAAGCCGTGGAAGAACAAGTAAAGGCCTTGCTAGAGGCAGGGTTCATAAGGGAGGTCAAGTACCCATTATGGCTGGCCAATGTCGTACTGGTCAAAAAGTCAAATGGAAAGTGGCGGATGTGTACTGATTACACCGAATTCAACAAAGCCTGCCCAAAAGATCCCTATCCACTCCCAAATATAGACACCCTAGTCGACGCATCATTGAGATACAAGCACCTTTCCTTCATGGACGCCTACTCGGGGTACAACCAAATCTCGATGTACCAACCTGACCAAGAGAAAACCTCGTTCCTAGCCCCAAGAGCAAACTACTGCTACGTAGTCATGCCTTCAGACTCAAGAATGCAGGGGTTACATACCAGAGGTTGATAAACAAAGTTTTCGCCAACCACATCAAAAAGTTGATGGAGGTCTACGTAGACGACATACTGGTAAAGACACAAAGAGAGGAAGCGTTATTACCTGACCTCGCCGAAGTGTTTGACACCATAAGAAAGTACGGGATGAGATTCAATTCTTCAAAGTGCACTTTCGCAGTAGAAGCTGGAAAATTCTTAGGCTTCATGCTCACCCAGAGAGGGAATGAAGCAAACCCAGATAAATGACAGTCCATACTCAGCATGAAAAGCCCGACCTGTGTCAAAGAGGTACAATAGCTCAATGGAAGACTAACGGCCCTATCTAGATTTCTAGCCGAATTGGCCTTGAGATCTCTCCTTTTCTATGCAACACTAAGGAAAGGAAAGAGGTTCGAGTGGACCCTAGAATGTGAACAAGCCTTCCAAGACTTCAAGACATTCCTGGGGCAACCACCCATCCTAACCCGACACCGGCAAAGAGAATAACTGATCCTATACCTTGCCGTGGGAGGTCGGGCGATAGCCTCAGCCCTAGTCAGAGAAGATAGGAATGGACAAAAACCCTTCAACTTTATCAGTAAGGCTCTACAGGGGACCAAACTAAACTACCAAAAGATAGAGAAGTTCGCCTACGCACTTATACTTACTTCCCGATGACTCCGACCATACTTTCAGGCCCACACCATCAGAATACGGACCAATCAACCCATAAAAGGTATCCTACAGAAAATTGACTTAGCCGGAAGAATCCAACAATGAGCTGTTGAGTTGTCTGAATTTGACCTTAAGTATGAAGCTCGAACAGCCATCAAGTCTCAATACCTAGCCGACTTCATCGCAGAGTACCCCGACACTCCAGGCATCCCCACTGACTAGAATCTCTACGTTGACGGCTCATCAAACAAAGCCGGAAGTGGAGTGGGTGTCATCCTAGAAAGTGATCAGGGAACCCAACTCGAACTCTCCTTAAGATTCGAGTTTCCTGCCTCAAATAACCAAGCCAAGACTGAAGCATTACTTACTAGTTTGAAGCTGGCAAGGGAAGTTGGAGCTCAAAAGATTATCATCTTCAGCGACTCACAAGTTGTCACCTCGCAAATAGAAGGGAGCTTCCAAGCCAAGGATCCCACCATGAAGAAATACCTAGACAAGACTAGAGAACAGCTCGGAAGATTCATGGGATACGAGATCTGACATATACCTCGGGAACAAAACGCCCGAGCTGATGCAGTTTCAAAACTAGCCAGCACTAAACTAAGGGGCAACAATAGAAGCCTCATCCAGGAAACACTACAAAATCCGTCAACTTCGGAGGAACAGAAGGTCTTAAACATATCGGACCAAGACCAAGGGTGGATAACCCCTATAATCAACTACCTAAAATTTGAAACACTCCCCGCAGATAAAAAGGAGGCAAAGAGGCTAGTACGAGAAGCACAGTACTACACCATAGTGCACAACATCCTATATAGGAGAGCAATCTCAACACCCCTCCTAAAATGCGTCCCGACCTCCGCTACAAGGGAGGTCCTAGAAAAGGTCCATAGCGGCATTTGCAGCAACCACCTTGGGGCACGAGCTCTTTCCAAAAAAGTACTCCGAGCTGGCTTTTATTGGCCGACCTTGCAAAAGGAAGCCACAAAGTTTGTCAAAACATGCACCCCATGCCAGAAGCACACCAACTTTCATATTTTCCCACCTGAAGAGCTCATATGCGTTACTTCACCATGACCGTTCGCAAAGTGGAGGCTTGACCTCCTTGTAACAAGTTGCGTCTGAGGCATCTGTGAGGTACATCCGGCTCCTAAAGTTAATGAGGTGGTGCCTTGGGTCGAACATACCATCATACGGGGTCATATCAGGAGCTTTGAAGTCTTTTGGGACTTTAGATTTCATCATTTCCTTCTTGAACGGGTCTTGGTCCTTTTGGGTGCTCCAGTGTATTTATAATGGTGCTTGATGATCTCTTCTTGGCATAAGTTATCTTATCTTATCTTTGGTGAGTGAGGTCGCACCTTTGCCAACCGCCTTCCAGTGGGCGGTAGTTCTTTTACTTTGGGCTTCCTTGGGCCTCTACGGCGATTCGTTCGAGCTCTTTTATGAAGAGGTCGGTGGCGGCCAACCTTTAAAGAGGTTGGTCGCTCTGCGGTAGTCCAACCTGGACCCTGTAACTCAGTCCAGGGTATGAACACTAACAAAAGCAAACAAACAATTCAAAAAGTATCTATTCACACTATTCACATATTCACATATTCACAACAACAAAAGTCATGTTAGTCAATCGCATAACTCCCCGGCAACGACGCTAAAAACTTGATGTATAGGATTTGTGCCGGTTTAGAATTTCACTCTAGAAAACAAGAATCACTTCGTTGTTAGCATAGTCCAAACCAGCAATTAAATCCCATGAAACAGAGTTTAATTTCAAATACAAATATAACTGAGAGTAATTAAACCTTGGGTCGTCTTCCCTAGGAACTAGTAACAAAGAGTGCACAATCTTGGTTGTGATAGTCAAGGGGTTGTTTTTAATAGTGAGGCAAACGATTAAAGGAATAAAAGAATGATCAAAATTGCAATTAATAAACTAATAAAGGAATAAAAGAACTATGTATGTAATATGAACAAGTAAAGCTTAACAAGATAGAAATGTGATTCAAAACATAAATAAAACCTTGACTTGGGTTGAGTTATGGAATTCTGATGAGCGGATAATTTATACGCTTTTTGGCATTGTTTTTAGGTAGTTTTTAGTAAGTTCAAGCTACTTTTAGGGATGTTTTCATTAGTTTTTATGATAAATTCACATTTCTGGACTTTACTATGAGTTTTTGTATTTTTCTGTAATTTCAGGTAATTTCTGGCTGAAATTGAGGGACTTGAGCAAAACTCTGATAGGAGGCTGACAAAGGACTGCTGATGCTGTTGGAATCTGACCTCCCTGCACTCGAAAAGGATTTTCTGGAGCTACAGAACTCCAAATGGCGCGCTCTCAACGGTGTTGGAAAGTAGACATCCAGAGATTTCCAGCAATATATAATAGTGCATACTTTATTCGGGAATTGACGACGTAAACTGGCGCTCAACGCCAGTTCCATGTTGCTGTCTGGAGTCAAACGCCAGAAACACGTCACGACCCGGAGTTGAACGCCCAAAACACGCTACAACTTGGCGTTCAACTCCAAAAGAAGCCTCAGCTCGTGGATAGATCAATCTCAGCCCAAACACACACCAAGTGGGCCCCGAAAGTGGATTTATGCATCAATTACTTACTCATGTAAACCCTAGTAGCTAGTCTAGTATAAATAGAACATTTTACTATTGTATTCAGTGTCTTTTGACCATTCAGTCTTCTGACTATTCGGTCTTTTGATCACGTTTTGGGGGCTGGCCATTCGGCCATGCCTGAACTTTTCACTTATGTATTTTTAACGGTGGAGTTTCTACACACCATAGATTAAGGGTGTGGAGCTATGCTGTACCTTAAGCTTTAATGCAATTACTATTATTTTCTATTCAATTCTCTTTATTCCTGTTCTAAGATATTCGTTGCACTTCAACTTGATGAATGTGATGATCCGTGACACTCATCATCATTCTCACCTATGAACGCGCGTGACTGACAACCACTTCCGTTCTACCTTTGGCCGGGCGCATATCTCTTGGATTCCTTAATCTGAATCTTCGTGGTATAAGCTAGAATTGATGGCGGCATTCATGGGAATCCGGAATGTCTAACCTTGTCTGTGGTATTCCGAGTAGGATTTCGGGATTGAATGACTGTGACGAGCTTCAAACTCCTGAAGGCTGGGCGTTAGTGACAGACGCAAAAGAATCAAGGGATTCTATTCCAACCTGATTGAGAACCGACAGATGATTAGCCGTGCTGTGATAGAGCATTTGGACCTTTTTCACTAAGAGGATGGGATGTAGCCATTGACAACGGTGACGCCCTACATACAGCTTGCCATGGAAAGGAGTAAGAGGGATTGAAGGAAGGAGTAGGAAAGTAGAAAAAGAAAGGGCACAGTATCTCCATACGCTTATCTGAAATTCCCACTATTAATTTACATAAGTATTTCTATCCCTTTATTTTATTTATCTTTTAAATATCTAATCCAATTACATTTGACTCTACCTGACTGGGATTTACAAGATGACTATACCTTGCTTCATACCAACAATCTCTGTGGGATCGACCCTTACTCACGTAAGGTATTACTTGGATGACCCAGTACACTTGCTGGTTAAGTTGAACGGAGTTGTGTCCACACATAGCAAAAAGCCATTATAATTATTCCATACAATATTGATGAATCACAATTTCGTCCACCAAGTTTTTGGCGCCGTTGCCGGGGATTGTTGAGTTTGAACAACTGACGGTTTATCTTGTTGCTCAGATTAGGTAATTTTCTTTTCAAAATTTTTCAAAAATCTTTTTCAAAATTTTCTTTTCTTTTTCGTTTTTCCAAAAATATTTTCGAAAAAAATTAATAATAATACAAAAAAATCATAAAATCATAAAAATAAAAAATATTTTATGTTTCTTGTTTGAGTCTTGAGTCAATTTTTAAGTTTGGTGTCAATTGCATGTTTTTAAAATTTATGCATTAGTTTTTCGAAAATTCATGCATTCATGGTGTTCTTCATGATCTTCAAGTTGTTCTTGACAAGTCTTCTTGTTTGATCTTGATGTTTTCTTGTTTTGTGTTGTTTGTTGTTTTTCATATGCAATTTTTTTTGTTTGTTAGAGTTCATGCATTAAAGATTTCTAAGTTTGGTGTCTTGCATGTTTTCTTTGCATCAAAAATTTTTTAAAAATATGTTTTTGATGTTCATCATGATCTTCAAGGTGTTCTTGGTGTTCATCTTTACATTCATAGTGTTCTTGCATGCATCTTGTGTTTGATCCAAAATTTTCATATTTTGGGTCATTTTTATGTTTTTCTCTCTCATCTTTAAAAATTCAAAAATAAAAAAATATCTTTTCCTTATTTCCCTCCAAATTTTCGAAATTTTGGGTTGACTTGGTCAAAAATTTTTAAAAATTAGTTGTTTCTTATAAGTCAAGTCAAATTTTCAATTTTAAAAATCTTATTTTTTTAAAATCTTATCTTTTTAAAATCTTTTTCAAAAATCATATCTTTTTCATTTTTTTTATTATTTTCGAAAAATTCCAAAAATCTTTTTCAAAATGTTTTCAAAATCTTTTTCTTATCTTTATATCATATTTTCAAAATTACACTAACAATTAATGTGATTGATTCAAAAATTTGAAGTTCGTTACTTTCTTGTTAAGAAAGGTTCAATCTTTAAATTCTAGAATCATATCTTTTAATTTCTTGTTAGTTAAGTAATTAATTTTAAAAATTAAATCTTTTTCAAAATATCTTTTTCTTAAAAATCTTATCTTTTAATTTTATCTTTTTCAAAATTTGACTTCAAAATTTCTTATCTAACTTCTTATCTTCTTATCTTTTCAAATTTGATCTTAATATCTTTTTCAACTAACTATTTGACTTTTTGTTTGCTTCTTATCTTTTTCAAAACCACCTAACTACTTTTCCCTCTCTAATTTTTGAAAATACCTCTCTCTTTTTCAAAAAATTCTTTTTAATTGTTTTAAATTTAAATTTTAATCATATCTTATCTTTAATTTTCAAAATTACTAACTCCTTTTCAAAAATTAATTTTCGAATTCTCCCTCTCTTTTCTTATTTTATTTAATTATTTATTTACTAACACTTCTCTTCACTTCTCTTCATCCAAAAATCCGAACTCACTCCTCCCCCTGTGTTTGGATTCTTCACTCTTCCTTCTTCTATTCTCTTCTTCTTTTACTAACATAAAGGAATCTCTATACTGTGACATAGAGGATTCCTCTTCTTTTCTTGTTTTCTTCTCTTTCATATGAGCAGGAACAAGGAAAAAGACACTCTTGTTGAAGCTGATCCAGAACTTGAAAGGACTCTGAAGAGGAAACTAAGAGAAGCTAAATTACAACAATCCAGAAACAACCTTTCAGAAATTTTTGAACAAGAGAAGGAGATGGCAGCCGAACCCAACAACAATAATACAAGGAGAATGCTTGGTGACTTCACAAAACCAACGTCCAAATTTGATGGAAGAAGCATCTCCATTCCTGCCATTGGAGCTAACAATTTTGAGCTTAAGCCTCAACTAGTTGCTTTAATGCAACAGAATTGCAAGTTTTATGGACTTCCATCTGAAGATCCTTACCAGTTTTTAACTGAGTTCTTGCAGATTTGTGAGACTGTTAAGACAAATGGAGTAGATCCTGAAGTCTACAGGCTCATGCTTTTCCCTTTTGCTGTAAGAGATAGAGCTAGAACATGGTTGGACTCACAACCTAAAGATAGTCTGGACTCCTAAGATAAGCTGGTCACGGCCTTCTTGGATAAATTCTTTCCTCCTCAAAAGCTGAGCAAGCTTAGAGTAGATGTTCAGACCTTCAAGCAAAAGGATGGTGAATCCCTCTATGAAGCTTGGGAAAGATACAAGCAGCTGACCAAAAGGTGTCCATCTGACATGTTTTCAGAATGGACCATATTAGATATATTCTATTATGGTCTATCTGAGTTTTCGAAGATGTCACTAGACCATTCTGCAGGTAGATCCATTCACCTAAAGAAAACGCCTGCAGAAGCTCAAGAACTTATTGACATGGTTGCAAATAACCAATTCATGTACACTTCTGAGAGGAATTCCGTGAATAATGAGACGCCTCAGAGGAAGGAAGTTCTTGAAATTGATGCTCTGAATGCCATATTGGCTCAGAACAGAGTGTTGACTCAGCAAGTTAACATGATTTCTCAAAGTCTGAATGGATGGCAAAATGCATCCAACAGTACTAAAGAGGCAGCTTCTGAAGAAGCTTATGATCTTGAGAACCCTGCAATAACAGAGGTAAATTACATGGGTGAACCTTATGGAAACACCTATAACTCATCATGGAGAAATCACCCAAATTTCTCATGGAAGAATCAACAAAAGCCTCAACAAGGCTTTAATAATGGTGGAAGAAATAGGCTCAGTAATAACAAGCCTTTTTCATCATCTTCTCAGCAACAGACAGAAAATTCTGAACAGAGCCCCTCTAATTTAGCAAACTTAGTCTCTGATCTGTCAAAAGTCACTTTCAGTTTCATGAGTGAAACTAGATCCTCCATCAGAAATATGGAGGCACAAGTGGGCCAGCTGAGTAAGAAAGTCATTGAAACTCCTCCTAGTATTCTCCCAAGCAATACAGAAGAGAATCCAAAAGGAGAGTGCAAGGCCATAGATGTAATCAATATGGCCGAATGCACAAAGGAGGAGAAGGATGAAAATCCTAGTGAGGAGGACCTCTTGGGACGTCTCTCAAGCAAGAAGGAGTTTCCTATTAAGGATCCAAGGAAATCTGAGGCTCATATAGAGACCATAGAGATTCCATTAAATCTCCTTCTGCCATTCATGAGCTCTGAAGACTATTCTTCCTCTGAAGAGGATGAAGATGTGACTGGAGAGCAAGTTGCTCAATATTTAGGAGCTATCGTGAAGCTGAATGCCAAGTTGTTTGGTAATGAGACTTGGGAAAGTGAACCTCCCTTGCTCATTAGTAAACTAGATATCTGGATTCAGCAAATTTTACCTCAAAAGAGACAAGATCCTGGCAAGTTCTTAATATCTTGTACCATAGGCACCATGACCTTTAAAAAAGCTCTATGTGATCTGGGGTCAGGGATAAATCTTATGCCACTCTCTGTAATGGAGAAGCTGGGGATCATTG
Organism: Arachis stenosperma; assembly: GCF_014773155.1. Classification (NCBI taxonomy): domain Eukaryota; kingdom Viridiplantae; phylum Streptophyta; class Magnoliopsida; order Fabales; family Fabaceae; genus Arachis; species Arachis stenosperma. Next base: position 35,046,475 of record NC_080385.1, on the reverse strand, counting down.
AGGTACAACCTGCCTTATTCTCATTACAATTGGCAGACAAGTCATTAAGACAAGCTTATGGATTAGTAGAGGACGTGTTAGTAAAGGTTGAAGGCCTTTACATCCCTGCTGATTTCATAATCTTAGACACTAGGAAGGAAGAGGATGAATGCATCATCCTTGGAAGACCTTTTCTAGCCACAGCAGGAGTTGTGATAGATGTCAACAGAGGTGAACTAGTCCTTCAATTGAATGGGGACTACCTTGTGTTTAAGGCACATGGCCATCCCTCTGTGACAAAAGAGAGTAAGCATGAAGAGCTTCTCTCAGTACAGAGTCAAACAGAGCCCTCACAGTCAAACTCTAAGTTTGGTGTTGGGAGGCCACAACCAAACACTAAGTTTGGTGTTAAGACCCCATATCCAAACTCTAAGTTTGGTGTTGGGAGTTTTACAACATTGACCTGATCACCTTTGTGGCTCCATGAGAGCCCACTGTCAAGCTAATGACATTAAAAGAGCACTTGTTGGGAGGCAACCCAATATTTATTTATCTAATTTTTATTTTATTGTTATTTTGTGTTTTATTAGGTACATGATCATGTGGAGTCACGAAAAAAATATAAAAATTAAAAACAGAATCAAAAACAGCAGAAAAAAAATCATACCCTGGAAGGAGGACAGACTGGCGTTCAACGCCAGTAAGGAGCATCTGGCTGGTGTTCAACGCCAGAACAGAGCATGAATCTGGCGCTGAACGCCAGAAACAAGCAACATCCTGGCGTTTGAACACCAGGAATGTGCCTTGAGGAAAGCTGGCGTTGAACGCCAGTAACAAGCATGGAACTGGCGTTCAATGCCAAAAACATGCTACACATGGGCGTTGAACGCCCAGAATGTGTATCATGTCGGCGTTTAAACGCCAGAATGGTGTGCAAAGGCATTTTACATGCCTAATTGGTGCAGGGATGTAAATCCTTGACACCTCAGGATCTGTGGACCCCACAGGATCATCTCAGGATCTGTAGACCCCACAGGATCCCCACCTAACATCTTCCCAATTACCCTCTTCACCACTCACATCTATCCACTCTTCCCCATAAACCCCACCCACCTTCAAAATTCAAAAAATTTTCCCACCCAAACCCACCCTAAATGACCGAAACTACACCCACTCCCCTCCCTATATATACCCTTCCATTCTACTTCATTTTCACACAACACAAACCCCCTCTTCTACACCTTGGCCGATTCCATCTCTCCTCACTCTCCTCCATCTTTTCTTCTTCTTCTTCTCCTCCTCTTTCTTCTCTTGCTCGAGGGTGAGCAATATTTTAAGTTTGGTGTGGTCAAAGCATAAGCTTTTTGTTTTTCCATTACCATCAATGGCACCTAAGGCCGGAGAATCTTCTAGAAAAGGAAAAGGGAAGACAAAAGCTTCCACCTCCGAGTCATGGCAGATGGAAAGATTCATCTCCAAAAGCCATCAAGACCACTTCTATGATGTTGTGGCAAAGAAGAAGGTGATCCCTGAGGTCCCTTTCAAGCTCAAGAAAAATGAGTATCCGGAGATCCGACATGAGATCCGAAGAAGAGGTTGGGAAGTCCTAACCAACTCCATACAACAAGTCGAAATCTTAATGGTTCAAGAGTTCTATGCCAATGCATGGATCACTAGGAACTATGATCAAAGTGTGAACCCGAGTCCAAAGAATTATCTCACAATGGTTCGGGAGAAATACTTAGATTTTAGTCTGGAAAATGTGAGGTTGGCATTCCACTTGCCCATGATGCAAGGAGATGAACGCCCCTACACTAGAAGGGTCAACTTTGATCAAAGGTTGGACCAAGTCCTCATGGACATATGTGTGGAAGGAGCTCAATGGAAAAGAGACTCCAAAGGCAAGCCAGTTCAACTGAGAAGACTGGACCTCAAGCCTGTGGCTAGAGGATGGTTAGAGTTCATTCAACGCTCCATCATCCCTACTAGCAACCGATCTGAAGTTACTGTGGATCGGGCCATCATGATTCATAGCATCATGATTGGAGAGGAAGTAGAAGTTCATGAAGTCATCTCCAATGAAATCTACAAAATAGCTGATAAGTCCTCCACCATGGCAAGGCTAGCTTTTCCTCATCTTATTTTCCATCTAGGTTACTCAGCTGGAGTTATCATAGAAGGAGACATCCTCATTGAAGAGGATAAGCCCATCACCAAGAAGAAGATGGAGCAAGCAAGAGAGACCCTCCACGGATCTTAAGAGATGCATGAGGAAGCTCATCATCAAGAAATCCCTGAGATGCCTCAAGGGATGCACTTTCCTCCCAACAACTATTGGGAGCAACTCAACACTTCCTTAGAGGATTTGAGCTACAATGTGGAACAATTAAGGGTGGAACATCATGAGCACTCCATCATTCTCCATGAAATAAGAGAAGATCAAAGAGCAATGAGGGAGGAGCAACAAAGGCAAGGAAGGGACATAGAAGAGCTTAAGGACATTGTTGGTCCTTCAAGAAGAAGACGCCACTAAGGTGGATTCATTCCTTGTTCTTATTTCTTTCTGCTTTTCGGTTTTTATGTTGTGTTCATTTATGTTTTGGTCTCTACTTCATGATCATTAGTGTTTAGTAACTATGTCTTAAAGTTATGAATAATTCCATTAATCATTCACCTTTCTTAAATGAAAAATGTTTTTAATTCAAAAGAACAAGAAGTACATGAATTTCGAATTTATTCTTAAATTTAGTTTAATTATATTGATGTGGTGACAATACTTTTTGTTTTCTGAATGAATGCTTGAACAGTGCATATTTTTTATCTTGTTGTTTATGAATGTTAAAATTATTGGCTCTTGAAAGAATGATGAACAAAGAGAAATGTTATTGATGATCAGAAAAATCAATGAAATTGATTCTTGAAGCAAGAAAAAGCAGTGAAAAAGTAAAGGCTTGCGGAAAAAAAAAGAAAAAAGAAAAAAATGGCGAAAAAAATAGAAAGAAAAAGAAAAAGCAAGCAGAAAAAGCCAATAGCCCTTAAAACCAAAAGGCAAGGGTAAAAAGGATCCAAGGCTTTGAGCATCAATGGATAGGAGGGCCCAAGGAAATTAAATCCAGGCCTAAGCGGCTAAATCAAGCTGTCCCTAACCATATGCTTGTGGCATGCAGGTCCAAGTGAAAAGCTTGAGACTGAGTGGTTAAAGTCGTGATCCAAAGCAAAAGAGTGTGCTTAAGAGGTCTGGACACCTCTAACAGGGGACTCTAGCAAAGCTGAGTTACAATCTGAAAAGGTTCACCCAGTCATGTGTCTGTGGCATTTATATATCCGGTGGTAATACTGGAAAACAAAATGCTTAGGGCCACGGCCAAGACTCATAAAAGTAGCTGTGTTCAAGAATCAACATACTTAACTAGGAAAGTCAATAACACTATCCGAAATTCTAAGTTCCTAGAGAAGCCAATCTTTCTGAACTTCAAAGGAAAAGTGAGATGCCAAAACTGTTCAGAAGCAAAAAGCTACAAGTCCCGCTCATCTAATTAGAATTAATATTCATTAATATTTTGGAATTTATAGTATATTCTCTTCTTTTTATCCTATTTGATTTTCAGTTGCTTGGGGACAAGCAACAATTTAAGTTTGGTGTTGTGATGAGCGGATAATTTATACGCTTTTTAGCATTGTTTTTAGGTAGTTTTTTGTAAGTTCAAGCTACTTTTAGGGATGTTTTCATTAGTTTTTATGATAAATTCACATTTCTGGATTTTACTATGAGTTTGTGTGTTTTTCTGTGATTTCAGGTAATTTCTGGCTGAAATTGAGGGACTTGAGCAAAACTCTGATAGGAGGCTGACAAAGGACTGCTGATGTTGTTGGAATCTGACCTCCCTGCACTCGAAAAAGATTTTCTAGGGCTACAAAACTCCAAATGGCACGCTCTCAACGGTGTTGGAAAGTAGACATCCAGAGCTTTCCAGCAGCATATAATAGTCCATACTTTATTCGGGAATTGACGACGTAAACTGGCGCTCAACGCTAGTTCCATGTTGCTGTCTGGAGTCAAACGCCAGAAACACGTCACGACCCGGAGTTGAACGCCCAAAACACACTACAACTTGGCGTTCAACTCCAAAAGAAGCCTCAGCTTGTGGATAGATCAAGCTCAGCCCAAACACACACCAAGTGGGCCCCGGAAGTTGATTTATGCATCAATTACTTACTCATGTAAACCCTAATAGCTAGTCTAGTATAAATAGAACATTTTACTATTGTATTCAGTGTCTTTTGACCATTCAGTCTTCTGACCATTCGGTCTTTTGATCACGTTTTGGGGGCTGGCCATTCGGCCATGCCTGAACCTTTCACTTATGTATTTTTAACGGTGGAGTTTCTACACACCATAGATTAAGGGTGTGGAGCTATGCTGTACCTCAAGCTTTAATGCAATTACTATTATTTTCTATTCAATTCTCTTTATTCCTGTTCTAAGATATTCGTTGCACTTCAACTTGATAAATGTGATGATCCGTGACACTCATCATCATTCTCACCTATGAACGCGCGTGACTGACAACCACTTCCGTTCTACCTTAGGCCGGGCGCATATCTCTTGGATTCCTTAATCAGAATCTTCGTGGTATAAGCTAGAATTGATGGCGGCATTCATGGGAATCCGGAAAGTCTAACCTTGTCTGTGGTATTCCGAGTAGGATTTCGGGATTGAATGACTGTGACGAGCTTCAAACTCCTGAAGGCTGGGCGTTAGTGACAGACGCAAAAGAATCAAGGGATTCTATTCCAACCTGATTGAGAACCGACAGATGATTAGCCGTGCTGTGACAGAGCATTTGGACCTTTTTCACTAAGAGGATGGGATGTAGCCATTGACAAAGGTGACGCCCTACATACAGCTTGCCATGAAAAGGAGTAAGAGGGATTGAAGGAAAAAGTAGGAAAGTAGAAAAACAAAGGGCACAGTATCTCCATACGCTTATCTGAAATTCCCACTATTAATTTACATAAGTATTTCTATCCCTTTATTTTATTTATCTTTTAAATATCTAATCCAATTACATTTGACTCTACCTGACTGGGATTTACAAGATGACTATAGCTTACTTCATACCAACAATCTCTGTGGGATCGACCCTTACTCACGTAAGGTATTACTTGGATGACCCAGTACACTTGCTGGTTAAGTTGAACGGAGTTGTGTCCACACATAGCAAAGAGCCATTATAATTATTCCATACAATATTGATGAATCACAATTTCGTCCACCAAATTCCTTCCTTGTCATAACCACAACTATGATAATTATAATGGATTAATCTCACCTAGTCAACCCTTAACATCGAAGAGTAAGTAAAGTGAGCATAATTGTTATTAATCTACAAATCCTAGCTAACTTACTAATTACCTTAGTAAAAAGCTAACGTTAGTGGAAACAATAACAACTATCAACCCAAGAATTATCACTAAATATAGGACATTATGACTTTAGTATTCCATACACTCATTTCCCCAAACCAAAGGGTGAAAATCTACCACATAACCAAAATTGGCATCTCATCAAACACATGGTGGACATAATCATAAAACATGGCAAAATTAGAATAATGATAAAACTATGAATCACAAAAGAACAAAATCAACACTAGTAACTCAAACAAACATATAATATCAAAAAGTTATCAAGTTCATCAACTAGAAATCAAAATTGCAAAACTATATATATTGATAAAGTGCATTAAAAAATAAGAAAGTGTAGAACAAGTAATGTAATAAAAGAGAAAATTAGGAAATACTTACAATGGAAATAGCTAGAATGCAAGATCAAAATTGGAAATTGAGAACTTGAAATATAAACCCTAACTAAACCCTAAAGAAATTGAGAGAAAATCTAAGTTAAAAACTACCTTAAACTTCCCTAAGTGTGTCGTATGGTATATCTTGTAATGTGGTGTTGCTTGCCCCTTCATATATGCTCTAGCATCTTTAGAAATGGGCTAAAAAGCCCTCAAAATCGCGAGCCACGTGACTTTTTAATGAAGTCACGTATAGGGACTTGTGCGTACGTACACTTGCTGATTTTCATCTTGTGCGTACGCACAGAGAGTTGTGAGTATGCACACATGGCTGTGTGCTTCTCCTTGTTTTCTTTATATTCTCTCCCAATTGCATGCTTCTCTTCCACTCTTATCATGCCATTCTTACCTATTACACCTGAAATCACTCATCAAAAATATCAAGGTATCGAATGGAATGAAAGTGGAATAAAATTGATTAAATTAAGCACAAAATAGCATGTTTTCATAATTAGGCACAATTTAGAGAGAAAACACAAAAGTATGCTATTTAGATGAATAAATGTGGGTTTATATGATGAAATTTACTCAAATCAATCCAAACTTTTTCGTCAAATATGGATTCATCATGGAACTAGACTTGTTGGATGAAGTTCAAGAGATAGCTCACTTAAGGGAAACGGCCCTTAAATAACGGCTGGCCCTTAGGTACAACAGAGGTGTCAAGAAGAGGGCCTTCAAGGTAGGAGATCTGGTACTGTGACAGAACAACATAGGAACCCAGAAGCCAAGAAAGGGGAAGTTATCGGCAAATTAGGAAGAGCCCTACCATATACGGGAAGCGTACGGCAAAGGGATACCAGCTGGAGCGACTTGATGGTTCTGTCATCTCTAGAAATTAGAATGTCATCAACCTTAAGAAATTCTACTTGTAAGGAATCTAACTAGTAAAAGGTTAAACCTCTCTATGTAACTTTGCATTTTTTCTCATTCAGTCACTTCGCCATGGGCACTCTTTTCTCACCCTTTGGTCTACCAGGAGCCAAAAGGAAGATTTTAATAAGGCCCAAATAATAAAATATGATTTTAAGTGATTATTTTTTATTTTTCACAAGTACTTAAACCCGTAAGAATACTTGCTTAGGTTCTGCTCATTAGCACGCTTTGAAATTAAATAATAAATACGGCACCTTGGGCCTGATCAACCCAGGAGCCATTGTCCATAGAAACACTCCGCATGGATATTCAAAGTTAAAACAACAATTACAAAAGGAAAGCCAACCAGCACTGTCTTACAACAAGTTGGCCCATCGAGCACAAATCCAAAATACATAAATCCAAAGTACATGGCAAAAATTAAAATAAAAGGAGGAGAAAATAGGCAGCCCTCTTCTCAACGTTAAGGTCCACAATCTGGCAATCTCGAATTGTCTTAAAAGCGTCGACATAGGAAACCTTGAAGTCAAAAGCAAGCAGAATTACCTGCGATTTCAGGGACTCTTTAATGGCAAAGATGGCCTCCTTCGCATTTTGCATGTTTTTTTCTTTTCCTTAAAGTATCTTCCCAAACCTCAGTGGCCTTCATCTTCTTCTCAGCCTCCTCTGCCCGACTCTCTGCCTTTGCAATCTCCGCCCTTAGCAACATCTCGAAATCCCTAAGGCACTGAATCTCACTATCAGCCTCCTAAGCCGACTTCTCCGCCTTAACTTTGGCCTCCTCAGCTAATTCCTTCTCTTAGCGGGTCATAGCCAGGTCCACCTACACCTGACAAAGCTTTCCGTCCAAGACACAGGATTATCCCAAAACCATTTCCGTCTTGCGCATCATAGCAGTTGAACGAAGCAGGGAGTGATAAACCCACTTTGCCTGAGCTGCCAGGTCGCAATCAGCAAAGTATTCTTCTATCTCCAAGAGTAACTGCTTATCAATAAAGGCAAGGACATCGAAAGACTTCTCCATCATAGAAGGAATGACAACCCATTTTCCCTTCTCACCAGGCGTCGTCTTCCCTTTCTTCCGAGGTGAAAGGGGCATGATCACATGAATGTCATCTTCGGGCCGAGTCTCAGTGACCTCACAAGGCCCTCTAGTGTTAGCCCCCGAAGCAATACCCGAACTAACAGCCTCCTCGGCTAGGGGTTGCTCCTCCTTCTCGTCCTTGATAAGGAAGACAGCCATCAAATTTTCCATGGTAGTAACACCACCCGCCATATCAACTGCAAAAGGGAAAACTCGTAAATCCAAGGAAAACAAAGATAGTAAGAAAAGACAAAACAGAAGGTGAAGCACCTATCCACATATTGATGACCAACATCCCGATCACTCATCACGTGACGAGGATTCAATGGCCTGTTGCCAAAGATGGTCGTCAACACTTGAATGGTGTTTTTTTCCTCGACTCAAACCCTCATAAGTTACCTTTACGAGGTAGTCGGCCACCGCCTCATACTTCCAACAAGTGGGAATCTGCGCTCCCCCTCCAAGGTCAACCAAAAGGGGTGGTGACCTTGGTCGGCCACACCTTAAAGTACTCCTTCTGGAAATGAAAGGAGTCCTCAAATAGGCCAATGATCTTCTGACTCTGAATAGCTCGGAAGGACATATACCCCCTTTTTTAGTTTATCCTCCCGATGAGCACGGTTAGGAGGAAAAAGAACAAGAATAACTCTACCACAGCAGGGAACTCCAAGTACTCACACACGAGCTCAAATGATCTAATAGCGGCCCAACTATTAGGGTAAAGTTGTGACGAGGCAATGCTGCACCGATTCAGGAGCCCGATAATGAAGTCAAAGAATAGAAAGCGAAACCCAACAATATCAAACATGGTTTGTAAATCCACATCCAGTCAGGAACCTAGGGAACATCCAGGTTATTGTAACAGACCGCTCTTGAGGATCAGAAAAATCTTATAATGCTCCTCCACGGCACCCCACTGCAGATTGCGCCATCGTCCCGAAGTTCCTGGAGATCCCCCTCAGAGAGACACGAGGGGGTCCCCACCACTTCCGTATTACACCAACAATGTTCGGGGCATGCTTCCCACTTGAAAGACAAGTCCCCGTTAAGGCTCGGCCCTCCTCCGTGTCAAACCTACAAATGGGGGCACCACCACCACCACTGTGAGCCTACAAACTACGACCGAAACGCGAAAGCTAAAAAACTAAGTAAATAAATGGAAGCTGGCCTAAACCCTAGGCCAAGAAGTCAGTGGCACCCTCGCTAAAACTACCAAATGCCACCGCCACGGCAGAATCATGCCAACAGAACCAATACAATAGAGTAAATGATGGAATACAAAGTGGAAGACTTGAATGATGACGATGATGAACAACAGATAAGACAGAGGCTACCCAAACCAGTCCTAGCAGTAGCCAAAGTAGGACTAGAAATGGAGAAGATAGCTAAGAAAATGGTAAAGAATAGCGAGAAAGAAGGATCAAAACTAGAATATGAGGAAAACTAAAAACTGAAACAAAGTTTTAAATGAACACACCCCAAAAATCGCGAACTAAAAGGACTGAAGGGGCAATATGGTAAATTCTTTCCCACTGCAATAAATGCCCCTCCCATTGAACCGACGCGATGCCTCTAAAGTTGCAAACACGATCCCCACGATCAGAGACTTTTAGAAACCGTTCGTTTTTAGCCGGCCTTCCGTGATCAGTACCACCTCAGGACCATGGAAACATGATGACATTGTTAAATCTAAGAACGTCACATTTGGAGGGCACTATTCTAAACCTGGATTTCAGATTCAGTGATCAAACGGTGGGCAGACCTTAGACCCAACCCACCAAAGTCCAATACTCGAACCCAACTCATCCCAAGAAGTCCACTCGCGCCATCTCCGGCATTTAGTGTCGTAGATACGCATTGTATCTTTCCAATTCAAGGAGTATAAAAGTATTAATATATGGAGGAATCAAGACCCCCTCCAAGTTATGCACAACAACCCTAACTCTCAACCTTGTAAAGACTTTTCTGACTTTAGCATTAGAGTGTCTTTTTAGGTCAAACCTTTTCCATTTCTCACCCACCGTCCTTAAGAGTCATCGCAGTTGCTCGCCCATCGCCTAGTCGCTGGTCACGTCGAGTCAGGTCAGACCTGAACAGATAATATCATCCAAACTAGAGATACGAGATTAAACAATTTTATGTTAAATGAGATTCATATAAAAGGCATTTAGATAATTATTATTTTTTTTTTACAAAAAGAACAATTTCATTCATAGAACAGCCAAACATCATAGAAATATCAATTCGACATCGATAACAAGAAGATAATATTCTATGTCTTGAACTATAATCTGATACAAAGTCCAATATTGGATTACTAAAACTCTTAAAAATAAAAACATAGACAAATCTAAATCTCTTGTTTGTAAATCTACACACACATACTGGAAAACAGTAGAATACATCTTTTTTTCTCCATATAAATCTGAATATTTTTTTATTCTGAAAATTTTTCTATAAACAAAATCATTTTTTGTAGAGTTTTTCTTCTAAACCTGAAAAGATCTGTAACTTCAAAACATCACCAGCAACCATAAAAGGAATCAAGAACACCACCACAAAAGAGAAAAAAATACCACGAATGAGTTATAAAACCAAGAACACAGAGTTAAACTCATGTCTAAAAGAAGTTATTTTAGATCTAGATTTGGATTTCAAATCTAAATCTCTAAACGCTAAATAGAAAAAAAAAACCAAAAAATAAAAAATAAAAAAAAGCAAAGAAAAGAGAAAGAAGAGAAGGACGCAACGAGCGATGTGGACAGAGACGGAAGAAAAAGGGGAGACAGAGGAGAAAAAGAATGAACGAGGAGAAAAAAAGAGAGGTACAGCAGAAGAAAAAAGAAGAAAGGGGTTAAAAGAGAAAAGTGTAGAGCCGCGGCGGCGATCCTCAAAAGAGCTTTGTGGTTTTATCAATTCTAAATTTTGTTATTGCAACTTAAAAAAGAAGTATAATTAATAATTATTTCTTAAAAAATCAATCATATTTAAATAATTATTTTTTATCTAATATAAATTATTCAAATTAATTTTAATATAGTTGATTTGATATTTTTTATAATCAGAATATTTATCTTTTAAAAATACGATATATTATTTAATATTTTTTATCTTGCATATTGACTCCCCAAAAGTTCTTCCGAAGCTGCGCCACTGCTTGCAAGAGTGTATCTTATATTGAACTATTCTATACCGGAATTGTTTTATTATTATTAAATCATTTCTAATGTCAAGTGTGTGTTTAAGTGAAAAATTATTATTCTGTTTATTATCTGCTTTTGAGTTTTGACTATGTGTATATGTGGAATATATGAAAAAAGCTGCGGTCCAAATATTCAGCAATCTACAAAAATTAAAGTCAAGTGTAAAGAAAGACAACAGTGTCTGTGTCGAAGGGTGTTTTGGTAATTTCAGAGAAGAAGAAATCACAAAGGATAGAGCAGCAACTCATTGAACACAACCCCGTTTCTATAATTCCATCTTATGAAAATTGTGATTTCTGTGGCACATAAAGGGCCCAATGTGTTTGGAGAAATCAATGATATATTTATGGCTCTGAAAAACAAAATAAATCTTGATATGATGGTTACCTATGTCAGTGTGAATTTAAATCTAGTCATCCATTCTAAAGTTCTAGACTTTGGAGAAATGCTGGCTAACAACATGGGCTATTTTTTTATTTTTTATAGAGTTGAAACGAATGATATATTTTAATATTATACTTCTTGATATTTTTTAAAATTATAAAAAGAATTAAAATTAAAAGATTTAATTTTTTGTATTTTTAAAACTTAAAGAATTTAATTATATTTAAAATTAACATTTTAATTATTTATAATCTAAAAAAATATTATTATCAATTCAATCTAAAAAATAAAGTGATGAATATACGAATGGTCAAAGACAAAAGTGTCTTATTTCCTTATATCAATTGGTTTAAGAATCTGAATTAATGCATGGAGATATTACTAACAAAGTAATCAGCTAGTCCAATTTAAAAGGGAATCAATACTATTTTTATGCAAAGTTTATATAAATATTAGTAGATTTAGGATAAATCACTCATTTAAATTGGTTTAGTTTTAATATTATCTGTTTATTTTGTTGACTTTCTTTTTCAATATGTCCTTATACAAATCGATCTGAATTAGAATAATTGTGTAAATTCATAGTAAATTATTTTAAACAAGAACGATTGACGACTAAAACTGCATACATATATTAATATGGTTCTTAACCGTTGATTTATTAGGACTGCATACATATATATAATATGATTTAGGCTAAATCGTTTTACTAGAAAAAAGAAAATGCTATATAAATCGAATTTTCTCAAGATAATTTACCTTTCTTGTATAAGATTATGATAAACTGGTTTTAACTAAACCGATTTAGTTCGAATATCTGAGCATTCTTTCTAGTGTTCTTACATTTACATATGCAAGACTATTTAATTTTGAGAACACAATTAAGACAAAATTTTGAAAATAAGACCCAAAAAATAAAAATATAAAAAATAGTATTTTTATATTTTGTTTGATAATAATTTTTTTATTTAAAAAATTTAAAAAAATATAATAATAAAAAATATAATTATAAAAAATTAATAAAAAAATAAAAAAATAAAAAATAAATTATGTTTTTGATAATATTTTAATATTTTTATATCAAAATAAATACAAATATATTAATTTAATATTTTTAAATATAATATTTTTATTTATATTTTATCCATTAAATATAATTTTATATTTCTATATCTCTATTTCAATGTTCTATCTTTCTAAACAAATACAAATAAATACAGTATAACTGTCAAAGACACACGGACACAAACAACACAAGATAATGCTATACAAGAAATCGAAGAAAACAAGATGATGCACTAAATTTTTTTTCATTATATTGATATATACACCACATTCTCATATGCTTATATCATTGTCATCGTTATCATCCATGCATGTGTATATCAATTTTTTTTTAACTTGTTTAGTTTATTTGATAAAAAAAACTATATTAGAATTTATAATAGTTTAAAAATATTTAAGTTGGTCGAGTGATTAGCTCATTCGTATACTTAAACAAGTGTCAAGAGTTTAAATTCAACTTTATATATGCAACAACTCATTATTAGCTAGCAGCAAACCTATAAATGGAGTTTAAATCTGTAACAAATTAGTCTTTAACCTATCAGAATAAGGAATATCGTGAGTAACCAAAGAAATTATTTATGTGAATATAATAAAATTTAAAATTAAGTTTTTCTAAACTCTTAAATATATTAAAGAGTAAATTTTCTTAACACTATTAGATATCAATAACATCGTAAATAGTTTCTTCAATTGATGACCAGCCTTTATTAATAGCTGCAATGAATTTTTTATCGTCACATAATAGTTCCAAAAAATAGAAAGCATCTTAGAAATTAGGATATGTAATCCCATTAACTGTCCTAATAAACTCATATGTTATGCAACCTTTTTGAATAATTAACAAAATTCTCATATAGTAGATATCACATGTACTCGGTGGAACATAGTTTAACTTTCCGATAGAATACTCTCTCTTGCGTGTATATCATTCCCTTTCTTCTCTATCATAAAAGAATTAATTTGAAAACTTAGCATACATTAAAGTTTGACATGTTTCAAATTCTTTGTGGGCCTCCATCCATGCTAAGAACATCATACCTTTCCCACTCTCTTAATCCATTATTTTCTCAAGATTGTCATCGTCTTTAAAGATTATATTTTACTTTCCGGGTAAATAAAAAGTCAATCTCATCACTGAAGGCCATCTTCGATGAATATCATAAGTCAAAGTTCTCCACACATCCTCCTGGTGCGGATTTTCTATATCCACAAACTAACTGGCAAGTGCACCGAGTCATATCAAGTAATACCTCAGATGAGTGAGGGTCGAATCCCACGAGAATTGATTGACTGAGCAACAATAGTCGAATGAATCACTTAGTCAGGCAAGTAGAAAGTGGTGTTTTGGGGTTCAAAAGTATTAAACAGAAATTTAAAAAATAGAAAACGCAAACAGTAAGAGTAGTATGAAATGTATGAGAGAAAACAGTTAAGATTTCGGAGTTATTTATTCTTCCAGATTAAGTTTTTTTACCGACTATTTTAAGCATCCAAAATTCATTTCATGGGCATACTTTAACTGACTAAGCCCTAATATCTTAGTGATTTAATCTTCTCTAACCCAAATCAACTGCCAACATCTTGGTCACTTAATATAGATTAGAGGGTTAAGTTCAATTCTAGTTTATGGCCAGAAAAATCCTAATTACCCAAAGCTAGAAAATTATATGTCACATATCCCGATTAGTTCAAGTAATTAGCAATTTAGGAGAAATTTGCTTTTAAGCTGTTGTTCAAGCGAGATAACTCTGTCGAGAATTACAACAACACGTATAGAATAAGGGTTATACTGTCGTTCAACCCAGATTCATAAGATGAAGAATGAAAGCAATCCTTGAAACTGAATCGATATATTAATTAAAATAGAAAAACAGTAGTCTTAATCTATAGAAATAAACAGAGCTCCTAACCTTAACCGATGAGGTTTAATGGCTCATGACTTATAGAAAAAACAAGGGTTCCAAAAAGTAAAACATGCGGAAGTGAAAAGATGGGAAACGTGCGGAAGTGAAAAGATCCCTATAAAGGGTGAATCTTTTCCCTTTTATATCTAACCTAATAAGATTTGAAAATAAAATAAAATAATAAATTCTAAACCTAAAAGATTTTGTTTGTGAATAAAAATAACAAAAATAAAAGATAGAATACTAATTAAAAGCTAAATCCACTAAAGATGCTCCAAGAGTGGGGATTTGGTTTGGATTGCCTGGCGCTAAACACTAGGTTGGCGTTTAGTGCCCAAAGGGGGCAGAAGCACTCCTGACTTTGCTGGGTTGCTGGCGCTAAACGTCAGCTTGGCGTTTAGCGCCCTAGTAGGCAGCTTCAAAACTTCTTTTTTTCTCAAAACTGCAAAAAAGATCCGAATTTCACCTAAAATGAATAAAACACTAAAACAACTCAAAAGTAGCATCTAAAGAGGATTTTAACACTAAAATATAATTAAAAATTCAACTAGAAAGTAAGCAAAAAATGGGTATAACATGCTCACGCATCACAACACCAAACTTGAATTGTTGCTTGTCCTCAAGCAACTAAAACAATATAAGATTGAGAAGAGAAGAGAAAATGCCTAATACCTGAGTGTTCATTTAAGCTCATGTCCAATTACTGAGTGGGGCTTATGGTACTCTAATTCTGAATAGGTTTGACATCTCACTATCCTTTAAAGCTTAGAATTGTTGATATCTCTCAGAACTAGAACTCAGATGATATTATAGACTCTTTTCCTCTTTAAGCTCTGATTGATCCTTGAAGACAACTTTTTCTTATTTTTTTCTTGGTGCTTTGCACCTTGAGCCTAGTCAGTGGTGCTTAGAGTCTTTGGCATACTCTGTTAATTGCCTCCGGTCATGACTCTTAGTTCTCTGTCTCAATGATTACTTGACACATTCACGCCACAAGCATATGGTTAGGAAAACAACTCTTTTGAGCTTTTAATCATTTTAGACCTTCCTAACCATTGATGCTCAGAGTCTTGGACCTTCATTTTTTTTCTATTATTTATTTTTTTTTTTGCTATTTATTTTGCTTCAAGGATCAATGTCTTACTTAATTTAGAAAACCCATAATATTTCTCTAAGTTCCTGTACCTCAAGAACCAACATTCTTAACTTCAATATCAAATATGCACTATTCAGTTCATGCATTCAGAATCAGAGATAATGCCACCACATTAAAGTAATCAGAACAACTCATAGTATATAACTCAAGTCTCATGTATTTTGCTACTTCTTTTCTTTTTCTTTTGATTTTTCAAGTTTAGTGAGCAATCCATGAGACACTTTTCAAAATAAATATGAAATAGTAAAATAAATAACTAAACTAAAAAGCAATAAAATATTGCTAATGATCATGCAAAGGCTTTCAAACTGAAAACCGAAAATATGATAAAATACTGAAAAAAATAGAAAATAAATAAAGCAAAGGATAATGAAACTCAACCATCTCAGTCATGGTGGCTGCTGCTCCCTCTCGGGAATCCTCTCTGGCACTTAAGCTCATCCAAGTCACGCCTCTGCCTCAGCTGTTCTTCCACTAACTGATGGAGGAAGGCTAAGCTGTCCTGATTCTCAATCCTTAGCTGATCAATAGATGATGTCATCTCCCCAATGGATGTGGTCAACTAATCCTAGTAGCCACAATAAGGGAAATAGAATCCCTGAGGCATCTCCGGCTACTCCTGATAAGGAGAAACTGGCTCCTGAAGCGGTGCATACCTATGCCCTCTAACATGCTCCATACCCCTCCTAGTGATATGCCTATCAATAGCTATGTGGGTATCTCTATCAATATGGACTCGGGCATCCTCACACAAGCGGCGGATGAGATGGAAGAAGGCCAATCTAGCAGAGGTGGAGGCCTTATCGGCTAGTCTGTATATCTCCTGTGGGATCACTCGATGTACCTTCACCTCATTACCGAGCATGATGCAGTGAATCATCACAACTCGGTTGATAGTAACCTCGGACCCGTTACTCGTAGGAATAATAGAGTGCTGAATAAACTCCAACCACCTCCAAGCAACTGGCCTCAGATTGTGCCTGCCCAGTTGGTACGGCTGACCTATGGCATCCGTCCTCCACTGTGCTCTGGGGAAGCAAATCTCATCAAGGGCCTGGTTTAGTTTCTGGTTCGTGTTGATCCTCTAAGTGTAAGAGTGAGGGTCGTCTCTGGCAGTTGAAGTATCTCCCTCACCTTCTCTGGACCAAACTCTAGGATGCCCCCTTCGAACCAAAGTGCGCCAGTTCTTCGAGTCCGGGTTCACACCTTGGACATGCTTGTAAGTCACCCAAGCATTAGCATAGAACTCTCTGACCATTAGCATGCACACATCTGTCACGGTGTTAGTCAGAACTTTTCAACCCCTTCTCTGAATCTGTTTCTGGATTTCTGAATACTTCTCCGGCTGAAGATCAAAGCGGACCTCGAGGGTCACTTTCTTTTTGCTCACTATCTCATTAAAGTGATCCTCGTGGGTCTTAAAGAAGAACCGTGTAAAATCACAAAGACTGGATGCACGGGCCTTCTCTTTTCTCTTCCTTGAAGAGGATTCTCAAGTTTTTGGTACCATATGGATGGTGAAAATAAAGAAAAGTAGAGTGCCCAATACCAAACTTATAGTTTTACTCGTTCTCGAGCAAAGAAAAATAGATATAATAGTGAAAAGAAATAAAAGAGGTGAGGGATAGTGAAAATAAAATGATGAAAGAAGATGTATTGAGGGAGGGGTGTTGGGTTACGACTATGAGGGTTCAAGGAAGGGGAGGGATGGGAAGGAAAATGAAGAATATGGGAATTAGAAGTGAGAAGAAGGAGATGTAGAAGAAGTAGGTAATGGTGTGGTGAAAGTGAAAAGTGAGTAGGGTATTTATAGGTGGGGAAGGGGGAGGGTTCGGTTATAGGGGAAGAGGATGAGGAGGAAATGAATTTAAATTTGGGTAAATGTGAAAGAGGTAGGTGAATATGGGGAAGGAGAATATGGAGAGATTGATGGGATTTGATTGAGTGATGGAAAGGTTGATAGGTGTTTGGGGAAGTGAGGGATGTATGTGGATGGAATAATGAATAGGGGGTGAGAAGGAGTATGGTTGAATAGTCAAAGGGGAGGGGATAAGGGAAGGGACCTTTGGGAACATTAAGATCCTTCTCCAAGTGTTGAAGCTTACGTTGTTGGCACTAAATGCCAGCCTCAGTGTTTAGCACCAAAATTGGCACTTTTTTTTTTTAGGGGATGAGGCCTGGCACTAAATGCCCACCTAGAGTTTAGCACCCTTGGGGGTATGGCCCTTGTTGAAATAATGCCCTTTGTGGGTGTTAAACGCCCTCCTGGCGTTTAACGTTGGCTTCCTGTTTTCATCCCTAGCGCTAAACACCCAGCCTAGCGTTTAACGACAGAGCACTTTGAGTGTTTTGCCCCTAGAGTGTTCTGTTTCTCCTCCAGAGTCCTCCTGTCCCTATTCTAAACATTTTGCATGACCACAAACATAATTAAACCAAGGAAAACTACAAATAAAAAATGAAAAAGGATAAATGAGAATTAAACTGAAAGAAAAACTAAAGGATACTCATGGTTCGGTTGCCTCCCAACAAGCGCTTCTTTACTGTCACTAGCTTGATGGTCAGCTCCCTTAGGGAGGGGGTGGTCATAGGCCCTTATCTCTTCACCTCTCACTGTGAACTTCTTTCCTATGCTATCATGGATTAACTCAATGTGCTCAAGAGATATAATCCTGTTCACTGTATGAGGTAGGATTGGGCTTGTAGTAAATACCACCTTCATTCCTAGAGAGAAGTCTTTAGTGGGAATCTTCTTGTTCCTCCATCCCCTTGGTACTTTCTTCTTGGCACCTGCCTCTTTGGTGGGTGATGAACACCCAACACAAAATTTAGGTTTGATGTCAGGAAAAATTTTATTGGTTTCCACCAAAGGAGGCTTGAGCAGTGAACTCTGCCTTGCATCAGTCAAGGGTCCTGAAAGACTGGGGTTAGTGAGTTCACCCTTCATACAAGTGCCTCCTTCACCAAAGTGATGTAAAGGTTTGAAAACCTTGAATACCAAGTAGTCATCACGCATCCTCAGAACCAATTTACTTTTTTCAATATCAATCAAGGCTCTTCCAGTGGCCAGAAATGGTCTTCCAAGGATCAGATATTCATCTGCGTCCTCTCCCATGTCAAAGATCACGAAATTTGCAGGGAAAAAAAGTTCTCCAACCTTTACCAAGACATTCTCTACTATTCTATATGCCTGTTTCAGAGATTTGTCTGCCACTTGTAGTGCTATCTTTGTTGGATGTGCCTCTTGAATTCGAAACTTCTTCATCACAAACAAGGGCATAAGGTTGATGCCTGCTCCAAGATCACACAGGGCCTTGTCAAAATTGATGTTCGCAATAGTGCATGGAATTTGAAAGCTTCTTGGATCTGGCATCTTGATGATTGGATTTTTTACGGTATAGAATTTCACTATTGAAGTCTCGTTGCAAGTATAGTTTCTAAACCAATAAAAAATCCTTTCATACAAAAGATTGTTTGTCACAAGTAACAAACCCCTAATTTTATAAACCGAAGTATTCAAACCTCGGGTCGTTCTCCCTAGGAATTACAATAAAGTGTCTTGCTATTGGTTATGAGTTATTTTTTTTGGGGTTTTGATAAGAAACATGAAAGATAAATGGCAAGAAAGTAAACTAATAGCTAAAAAGGTCTTGGCAAGGGTTGGTGGTCAAGGATCTCTATCCTAATCACTAACCACAATATGAGAATTGGCAAGGATTAATCTCATTAAATCATCCTCTAACTAGTAGTAAAGGAAAGTCAAATGAGCTATATCAATCCTAGTCCATAAGTTCTAACTCTCCACTAATTCAATTAGTGAGAACTAGAGTCAATGGCTCCCAATCATCAATCACTTGGACATTAGTAACTCAAGAGGTCCTAAGTTACCTTTCCAAGCCAAGAGTATAAAATCCTACTCTAAAATCCAACCAAGCATTTCATCAAACACTTGGAAGGCATAAAAGTAAAACATAGTAAATCAATAACAAGAGCAAAATCTAACAACAATTATTGAAAGGAATTAACAACACAAATCAAAAGGAACACAATTATTATGATTTACCTTGAATTGAATTGAAAGAGAAAGGAAGGAACAAAAGTGGATCTACAACAAAGTATAAGAACAACATAAAGGAAATTAAAACAAAAGAATAGAGGAAGATGAATGTAACAACAAGGAATTAAGAGGATAGAAGTAGAAGAAAGCAAAGATTAAAACCTAGATCTAAGAACTAATCCTAATCCTAATCCTAGAGAGAAGTGAGAGCTTCTCTCTCTAGAAACTACTTCTAAACTAATCCTAAACTAATGGTAACTAACATGTGTTTCCCTCTTCACTCATTGGGTTAAATAGCATCAGAAATGAGTTGGATTGGGCCCACAAGGCTTTAGAATTCGTTGGCCACGTTTTTCTTTAAGTGAACCAGGTGGCAGCAACGGCGCGTGCGCGTACTATGCGCGTGCGCGCCACCATATGTGTAGCAACTATGGCAAATCTTATATCGTTTCGAAGCCCCGGATGTTAGCTTTCCAACCCAACTAGAACCGCATCATTTGGACCTCTGTAGCTCAAGTTATGGTCATTTAAGTGCGAAGAGGTCGGCTTGACAGCTTTCCGGTTCTTTCATTTCTTCATGAGTTCTCCAACTTTTCATGCTTTCTTTCTTCATTCCCTTGATCCAATCTTTGCCTCCTAAACCTTAAATCACTTAACAAATATATCAAGGCATCTAATGGAATTAAGGTGAATTAAATTTAACTATTTTAAGACCTAAAAAGCATGTTTTCACTCTTAAGCACAATTAAAGGAGAATATACAAAACCATGCTATTTCATTGAATAAATGTGGGTAAAAGGTGATAAAATCTCCTAAATTCAATACAAGATAAACCGTCAAATTGGGGTTTGTCACATCTTCCTTGGCAATTTACTTTGAATTCATGCACTACACTCCTCAGTCAGAACCACTGTTTCATCTCCCGTTAAGGTCTTCTTTTCAGAGAGTTAACCCTTCATGAACTCTACATATTGAGGCATATGTTCCAGCACCTCAGCAAAAGGAATATTGATCTGTAACATTTTTAAGACATTCAAGAACTGCGAGAATTTCCCGTCTTGGTCTCTTTTTGTAGCTTCTGAGGGTACGGTGACTTCGGCTTATGCTCAAACGCCTTGGATAGGGCGTGTGGTCTGGCCCCCTCAGCCTTCTCTAAAGCCTCTATTTCTTCTGATCTCTCAGCAATCTGCACTTCCTCTGGCACGGATTCACCAGCCACTGTAATGACCTTGTATTCTTCTTTTGGATTTACCATTGTGTCACCAAAAAGAGTGTTAGGAGGCCTCTTAGATATTTTCTTGCTCAATCGACCCACTTGTACTTCCAAGTTCTGAATTGAAGCTCTGGTCTCCTGCATGAAACTCTGAGTGTTCTTAGAGAGTTCTGCCACTATAAAAGCTAGGTCAGGAGTGTTTTGAGGCTGAGAAGTCGCTTGTTGCTGCTGAGAGGGTTAGAACTGATAGTTGTTGAATTTATTCTGATTGAAACCTCCTTGAGAGTTGTTGTTGAAATTCGGTTTAGGCTTTTGGGGTTGCTCTCTCCACCCAAAATTTGGGTGATTCCTCTATCCCTAATTAAATGTGTTAGAATAAGGATCATAATTAGGATTTCTGGAGGAATTTTCAACATAGTTAACCATAAGTCTCTCATTGGTTGAGGCCACTACTCATGTCATAAGATGCATCTTGAGTATTAATAGTAGAGACTTGCATCCGACTTAAATGTTGAGTAATCATATTAATCTATTGAGATATGGCCTTGTTTTGAGCAAGAATACCATCCAAGGTATCCAACTCTATGACTTCTTTCTCACAAGATTCCTCTCATAAGTGTATAGGTATTGGTTGTTGGCAACCATCTCAAATAACTCATTAGCCTCTTCAGGGATCTTCTTCATATGCAGAGAGCCACCTGCAAAATTGTCCAAAGATATTTTGGCCATCTCTGAGAGTCCATAATAGAAGATTTGCAGCCTGATCCAGTCTGAGAAAATATTAGGAGGGCACTTCCTGATCATTGACTTGAACCTCTCCCAGGCTTCATAGAGGGACTCACCATCTCTCTGCCTGAAAGTTTGAACATCAGTCCTCGGCTTAATCAGCTTCTAAAGAGGGAAGAACTTGGTCAAGAACTTGTTGACTACCTTGTCTCAAGTGTCTAAGCTCTTCTTAGGCTAAGTATCAAGCCACTGCTTTGCTCTATCCCTCACAGCAAATGGGAAGAGCATCAGCTTATAGACATCCAGATTCACTCTATTAGTCTTTACAGTATCACAGATCTGCAGAAAATTAGAGATGAACAAATTTGGGTCTTCCTGTGGGAGTCCATGAAACTGACAATTTTGTTGCACCAAAGTGATAACCTATAGCTTCAGCTCAAAGTTGTTTTCACCTATAGGGGGTACCACAATACTGTGCCCATAGAAATCAGGGGTGGGAGCAGTGTATGAGCCAAGCATCTTTCTAAGCTGCTCGTTACCATTCGGATCCTCAACATTAGCATTGGGATCCATGGTGAGCTCTCTAGCTTCCTTCTCAAAAGTGTCCCTAAGATTCTTACCGGCTTTGTAAGCTCTAGCTTGTTGCAAACGCCGCCTCAAGGTCCTCTTAGGTTCAGGGTCAAAATCAAGAAGGGGTTCTTTGTTCCTGTTCCTGCTCATAAACAAACAGAAACAAAGAAAAGGTGGGAATCTCTACGTTAGAGTGTAGAGAATTTCCAATGAGGTATCTTATGTAAAAGAAATAAATTAAAACAAACTAAATAAATAAAGCAATAGAATTCAAAAACTATTAAGCAAATAACTAGGGAGAATTCGAAACCAATTAATAAGATAAGCTAAATGATTCGAAAATTAAACAAGACAGACACTACTTATTTTTGAAGATTTTGAAAATAAAATAAGCAGGGGACACCAAACTTAGTTTCAAAATTTAAGGCAAAAATTTTAAATGAGAGAAAACTTAATTTTCCAAAATAAAAAGAAAGAAAAGAAAATTGAAAATAATCAAAAACTAAAGATGCCTAATCTAAGCAATCAGACAACTGGTAGTTGTCAATCACAGTCAATCCCTAGCAACGGTGCCAATAATAGTCGAATGAATCACTTAGTCAAACAAGTAGAAAGTGGTGTTTTGGGGTTCAAAAGCATTAAACAGAAAATTAAAGAATAGAAAACATAGATAGTAAGAGTAGTATAAAATGTATGAGAGAAAACAGTTAAGGTTTCAGAGTTATTTATTCTTCCGGATTAAGTTTTCTTACCGACTATTTTAATCATGCAAGATTCATTTCATGGCAAACTTTAATTGACTAAACCCTAATGTCTTAGTGATTTAGACTCCTCTAACCCAAATCAACAACCAATGCATTGGTCACTTAATGTAGAATAAAGGTTTAAGTTCAATTCTAGTTTATGACCACAAAAATCCTAATTACCCAAAACTAGAGGATTATATGTCACTTATCCCAACTAGTTCAAGTAATTAGCAATTTAGGAGAAATTGGCTTTCAAGTTGTTGTTCAAGCGAGATAACTCTATCGAGAATCATAAGAACACATATAGAATAAGGGTTATAATGTCGTTCTACCCATATTCATAAGATAAAGAACGAAAGCAATCCTTGAAACTGATTCGATACATTAATTAAAATAAGCAATAGTTGTAATCCATTGAAATAAACAGAGTTCCTAACCTTAACCGAGGAAGTTTAGTGGCTCATGGCTTACAGAAAAAACAAGGGTTCCAAAAAGTGAAATGCGCGGAAGTGAGAAGATCCTTCTAAAGGGTAAATATTTTCCCTTTTATATCTAACCTAATTTGATTTGAAAATAAAATAAAATAATAAATCCTAAACCTAAAAGATTTTGTTTGTAAATAAAAATAACAAAAAGAAAAGATAGAATACTAATTAAAAGCTAAATTCACTAAAGATTCTCAAAGAGTGGGGATTTGGTTCAAATTGCCTGGCGCGCTCAAAGGGGGCAGAAGCGCTCCTGACTTTGCTGGGTTGCTGGCGCTAAATGCCAGCTTGGCGTTTAGCGCCTTAGTAGGCAGCTTCAAAACTTCTCTCTTTTTGCTCAAAACTCAGCCAAAAAGATCCAAATTTCACCTGAAATGACTAAAACAACTCAAAGTAACACCTAAAGAGGATTATAGCAGTAAAATATAATTAAACTCACTAAATTCTAACTAAATTCAACTAGAAAATAAGCAAAAAATGGGTATAAGATGCTCACGCATCACCTCCCGTGTAGACAAATATCCACAATCATAAAATTATTTAATCTCATAATACATTTTTTTAAGTATGCTTTATCTTTTATATTTTAATACTAACTGAGGAGCGGATAATTTATACGCTTTTTGGCATTGTTTTTACATAGTTTTTAGTATGATTTAGTTAGTTTTTAGTATATTTTTATTTATTTTTAAGCAAAATTCACATTTCTGGACTTTACTATGAGTTTGTATATTTTTCTATGATTTCAGATATTTTCTGGCTAAAATTGAGGGACCTGAGCAAAAATCTGATTCAGAGGCTGAAGGACTGCAGATGCTGTTGGATTCTAACCTCCCTGCACTCGAAATAGATTTTTTGGAGCTACAGAAACCCAAATAGCGCGCTCTCAATTGCGTTAGAAAGTAGACATCCAGGGCTTTCCAGAAATATATAATAGTCCATACTTTCTCCGAGTTTAGACGACACAAACTGGTGTTCAACGCCAGCTTTCTACCCTATTCTGGCGTTAAACGCCAGAAACATGTTACAAGCTAGAGTTAAATGCCCAAAACAGGCTGCAAACTGGCGTTTAACTCTAAGAGAAGTCTCTACACATGAAAGCTTCAATGCTCAGCCCAAGCACACACCAAGTGGGCCCCAGAAGTGGATTTCTGCATCATTTACTTATTTCTGTAAACCCTAGGTTACTAGTTCATTATAAATAGGACTTTTTACTATTGTATTAGTCGTCTTGGTTATTCTGGCTCCCTCTCTGGGGCTGAAGCCAATGAACACCATTATCACTTATGTATTTTCAACAGTGGAGTTTCTACACACCATAGATTAAGGTGTGGAGCTCTGCTGTTCCTCGAGTATTAATGCAAAGTACTATTGTTCTTCTATTCAATTCATTCTTATTCTTATTCTAAGATATTCATTCGCACACAAGAACATGATGAATGTGATGATTATGTGACACTCATCACCATTCTCACTTATGAACGCGTGATTGACAACTACTTCCGTTCTACATGAAAATAAGCTTGAATGTATATCTCTTGGGTTTCTAATCAACGATTCACATCGACTCCCCTCTGAGAATGGGGCATCTGAATCCGAGATTAGAATCTTCGTGGTATAGCTAGAATCCATTGGCAGCATTCCTGAGATCTGAAAAGTCTAAACCTTGTCTGTGGTATTCCGAGTAGGATCTAGGATGGGATGACTGTGACGAGCTTCAAACTCGCGACTGTAGGGTGTGGTGACAGACGCAAAAGGATAGTAAATTCTATTCCTACACGATCGAGAACCAACAGCTGATTATCCATACGATATCTGTGCATGGTATTTTTCATCCGGGACGAGCAATCCGATAGTTGATTAGCCGTACAGAAACCGTAGAGGACCATTTTCACTAAGAGGACGGGAAGTAGCCATTGACAACGGTGACACCCAACATACAGCTTGCGATAGAAAGGAGTATGAAGGATTGGATGAAGGTAGTAGGAAAGCAGAGATTCAGAAGGAATAACGCATCTCCATACGCTTATCTAAAATTCCCACCAATGAATTACATAAGTATCTCTATCCTTATTTTATGTTTATTTATCTTTTAATTATTAAAACTCCATAGACCATTTGAATCCGCCTGACTGAGATTTACAAGATGACCATAACTTACTTCAAGCCGACAATCTCCGTGGGATCGACCCTTACTCACGTAAGGTTTATTACTTGGACGACCCAATGCACTTGCTGATTAGTTGTGCGAAATTGTGAAAAAGAGTTGAGATTACAATTGAGCAAACCAAGTTGTTGGCGTCATTGAGATCACAATTTCGTGCACCACTAACATACCAATAATAACATTTTAAATAAAAATATAAAAAAATATTTATTTACCGAAAATATTTTTTTCAACAAATTAAAATCTTTCAAGCACAAAAAAGTTTAATATTACAAAAGATATTTATAACAAAATAAAGTTAAAATAACAATCTAAATAGAAAGTACTAAACTAAATAAATTTAAATTTATAGAATAAAATCTTAAAACAAATCTAAATAAATAAATTTACATTGAAGTCAATATTAAAATTCTTAGATTTCGTTTTACTTATCTAATATGTATAAGTGTTTATACTAAAAAAAACTAATTACAACTTACAAAATAACAACAACAAAAAATTATACCAAACTATATACATATATATTTTTTTAAAATTTAAAAATTAACAAATTCATAAAATTTTAAACACAATTTATCAATTATTTTTATTAAAGAAATAGTTGCAATTTAAAAATTAATAATTAATTATTTATTTAAATTTTATAAAGATTAAACGACGTAAAGTATTTTTTTAAAGTACGTTTAATTTTTATATTATTAATATTAACATATTAATAATAATATTTTAAATAAAAAATAGAATAAATATTTATTTTTAGCAAAAATAAATTTTTTTAATAAATTAAAATTTTTCAAATACAAAAAAAAATTAATATTATAAAATTTTTTGTAACAAAATAAAATTAAAATAACAATTTAAATACAAAATACTAAAACAAATAAATTCAAATATATAGAATGAAATCTTAAAACAAATTTAAATAAATAAATTTATATTAAAATTAATTTTAAAATTTTGTTTTACTCATTTATTATGTATAAGTGTTTATATTTAAAAAATAATAATTAATTATTTATTATCGAGTAAATTTCATAAATCGAATCTTCTTAATAATTGAGATATGTATTTTTTCTCTTTTAGTAAAGCGGTTTAGACTAAACCGTATTATATATATGTATGCAGTTCGATCCTTGTAAATCGTTTTTGTTATATATATATATATATATATATATGGCTTAAATAATAGACGCCCTTATTTTATGAAATATTAAATCCGAATACATCTGAATAATTAATGGAATTTACAAACAAAATATGGAATTTAGGTTGGAAAATGTATGACATTTTGCACACTACTTAAATCTCTCATTATTTGTACACACAATATTTATTTATTTTCGTTTTTACACCTTTCCACTTCTAAGTTCAACAAACAACAGTTCCCTGATTGAAAAACTCACAAGGACCAAATTGAAAATTTTTTTATTTAAATAAATTAAAAAATATTTTATTTAATGAAATAAATAATTTATAAAATAATTACAAAATATGTAGAATGTTTTATTCCGTTTACAGTGAATAAAATAAGTTTATACATATATCGTTTATAGTGTAAACGAGATACGTATAAACTTATCTCGTTTACACGGTAAACAAAATAAGAGTGGGCGTAGTCTATATGTATATGTCGTTCACAGCAACGTTTTCGAGCCCCATTTCCAACCTTTCGACCACTTTCTCCTCTCTTTTATCCTTTTGTGACATATTATTGAGTAACACTAAGATGGCGCGCACAGATATATGTGATCCAAACATCAATCGATTGAACGCGATATGGCACGTCGCCGAAGTAGTCGACTTCACGGTTAGTTTTGTTATCTTCACATTTATGTTAACGCATATATGTATAGCCATGATTAGGATACTTGCCAAGAATTAAAATACAATTTATGGTTTAGGTGGCTGAATATATCGTTAGCAACGGTTGACTGATATTGTACGATTTTAGAAATGTGGTTTTGATTTTTGTTGTAATGAAGTTATTAAGCACATAGATGTTAGAAATAAGAGAGTAATCTGAAGAAAGTGATTATGTATTATTTTGTGTATCTAAAAGTACAATCTACAAGGGGTATATATAGGTACTAGAAGAATCAAAGTAATAAAAGCCTACAATCCTACAATTAATATACAGATATGCTATATAAATATAAATGATACTAATTGATACTAATTGATACTAATTGATCCAAACTCAAGTGGGAGCTAAGGATACTATCTTGAGTTTGGATACCAGAGTTTAGAAAACGAGTCGGGTGATGAGGCTTCGTGAAGATATCAGTAGTCTGATCCAGTGTTCCAACAATAATGAGATGAATAGCATCAATAAGCATACTTTGCCAAACAAAGTGACAATCAATCTCAATGTGTTTGTTACATTCATGAAACATATCATTATGGAAAATCTGAATAGCAATGCAGTTGTCACAAAAAAGATCAGTCGGGGATGACTGAGGAGCACCCAAGTCTTCGAGAAGCCAACGAATCGAAACAACCTTAGCAGTTGTGTCAGCAATAGCACGGTATTCAGCTTCTATGCTGGATCGAGCAGTGAACGTTTGCTTCTTAGCCCACCAGAAAATGAGAGAGTCGCCAAAAAACAAACAATAACCAAAAGTGAAACTGAAACGACGATCAATGAGATCACTAACCCAATCAGCATCTGAGTATGCCTGAAGGGATAAGGATGAATGGGTAGAAAAATAAAGGCCATGAAATAGGGTGCCTTTGATGTAGTGAAGAATGCGAAGAACTACCGCATAGTGAGTAGTACGAGGAGCTGACAAGAACTGGCTAAGAACATGAACCGGATAGGCGATGTCTGGTCGGGTCACAGTTAAGTAGATGAGTCCTCTAACTAACTGTCAATAAAGAGTAGGATTATCCAAAATAATGCCATCCATAGGAGTAAATAGAACATTAGGCTCAAGGGGAGTTGACTCAATGCGACTATCTGTAATCCCGACACAAGCAAGAAGATCTGAAGCATACTTAGCCTGAGAGAGATAGATGTCGTCATCTGTGGATAAGACCTCTAAACCAAGAAAATAACTGAGAGAACCAAGATCTTTCATCTCAAAAATACGGTGAAACAAGGCTTTGAGATTAGAGATACCATCAACATCTTCTCCAATAATGATCATGTCATCAACATACAAAAGTAGAAGAACAACTCCACGTTCACTTTTACGAGTAAAGAGAGCATTCTCATGAGGGTTGCAAGTGAAACTGAGATTGCACATAGTGGTGATAAACTTGTCAAACCATTCACGAGGGGCTTGCTTAAGACCATAAAGTGTCTTGCGAAGGAGACAAACTTTGCCAGAAGGACAAGGATAATCTGGAGGTGGTTTCATATAGACCTTCTTTTTCAAATCCCCATTAAGGAAAGCATTCTTCACATTCATCTGATTGAGAGACCATTTTTTTACTATAGTAATGGCAAGGAGAGCTTGAACAGATGTGAGACGAGAAACAGGAGCAAAAGTTTCTTCATAATCAATACCATACTCTTGCATACAACCTTGACCAACCAATCGTGCCTTATAACGATCAATAGATCCATCAGAGTGAGTCTTGATCTTGTATACCCATTTACTACCTACAACTTCCTCATCAGAAGGAGGATCAACCAAGTCCCAAGTGTGTACTTTTTCAACTGCTTGAATTTCTTCCTGCATTGCTTGCTGCCAACTTGGATTTGTGGAGGCTTCTCTGTATGACTTAGGTTCATGGTGATGAAAAATAGTAAAAAAATAATGATAATTAAGAATATGAAGAGGTGAATTTCTTACCCTAGAAAGACGAGTGGAAAGAAGAGGCATGGCAATAGGAGCAGGATCATCGTCCGGTCTAGAATCATCAGGAGTTGGAGAAGGCAGAAGACTAAGAGCCTATAGAGGTTGACTTGAGATAGAACCTGTAGAATCATCACTAGGAAAAAGATCAACATTGGGGTTAGTGAAAAATGGTGACTGAGTAGGAGGAATGGACTCAAATGAGGAGAACCTAAAAAACATGTGATGCTCCCAGAATACAACATGACGAGATATACAAATACGTCTAGAGAGAGGGTCCCAACAATGATAACCCTTGTGTTCATTGCCATAACCAAGGAAACAATACATGCGAGCCCAAAGTTCAAGTTTACTATGTTCATGAGGTTGAAGAAGAACAAAGCAAACACAACCAAAAAATCGAAGAGAACTATAATCTGGAGAGGTATGATAAAGACGCTCAAAAGAAGTAATGTTACCAAGGACAGAAGAAGAAAGTCTATTGATAACATGAATAGCAATAAGAACAGCTTCACCCTAAGTACACTCAAAACACGAAAAGGAAATAAGCAATGCACGAACAAAGCCAAGAATGTGACGGTGTTTGCATTTAGCTCGGCCATTTTGTTAAGACGTACAGGGGCAAAAAAACTCAGACAAAGTACCCTATTCTGCTAGAAAGTTTAAAAGTTTAAAGTCACGGTATTCCATAGCATTATCGTGTCAAAAAACTTTAATGACCTTGGAAAACTGAGTTTTGATCCTAGTGGCAAAATTAATATAAATCGGAGGTAGCTCATGGCGATTAGTCATCAAATAAACCCATGTAAAATAGCAATATTCATCAATAAAAATGACAAAATACCAAGCCATTCCCATAGAAGTGGTGGGAGCGGAGACCCCAAACATCAAAGTGGATAAGATCAAAAGGAGAGCAAGAGATGAATTATTGGAAAAAGATAAAGTAGGTTATTTGCCAGTTTGACAAGAAATACAATAAAAAAAGACTCATTATTAACCTGACCCAAAACACCCTGAGACACAAGAGGACACAATTTTTCTAAGGAGCTGTGGGCAAGACGGTGATGCCACAAGTGAAGGGTAGATGGAGAAAAAGCAGCACAGAGATTTGTCTCAGGAGGAATATGAAGATTCTCAAGTTCAAACAACCTTCCAACCTTACGTCCAGTCCCGATAATTTGTCCCATCCAACGATCTTGTACACGACAATCAGAAATTCAAAAATTGACATCAAAACCGAGATCAACAAGTTGACCAACAGAAAGAAGATTAAAGTTCAATTTTTGAATATAATAAGTATCAGGGAGAGTAAGAGTTGACTGCAAAATAGAACCCTTGTGTGCCGCGTGCAAGAAGGAACCATCAGCAATATTGACGGGAGGTGCATTTGTAGTGGGAGACAAAGACGAGAAAAGATTACGCAAAGGAAACGTGATTAAAACCACCAGAATCGAAATACCATTTAGAATTACCTGGAAGAGTCGAAAAAGCAGTAGGAGTATTACCAGAAGAGGAGAGAAGATGCTGAAGAAGAGAGGCAATATCAGATAGAGAGACAAGAGACGAATTGAGAGGAGCATAGGTGGTAGATTCAGTATTAGCAGCAACAGTAGAAACAGGCATAATTTTGGAGAAGTTGGGACAAGAATGATACTTGAGTTGATCAGGACGTGGCGGGCGAGTAGGCCAGGTAGTAATCAAATATCCCGAGAGCTTGCAATAGTGGCAGAACAGGTGTAGATAATTGTAGCTAATGTGACCCTTCTATTGGCATTTGCGACAGTCAATAGAAGGACAGTCTTAGAAGAAGTGTCCAGAACGGTTAAATTTCGACAGAATTTACCCTTTCAGTCTATGATAGCAAAAACATCTGATTTGTCCATAATAGTAGATACAGAGATCAAAGAGAGGAGAAAAATTGCAAATTCGGACAAAAAATGAGAAAATAGAGGGTAGAATCGGAAAGAGCTCACCAAAAAACTTTAGAGAGGGTCCCACTGTCAATCACGTCAGCAGAAACAGACATGTGGCATCACATGAAAGGAGGAGAGAATCATGTAGGTGCTGACGAGGCCAAGTGAGGTGGCACGCAGGTCAGGGGCTGGCCGGGTCGGAAGGGATGCGAGTCGAGGGAGGCCGTGGGTCCGCAACACGTGGAGGACTCTGAACCGTTGATCTTGGACGCAAATCAACGGTTCTGGAGTGTTCTGGGAGGAAGAAAATGTGATTGCGGCAGAGAGTTTTTGGCGGCGCATGGCGGCGTGTGAACGAGTTTCCAGCGACGTGGTTGGATACGTTCGACTCAGAACGACGAGACGAAGAGGATATGTGGTTACTAGAAGAGGAAAACGTCGGAAATGTGATCGAAAAGAGGAACAAAGAGATTATTGGAAAAAGAAAACATGAAAAGGCTATGAACTATTTTCCATCCGAAAAAAAAAACAACTTAAGCTCTTGATATCATGTTAGAAACAAGAGAGTAATCTGAAGAAAAGTGATTGTGTATTATTTTGTGTATCTGAAAGTACAATGTACAAGGGGTATATATAGGTGTTAGAAGAATCAAAGTAATAAAAGCATACAATCCTATAATTAATATACAAATATGGTATATAAAATGATACTAATTGATCTAAATTGATTCTAATTATTCTCTAACAATAGATATTAAATGTTGTGGTAGATGTTTACCTTGAAATTATTTTAATAATTATGTTTATTAATTTAATAATTTAATTATTAACTATCCAAATAAAATATATTTTTTAAGTAAATAATTATATAATTTTGTTTTTACTTAAATTAATATATTGAGTACAAGTTTGTTAATTAGATTATTAATTACTTTAAAAAAAATTATTTTAATTAACGTATTGAGGAGATGTTTATTAATTAACTTAGTAATTATTAACGTAAAAAATTTTATTAAAATAAATTCAGTTAGTATATATTTGTAAATTCTTGTTTAATAAATGTATGTAATAGTTAAATCAGTTTGTTATGTCAATTCTCATTGGAAGTTTATTTTTTTAATTGGATTATTTGTTTTTTGTTAGAGATCTCACCTACTTTTTTCTCGACAAATGAGTCACACACTTCTACTACTAGACGTTATCGTCCCATATTTGAGAGAGGATGGCTTCGGCAATATGGTGCCTCTCAAGGACTTCGTCTTTGACAACTCCCTGATCACGACATTCATAGAGCGCTGGTATCTGGAGACCCACACATTCCACCTACCATGAGGTGTGTGCACCATTCCCCTGCAGGACGTTGCTACCACCTTGGGCTACGTTTGCACAGAGATCCAGTAGAGGGATGCCTCCGTGATTTCCACAGATGGTACGACATCAAGACTCTAGGGACATCCAGTTGCAGCTTGGCGGCAATGCACATGGTACTTTAATCATTCCGATTCGACCACTCGGTACTCAACACTTCTGCAAATGCTGTAGTTTTTCACACCCTACATTACTGCATTTCTGCTTTTGAATATGTGGCCTATCCAAAACTCCACCCCACCATCTAGGTTGTAATCGTCTTTTCCGGTGTTGGAAAACAGAGCTTTCACATGCATCGTGTCCAGATCCAATGCATAATAGTGACTTGGTACATTTGATAGTGCCAGAATCGGGTGCGGGAGGTAAAATATAGCGCACTGCTGCCTCGGCCGGCGTCTCTGGTACAAACTCCTCCTCATCATATTTAGAAAAATCACTATCGTTGCTATCCGCAACATACTTCTCGTCGGAGTTTTCATCATCTACGTCCGTGTTTTTCACTGGACTAGCAACATAAATTGGTGGTGGTGCGAGAGGTGGGTCATCCCGCACAAAGGTTGAGTGGACGAATCCACCGCTACCAACATCACCAACCTCCACGAAAAGCTCCATTACTTGTTCCGCCATGATTCTCCCATGGATGTTAAACATGAGGCGTACATGCTCGTTGCCATGGAGCCGAAACAGACGAAACCAAGAAACTCTGTTTTCCGATGGTGCTAGCAACCTATACCCCACCCTTTCAATCTTCTTTCTCCCTAAACCACCAAGATTACTCAATATTAGACTCTTCAACTCGGACAAGGAACTTACTTGCCGAGTGCGCAACAATAACGGATTATCACACTCAAATATCACCCCAATGTCACTGTTTCTCATACGACAATTAGGATGCACACAGATAATCACATATCTGCTATTATGGGATATTTTGCCTATTTTTTAGAAGAAAAACGGAGAGAAGAAGATATGAAATGTATGTGGAGAATATTAAGGATTGCACATCCTTTTATAACTGTTGAAAATTTGTCTTACGGTATTTCATTTACACTGTAAACGAGATAAGTTTGCACGTATCTCATTTGCACTGTAAACGAGATATACACGTGTTAGGTCTGTCTTATCTCGTTTAAAGTATAAACGAGATACGTATAAACTTATCTCGTTCACACTATAAACGAGATAAGACATACTTCATATTTTTGTAATTATTTTATAAATTATTTATTTTAATAAATAAAATATTTTTTAATTTATAAATAAAAAATTCGACCAAATTGTACCAATTTAAACTTAAAAATCGAATTGAACTTATCTCAAGGTAAAATTATTTTAAACAAAAAATGGTGAAATATGACCAAATTATATTTTGGTTGCCCAAAATTTTAAGGATTATTACTATATTTTAAATTCGTTAAACATAAATCATGCAACAACTATATGAATATTTAAGTCAATAATTTGAATATTGGAGTATTATGAAAACTTCATAATAGTCAAACAAAGGACGGATTTAGTAATATATTATTATGGTGTCATTTTCATTAATCACTTGTAGAATGTAACCCACAATAACTAATCATACACTTAATTGGCACGTGCGTGGCAGCCCACGAAAGACATAGTAGGAAGCTTGGAATTATGATAAGCATGAAAGTAATCCCGGATCATGAACAGTAAACCCCCTAATAATGGAGATATTTGTACTTTATAAATTGTGGTCAATTATTAGGTCTAGGGTTGGCATCCCTTATGTATGCCTCATGGGTCATAGGTGGCCCCCAGGCTCCACCACTAATAAAGGTCCTTTTTCTTAAAAAAAAAGTATTGCTATTTGAAGGATGGCAAATGAGTTAATAGTCAAAATCGTCTCTAAAAGATATCTCGATTTTTATTTTGGTCCTCGAAAGATAAAATTAATCAAAATTGTCTCTGAAAGATACACGATTTGATCACGTTAGTCCTTCCGTCAGTTAGATGATGACGTGTCATATTAAGTGCCACATGACACATGCTGACGTGGTGGATTAATGCCACGTGATTAGTTGACGTGTCAGATCAGTGACACGTGGTATGCCACATGTCACTTGACATGTAAAAAAGTTATTTATAATTAAAATAGTCCTTGAAAGTTCAGACGTAAGTCATTTTCATCCCTAAAATTTTAAAAATTAATCAAATTAGTCCTTATATAATTTTTTTTATTTCTTCTTGATAATATTAAATTTGAAATATTTTTTGATACTACTCATTTTAATAGAAATATAATTGACAAACAAAAAATTAGTAATTGTATCTTTTTTTCTTAAAAATTTTTCAATAAAATTATCTCTCTCCTTTAATTCTTCTCAAAATCTCTTATTTTTTTCTATTTTAAAACCTTTTTTTATATTATTACATTTTGTTGGAATATATATATACTCAAAGGTATATGCTCAAAATCAAAATTTATGTACGTTAACCTAAATAAAGTTATACCACTTTTTTTCTACTATATATTTTTTTTCCATTATGGTATTACTTACATATATTACATATAGGATGTAACGGTAGTGATATTAAAAGTCAAAATTCAAGAAGATCCATAAATTTTGCTTCAATTTCAAACTTTACAAAATATTAAAAATTTGTTGTTTAATTATTATTATTATTATTATTATTATTATTATTATTATTATTATTATTATTATTATTATTATATATGCTAAACGAATTGCTTTTTAAGCGTACTACATGCAAAGATCATAATAAATTTTTGTGTGTTTCATATGTTTCAGATAGATTATATAATTTTTTTTTTAATACATAAATTTTGATTTTGAACATATAATTTTATTTAGGTTAACAAATACATACATTTCAATTTTGAGTATATATATATATATTCCTGCAAAATGTAATAATGTAAGAAAAAGGTTTTAGAATAGAAAAGAATAAGAGAGATTTTGAGAAGAATTAAACGACAGAGATAATTTTATTGAAAAAATTTTAAGAAAAGATACTAATTTTTTGTTTGTTAATTACATTTCTATTAAAATTAGTAGTATCAAAAAATTTCAAATTTAATATTATTAAGAAAAAATAAAAAAAATATATAAGGACTAATTTGATTAATTTTTAAAATTTTAAGAATGAAAATGACTTACGTCTGAACTTTCAAAAAATATTTTGATTATAAATAACTTTTTTACATATTAAGTGACACGTGGTATGCCACGTGTCACTGATATGACACGTGGCATGTGACACGTGACATTAACCCACCACGTCATCATCCAACTGACAGAAGGACTAACGTGACCAAATCGTGTATCTTTTAGAGACGATTTCAATTAATTTTATTTTTTGAGGACCAAAATAAAAATCGGGGTATCTTTCAAAAACGATTTTGACTATTAACTCAATGGCAAATATTATTAACAACTACGATCTCGAATCATAAAATCATACTTCTTCAAATTATATTAAACTAACCAGTTCGATTGGGTTAACCAAAAATTAATACAAATACGATTGCTTCATAATAAAAATTAGTTTTTAATGAATCCATTAAAAAAACGATCAACAAATCAGTAAATTAGTTGAACCAGCCTAATTTTTAATAATTAATCAATTTAAAATTATAAAAATATTTTTAAAAAATTATATATATATAATTAATATATAAAATATTATTTTATTATATCAAATTTGGATCAACTCTCGTTGAGTTTTGAATTTAGACTTTTAAACTATTAAACTTCTAATTTTATTGATTCGATATTCGATTGAGTTTTTAAAATCTTAGATAAAATACTGAGAAAGAGAAATGAACAATGAGAGTATTTTATAAACTGAAACAAGATTATTAATTTATGCATGCTACACAATGTCAGAACTTTAAGTAAACTATATAATTTTGGCCAGCCAGAGAAAAGAATTTGGATGGGTGTGGGACAAGAAAAAAAAAATGCAAGTCAAACATTAGATGAAACAAGAAGAGTTATGGAGAAGATGATTTGGGATAAAATTAAAATAAAATAAAAATTGTGCCTCTTTTATAATCAATTTTATTAAGTAACTAATAAGAAATGTAACTAATTTCAATCAACTCTTATTTGAACGTATTTTAAGATTCATGGAAAAAAAATTTACAATATATTAAAAAAATATTTAAATTATATAAAAAAAATTTAAATCATATTAAATTTATTCTTAATGTTGTGGATGCTTTTTTTTTGCAAAAGAAACATTTATATTCTAAACCCCAATAAATTTTTTTATTAAAGGATGAAAAAAAATTCACAATATACCAAAAAATCTAAATGATGTCAAAAATACATTTAAATTATATAGAAAAAATATTCACTTTACATAAAAAAAAACATCCACAATATACTAAAAAAATATCTAAATTATATCGAAAAACATTCAAATTACTTGAAAAAACATTCAAATCACATCGAAAAAATTCAAATCACAAAAAACTGACGCTGGTGGAGGGCGCAACGACGGCGACGCAATGGAAGAAGACGACACGAGGACAAGGGTACGAGCGTACGTTCGTGAGTGACAGTGGGGGCGGCAGCTACTAGTTTTGTGACGGAGGAGGGGCTAGTAATCCCTAGAAGACTAAGCGGTGGTGCGACGATGAAGCGACGACGTTGTAGTGTGTTGATTTGCGTCGCGAGGCGTGCACCGTGAGTGGAGGCTATGACGGTATGCAACAATAATGGAGTCGCGCGAACTCTTGTCGATGTTGCGGCAGTGCGGTGGAGGCGC
Organism: Arachis stenosperma; assembly: GCF_014773155.1. NCBI lineage: Eukaryota > Viridiplantae > Streptophyta > Magnoliopsida > Fabales > Fabaceae > Arachis > Arachis stenosperma. Next base: position 35,009,154 of record NC_080385.1, on the reverse strand, counting down.
CACAATGAAACCGTGGTAGCGTGGGATATTGGAAAAAGAAAAACGCAATATTGATTATTGGAAGAGAGGAATTAGAGTTTGTGATTTTATGTGGTGACTAGGAGTAAAATTGAAATTAAGATAATTTGTGTATGAATTTTTTTAAAAAAATAAAAATTATAGAAAAATTGATTGAGTTGGGTTATAACATAGTTGCTCGGTACTTTCTCTTTTTCAATGGTTACAATAGCAATACCCTTATTTTAATTTATATGTTCTTCATTTTTGCTCATTAGTGTATTCTCTTTGTATGACATGGTGCTTAATAAGGTTAATGTTTTCTCGTCATTCTACTTTTTTTTCCTTTCCATCCTCCTTTCTACAAATAAAGATCTCATTTTACTTTCTTAAAAACTTTTAACCAAAATTATATATAAACAACTCTTATTTATAATACTTTACCTATATGAAACACTCATTTAAACACCTTTTAGAATGGGAAAAAAATAGCTAGTAGAAATGGTAACTTTTTTCGACAGGACGAGTATTTTGAGAAATTTATCTATCAAAAAATGAATATGGGGAGATTTTTCTACCCGCAACGGCACGAAAAGAGATCCCATCCCGTGAGTATCTAATACCCATTAATATGCAATTACTAAAATATCACGCATATATATAATTTGAAAACCCCTGATTTTTCTATACTTTCTCTTTTTCTCTCTTTCCCTTTCTCCCTCTCAAACACCGAGTCTCACACACGTTCACTCAATCACTCAGCTAGTACCTGTATTACATAACACAAGTGTAGACCCAGCCCATAAATTTTTACATGTCGTAGTCTTGTTCTTGGACTCAGTCTTTGCTCCCCATCAAAAATTTATTATTAATTTATCAATTATATCCTTAATTCATTGAATTACTGAATTAATACACAATTTTTTCTTATTAATTAAGAATTGTTTATTAATATTCAAATTACACTCAATGTCACATTTATCAGTAACTGTTTTGCCAACCTTGTTAACTTAAATAAATCAATGCAAGTCTAAACACTTGATTATATTATGTATTGATTTCTGCTCTGGTATTTATTAGAAAAGGAGAAAAAAAATAATGATGCCTTTTTTTTCTCTTCGGAGTGTGCAATTGTTTTGTTCAGCTTAGAAAAATGTTATTTAAACAACAAAAATCATTGACATTTAAACAACCACCGCCTTGCCCATTAAATATGATGGTAAGAGTGGTAACCCTACTCTAACAATCATCACCATAATTAAAAACAGCTGTTTAAATGACACAATCCTTGATAGCAGATGTGGTCTTATGGATCCATACATGTGCCTCATATAGTGCTACTAATTGTAATTAATAATAGAAGAAACCCTATCCAGTTGACTTCATAACAGGACGTGTCTTAGATAAGAATAAGAGTGACATATAAAACACTCTTTCCCCACCTAAACAGTACCATTCCATAGACAATAATGCAGTTAGAATTGATAATTGAGTAACCCTTACAAGGAGCATTCACCCTTCAATTCAAGTTTAGCGTGTTAGTTAGTGCCCTATACAAAATGTTAACACACTTAATTAGAGAGAAACAAGATTTAACATAATATGTTAACAGCCAGCGGCCTTGAGGAAATTGTCAAAGGGACTAGCAGGAGGCAGCTTCATTGCCAGCCATGGCTCCCTCGGCGACGCTGCCGCTACTTGCCTATTCTCTCCACTCTTCACTTCCTGCACCCAATATACACTTTTAACAAATTATAATATAATCGTAAACTTTAGGTTAAAAAATAGTTTATAAGTACAACAACATTTCGAAATTCCATGATTATATGCAAAAGGTAATTATTTCATATCTGCAGTGATTTTATTAAATTGACAGTAGAACACATTAGAATTAGATACAGAACAAACCTTTTCAAATGCTGATTTCCAGTTATCACATATTGGAGGAAGATATTTATCAGCAGCTGGACTGCAATGATGATTCTCAAAAGTCAGCCAATTCGAAAGCTTCTTCCTTGCATATGTCCCGAGCTTCTCGCACTGGCTGGCCATGGCGTTGTATGGAAGGGGTGAGGTCGAGACGGTCGACCCTGCCACTTGACCAGCTACCTCTAGTGCCTGAAAAGTAGTGGAAGTGCTTATTTATTGAGCTTTTATAGGAACATTGGTGAGTCACATTGAAACAAATGCATCATTAAGAAAACTAAGTCCACTTATAAATAAATGCGAAACTAAGCGAGTTTACATGAAGGAGCTTCTTTCATGATAAATACACAAACATGAGAGAGAGTACCGATTCCATAAGCTGTCCAATGCTTATAACATGAGGCATAGAAGGGGATGGAGGCATCTTCGGAACAAATCGAGAAAGGTCTGAGACAGATGCTTCGCTTATTGTGTCATCCTCAACTCCTGAGCCAGAAGGAAAATCCTACCAAGAAAGGACAACTATCACCAACAGATTCATAACTGACTCAGTAGTGTAAAGACCCTAATACCCCTGTGTATCCCCCTAAATATTCTCAAATACTGATCATAATCAGAACAACAATATCCACTATCTCTAGATTCTCCAAATTCTAGTGAACTTGATGCAAACAGAGATGAGAAAACGTACCCCATCAAATGACAGTGAATCCTGGGGATGAATATTCATCTTATTATGATCAAGAATTGACTGAGGACCATAAACAAATTCCTCATCCGGCTTAAATGTCTCCGAGAGTAGCGTTGTCAGGTTATCTCTATGCAGCTTGAGAAACAGAAACCACAGAGATAAAGTAAATACAAAGGGTTATGATTCACGGACAAATAGTGTTTCAGGGTAAAATAAGAGTACCTCCGTGATATTAGCTAAATTTTGAGCCAAGTGATCCTTTATGATCTCATCACATTTGCATATTCTGCTCCGTAGATCAGATAATACTGACATGGCCACCTGATTATCCGCAGCAGTACCATATTCTCTCAAATCCACATGGACCTTAACATATACTTGATGATCGTCATTGATACCCAAAAATGGATCAACCTGATTATATAGAAGCAGGAAGTTATTAAGACATTCTTGAGGTAATAAAGTTCGGTGATTTATGACCAATATCAATTAGGTTGTGCACTTTCGTTTGGTAAGTGTCCAAGACAAGAAATACAAACAAGACAAAAAAGTTGTCTCTGTACTTTGTCCCACTTTTTAGGCTTAACAACAAATTGAGTAAATTTTGTTCCAGGACAGTAACATTGTCCATTGCGGTAACTGTATCTATTTCCCCTCCCAAACAAGTTTGTGGCTCAGTTTTCTCTAATTCTATCTTGAAAAAGCTACCAAACAATGTGTATGACTGTGTTTGAAGACAATTTCAAGATAGGTATAAGAGACATCCGGACACACGCCTGTATAGAAAAGGAGACAAGTGCAGAAACAGGACGAGCCAAAATATTTTACATGGTCCAGAATAACTACAAGACGAGCCAAACAAAACTATTAAGAGAACACTAGCAGAGTATCAAAATGAGATCAGCCACTCACTTCAGACATTGCTAACGATGTGAACACATCATTCAGATCATGAATCTGGTACACTTTACAGGCAGACATCAACATGCCAGTAGATAATACAAAAACGGACCTCTGATGTGATGGCGGCAACATTCCTGCGACAACATAAGTACATAAGTTTAAATTTTTCCTTGAAGTCAAATATCCAGTTCCATTGAAATCGGATATGCATCATAAACACTCAATAGGTCACACCATTACTGGAGTCCAGCAACATAGTCCAGAGAGACAGAGGAAGCTGGAAGAAGCGGATCAACAGGTTATCTTTGTCTTTCAGGTTCTGCAACAGTAAATTTTAAATGACTAAGGCAAAAAATAGAAATCATGAAGGTATATATCATGCACTCAAAATTGTTGATCCAGATTCATAACAAATTGAAGGATCAAAGTTTACAAAGTATGAAATCATATATTTGGTAAGCATGCTAGTCAATATGACTGTAACTAAGTCAAATGGAACCAGACCAAAGTCAAACAAAAAATAATTCTTAAGTGTAATTGATGAGATCAGCGAAGTTACATTTTCGCTTCATAGCTAAGCTTACTATAGAATTTTAGGCAAAATTTCATTTGTTTCAGTAAACTGTGGTGTCATGCTATTTTGAAGATTCTGTTCTATCAATTTGAAATGAATTAAATTGAAATAGCAGGGAGCATGAGACATATAAACCTACCTTTGCACGTAAAACAAGTAGTGTTGATATGAATGAGTGAGCTATAGCCTCAAAATTTGCAGGTAAATTATCAGGAAGATTGGCTTGAATCCAAAAGGAAGAAAGCAACTGTCCTATTTGATCCTCATTTAACTTCATAATACCTAATTCCTGAAGGAAAGTTCAATACAAAAACTGGGTAAATAACAGTTTTTCATTGTTTTCTTGACTAAAAAGGCACCAAAATCAATTCAAGTACTTACAGTGTCAGTCAAACTCGGTGATCCCATTGCCCTATCAATGATGGAGCTGAGTTTGCAAAAGTTAGGAGAATTCTTTAAGCCATACCCCGGCTTGTAGTCTTCAGCAGTAATGTCTTTTTCCTTGCAACCATCATGAATGGCACTTCCATGACCTTCAGTTTTAATGCCATCTTGGTCTTTGCGGAGCTTTTCAAGTAAAGCCGTAATAGAGGCAGATGTAGATGCAGTCTGAAAACTCTTTTTACTGTGTCGATCCGTATATACAGACCGCATAGAGGAATCATCATGTGTTTGGAAGGAACTTGGGAAAAGAAGCCCAGAAAATATTACGTGTGCTCCAACGCGAGCCTCCAAATCTGGATGCAACATTACTTTTAGAAGTTGCACGAGAAGAACTTCAGGAAATCCCTGGGTGGGAAGCGTAAAAAGATTTATTAGATGTATCCTCTGAAATGATGGGTATCATTCACTCTTAATTACTGAAAAGAATGAAAAACAAAACATCACCATCAACAACAAAAACCACCACCAAGCCTTATCCTATTGGTAAGGTTAACTACATGAATCAAACGACACCATAGTGCCTTGTCAAGATCACAAAAAGTAGTTTACTAATTGCATCACTTAATATTCTAGCTTCTGTTTGCAATATTCATCCTTTACTTTAGACAATGCTGGATGGAAACGTGCTCCTCACCTGCTGTGAATTTAAACGAGACAACGCTAGGGTGACCACACGAGTAAGGACTATCACTGATCCAATTGTTGCCCTAGCAAGAGGACCAGATGGTAAACTTTCCAGGGTTATTGCCATCAAGTCAAATAGCGGTTGGGTTTCAGTGACCTGTAAATGAAGAAAAGGAATGCAGTAATTTAGTAACTAAATATCTTGCAGCAACTTAGTTATTAGAAAACCATAATGCGGGGGAAGAATGAAAACACAAACCTACCCCGTTGGCGATTTCTAGTAAGCAGTCCTCAATAGAATTTTGGAGAGAGATATTCACATTGAACTCTTGCTCGCCGACAAATTCGCTGCCGGAGGATTGAAGGCTTTTCCTTAGATGCCTGCAGAGGTCACCAACAAAACCGATCTCTTTCAACCCTGCCCCTGATCTAATTTGCATAGACAACGATGTGGCAACTTGAACAATATATGTCTTAAGTTTTGGATCATTCATAACATTTTTGTGATCCAAATGATGTACCACACAAGTTAGAATTAACTGCTGATTTCCTGTAGAAAAAGCCGAACAGAAAGGAAAACAATATTACGGGAAAAGTATAAAAATATTTACAAAAGCACCTAACATAGCATTGATCATAGCTGTTTAAAACCCTAAATTTATTACATATTTGAATAAAGAATGATTTATTTATGAAAATTCATAGAACCGGAATGTGTCAGAGATAATATACCAGAGTTCTCCATGAAGTAGGCCATGCTGGATAAGACTTTTGCTGCTAGCCCTTGCTGAGGAGCCCAATGCTGCCTAGAATCGAAGTAAACAAACATCCGATCCATTACACGACGCATAGTAGATCTTTCCTTTGCTAACTCAACCATTCTTTGAATGCATATCTGAGCCCATATTTCTGGTGTTTCACTTTCTTCTCTGTATCAATGATTAAAAATAAAAACAAAATACAGTTTTAGAAGCAGCCAATATTAAAGGCAAAATCACCACAGCTACAAAACATTCTTGTAAGTTGTTGAATATCAGGAATACCTGGTCAATCGAGAAGGATCCTTTTTTTCTGGTTCTGGTTGGATGATGGAGCAGCTAGAGTGAATGACATCACTGACAACTGAACCACCGCGACCTTCACGTCGGACAACCTCATCCACCCAATTATGATGAGGCTCTGCCCTCACTCCACCATCTTCAATTGGTGTACCGCATTTGTAGTTATCTAAAACGGCATCAATGATCTGCATTTTGCTAATGTCAATTTAAAACCAGCTATTGATTAAAGAACATGACAGAATGATGGATGGAAATCAAAAGGGTCAAAGGGAGGTGTTCACTGTAAATTTGCTCCCTCTCGTTCACAATATTTGTTACTTTAGAGAAACTTTCTTGAGTTAGTTGTCTATCATTCTCACATTTTAATATAAAATAAAATTGATCAAGTATTTTCAACTAATGTTAAGCACAATAAACAATGAAGCATTTACACAATAAAATAGTTCAAAACCCTGACCAACAAAAAACACTCACACCCTAAGCGCATGTTACCACTCACTCTCACTCTCGTGCTCTTCATCTTCTTCATCAAAATGGTTACGCAAAAACTGAATCTCACTCTCGTATCCTCTCACTCAGTCTTAATCTTCCGATTTCTTCATGTTGTTCCTCATCACTCACTCTCATTCTCTCAATTTCTCTCTTGCTAAACATAGAAACCTTCCTAGTAATGAGTTGACTCTTAATATTATTCTCCTTTCTATTTGAGTTTATTGGTAGCAAAACCTGCTTGTTTAGCATAATCTATATAATTTTTCTATTTTGTGAAGTGTGTTGAAAGAGAATTTGAAGATTGATAATGATGAATAAGAATAAAATCCTACGACAAATTCTGGTTTCAAAAAACTACTAGAATAATGGCATGCAAAAAACATAAGGATATTTTGGTAAAAGTCCTTGATTTTGGGTTTCTTAATTGATATGGAAACAAAGGGAGTATTTCATTACAATGTCACTTCCAACAATGATGAATAACTTACCTCATCAAGATCCACGAAAATGTGTGAAAATTCAGCCATGAACCAAATCTGCCAAGGAAATCAACACGCATATACCATGAAACTTTAAAAGAAAATAGTAGGTATGGAAATAAACCAACCTCCATGCACTGAAACACAACATAATAGCACACAGAATTGGATCGAACACTCTACTTACCATCGCGGAAAGGCATTGCAAGCTTGATGCCCTCAAGCAGCGCTTTTCAAGTGCTCCGACATGCTCCCGCGATAGCATGCATACTTTCCTCACCAACTTCTCCATGTTATGAGTATAAGTTGCATCAACCTGTTCTTTCTTTGTGTCAATATATAAGGAGAGATAATCTAAAAGCAATAGCCAAGGCAAAACCTATAACTACAAAAAATAACTGCTTCAGATTATCACTACTATGTACTAGTATTCATTAACTTTTTCCTGTTTCTTGGTAGATACATCCAAGTAAATACTAATTGAATGAAATTACACTTATGCATAAGCAAACATCGAAAGTAGCTTAGGCCTTCTCGATTGCATTTTTCACCTGAGAGTATATGAAAGTTGTTAAGACTTGGCAACCAAGTGTTTGGATGGTCTCATCCTTAGAACAACCCAGGAGCTCCGACATCACATCGAGCACATTAACCGCAAAGTATGCTCTGCAATAAAAAGGACACATCATTATTATTTAACTTTTAATTTGCATTTTAGAAAAATACACTATCCAGATGAATCGAGCACTGCGTGGTAGAGACGATTAATAGTTTGATATCAGAGAACCGTCAACAGAATGTGGAAATAAAAGCTAACTATTAATCAGATAGGAAACTTACATCTGCACCTTACAAACAGAAATCAACTTATTGAAAGTTTCTGCGACGATCTTGACAGGTTTGATTTTGATGTGCTCAGATCTGAGCTCTTTGTAACACCTTTCCTCAAGATGTTTCGCAATCTATCAGGGGAAGAAAAAGGATATCATCATGAACTTCGAAAATAGACTTGTGTAAACCAAGCATGCCCAATTTTCTTTTACCAGCATTGCCAATAAACATTCAAGACAAAGAATAAATACCTTTGGAATCCGGAAAGGATTTCTTGCTGCATATTCACATAACTTGATAATCTTCCTTTCACTTGGAAACTCATCCTATTAAGTATTTGAAAAGAAAATAAGAGTCTGATAATCTTCCTTTCACATAGATAGCTGCATAATCATTCATATCTTAAGTCCTTTTTCTTAGTATATACAATAGTCACCACTAAAATTTGTCACAATGGTAAAATAAGGGGCATCACCTAAAACTAGCAACAATCTAGCTAAAAAAAATGAGATCAATGGGGTAACTAATCAAATTTTCAATGGAAAAGAGTTTGATATATAAGAGACTAACAGGGGATTTGGGGAAGATATCAGCAAGAAGCTTCCGGTAACGCTTGACTGGTTGTCGTGATCTCGACCTCAATGCAGGACAGCAAACACACATGCTTCCACATGCTGGAAAGATCTTCCTTGAAATGATTCCCATTTACCTGCATTTCCCAAAATCCAGAGAAATATTCAACAAAATTTAGAGCATACCACCAAGTTAAATTATAACACAACCATAATCTGAAAAGGAAAAAGAAACACAAGCAAAACCAAGACCAAAACACACAAAAAAAGGCTTAACATTAACAAAACCAAAGAACTGAAGAAGGTTGAAAGAATGTCATGATCCAAAGAACATGAACAGATTTCGAAACAACTGAACAAATAGATAAAATGGGGAGGGGGGGTAAGGTTGAATGTTAACACATTGAAACTGGAGGTTATCATAATTTACAAACAGTTACATGTATGTCATGTTCATTGTTCAGTTTCAAACTGAAAAGCACCAAAAGATAAAAAAATATAAAAAGAAATAAACGAGAGAAAACCAGCTACCCAGAAAAGAATATAAAAAGCAGAAACTACATAAAACGGTAAAAGTAGAAACTTGACAAGTAAGTATCGATCAACTACATCCCAAAACAAAATGTAAATCGTAACACCAACCAAAATTTAAAGAGGAAAAAGACCAAATGTTTGGATAACAGAGAAACCAATCCAAAAAATGAAAAAGAGGTTTAAAAAAAATGAGCTCACACTACCTAAGCTTGAGGAAGAAAAAGAAGAAGATCCGGGAGTGAAAAATTGAATCCCTTGAGCTTCATACAAAGTAAACGCAAGCAACAACAACAGCAACAGCAACCTCCATTAGCATAATGCCATAATAACAGTGGAGAGAGGGGGAGAGAGAGAGAGAAGAAAAATGGCGCGTGGGCTAAAGGTACTGTTTGTTTTAAGACAGCACGAAACCAATGTCGTGAGTGCTAGATCACGTGATAGTGTCAGATAACCCAAATCCAGTTACCTTTTTCTAACTCTTTATTATTATTATTATTATTATTATTATTATTATTATTATTATTTAAATATTTGATATTATTTTGGGTGTGAAAGGAAAAGGTAAAGCTATGGGAGTAGTGTTCAAACTTTGGTGTCAGGATTCAGAACGTTCAAGACACAACTCAGACTTTGATCGGTTATTTTCAAAGCTCGAGACAACCTCAATCGTTGTCACCAACTTGCACGCTTATTGTTATGGAAACCGATGCTGCAAAAATCCTTTATTTTGAAGTCAATATACCGTATATAGTAGGAGCAGAAAAGACAAGCTTTATTTAAAAATTTAAAAGAAAAAAAAAGGTAATGACCGAAGAAAAAGCTTTAATTTTGAACTCTCGAGTTCAGGTTTAAGAACAGCGAATACCGCATGGTGTACGAGCTTCTCGTATGTTCATTGTTCTTCAGTTACTAGATTTATTTCTAATCTACTTTATACATGAAGAGAAAAATTGACACTAGTTTAGTGAATAACAAGTGTATTAACTTGCGT